>NC_138861.1:126915110-127515110 GCF_965194805.1 Balaenoptera borealis | reverse complement strand
ACTATTAGAGTTGTGATATTCATATTTATATTCGTAATATGTCCATAAAATAAACATGCTATGTTTAAATGAGGATCATATTCAGCTTTACTTTTACTGACACATATTTGTGATCAAAATGTTTGGAGGCCACTGATTTAGCTATTGCTACATTGATGCTATTTCACAGGGAGTGTACTGGCAAAGAAAAGTATTCCTAGTCAAAATTAATCACTCAGTCCTCTATCTTCTCTTTGCTCTTTTTATCATAGTCATAATGGTTTTGCTGTCCTGTCTTGTAAAGTTAATTGAGCACATACCTGCCTTTGTACTTCATTGGGGGTTCAGCAAAATTGAACCAGTAGAATACTCCCTTGAAAAATTTTCTTCCCTTGGCTCTGGTATTATTACAATCTCGCAATTTTTATTCTGCTTTCATTTTCTCTGTCTCTTCTTCTTACACATTCCCTATATGTTTTGTTTTCCCCAGGATTTGGCTTTGGCCCACTGCTGTTCTCATTGTACTACTCTTTTTTGGTATTGGGTTGGCCAAAAAGTTCGTTCGGGATTTTCTGTAAGATGTTACGGAAGACCGAAAAGAACTTTTGGCCAACCCAATAGTTTATCAAACACCAGTGGGATTTCAAATACCATGTACATGCTGTTGACCCTCAGATCATCTTTTTTAAAAAATTTTCTTTTCCTCCTTTTTCTCCCTGTCTCAGTGAATTAAACTACTGACTGTTCAAGCCTCACAACCCCTAACCTCCCTGCTCTCATTAAATTCTATGCTCAGTTAGCCATAAATTATTATGGATTCCACATGCTTAATATCTCTTTCATTCACTTGCTTCTCTAATTTCCAACTGCCATTGCATTAATTCAAAATTCATCTATTTTTACCTGGATCACTGGAATAACTTTAATGGATTTCATCCTCATTCTGTCATGTGGAGCAGATTTATGGTTTCCAGTTTCAGCTAGGTTCTCAAAATTATTTGGCAATCCTTTTCCTTGTCACTCAAATGAATCTTGGTTTTATAGTCCTGACCTATGTACTAGCACGAGCACAGCTCTCTCCCCCACAATGCCTAGTAGTGATTTGGGGGTCTAACAATGATGCTTTACAAGTAACCGTATGGGAATTTGTCAGCTTCTGTCTTCATGCCAAATTGTCCCTGATTGTGTTGTTTGCTCACAGCTGCTTCTGTACAGCTGCTTGTAAGAAGCCTCACCATTGTTCCAAACTAAAATGCCAACATTCCTGCCAAGGAATTTATTTCTAGATATTCTCAGGATGTCTCATCTTTGGGATAATGGAATGATTCTGACTTTGTACTGAGGCAGGGAGAATGCTACACTTCATCACCTAAGCCCCAAAGCATAATAATCCAAATCTCTCTACTAGAATTTTGAAAGTTTCTGAGCCTCACCCCCTAATCATATGTGCGCTCATTCAATCATGCTGCCACAAGTGTAGCAGACATCTATCAGCTCCCCTTGATTATGCTTTATTATTCTTTCCAATCTTTCCTTAGCCAAAATCTCATATGTAGTTAACAGATACAAAATGCAAGAAGATTGTCATTTTAATGGAATCCAGTAGATACTGAGATATGTAGAGGGGGATGGAAGGAGGGAGCAGAGCTTTTACTCCAAAACAGAAGTAGGAGCAAAAATATTCTTTGTTACCATTATCTGAATTCACTTGCCTTGTGGACTTTCCTTGGCTTATATTCTGAATATGGAACATTCTATTCAAAGCCTCGTTTCCTTCTTTGTTGTTCATTTATCATTCTCCTTACTTTAAATTGATTCTATTGCTTCCAACTTCACAAAGAAAAAAACAGTTCCTTAAATCATTTATTTATTTCTTCAACAAGCATTCACTGAGGGCCCAAAATATACTAGGAACTATACTAAATATTGTGGCTATAACTATAAAACATACCTTTTTCTCCAAGAAGCTTACAGTGCAATAGGGGAAACATTAGTAAAGAAATAAGTCAAATTAAGTGTTAACACTGCTGTGGTAAAAATCCATGTAGAAATCGGGGGGCTCACAATGAAGGGATAGGAAAATTCTGTTGGGGATGGAAATCAAAGGCTTTGTAAAGGACGTGAAGTTTCAGAAGTCTGCATTTGATTACATAAATATTGGGTATCTATCCCACAAATATCTTAAGACTGTTTTGAGCATTAAGGTTTATAAAACATATGGAGTCCATTTGTAACATTTAAAACCTTAAATGTATGGTTTTATAAGCATGTGTATGTGTGAATATGTTTTCATGGGTATATTTTTGTGACTGTTCATGTGAATGTGTGAGGGGGAAAGGGGCAGAGGGACAGAAGGGGAGGGGATGGGGGAGAGGAGGAAATCATTCATGGCCACCTGTTAAAAAATTGTTTTTGTTTTTCTGTTGTTATTCTAACCACACTGTGGATGGATTCTGTCAATTATATAAATATCATATAATTTGACCTAAATTGTTCTAGTCTATCCATTAAAGAACTCTTTTGAGCTTTCTATGTTCTCATTTTCTTCATTTATTTATTAGTTAGTTATTTAAGCTTTCATAGAGTACATACCTATGGAAAAGTACTGTGATAAAGCTATGAGAAAAATGAAGGTGATTATCTAAATGAACAAGTTTGTTCTTAGCATTCAAAGTAGTTTACATAGAAGGGGACGGACAAAATCACAGCTGAGTGTGAAATAGAGCAGTCCAAGTTTTCTAAAATTTTAGCGTTGTTATTATTAAAAACCCTTTTTATATTCTCTCCTAATAGAGTAGTGAAAGAACATAGTAGTCCTCCTCTGCTTTGGGAGAATATTGCAGCTGAAATATAAGGGAGAGACCCTACCGTTAAGAGTGGTGTGCTCATGGTAGAGGGTCTTGCTCAAGTTTCTTTATTCACACTAGCATGTATGTGATTGACAGCAGCTTAGAGAAATACCACTTCATGCATTTATGTGCAATAGAATAGAAAGCCTTCCTTTCAAAGGCAATCAGGGTCTCTTATGGAAGTCATTAGTCTCTAAAAGGAGGGAAATTTTTAAATTTTTGGCTGTTGCTTTTTGGTTATTGTGCCAGTCCTGCCTTGAAATAACACCAGTGTAAGGGTCTAACATATAGCGTTGTGATTTTGTGATTTATAATAAGAACTATATATGTTTGCTCTTCCTCTAGCTTCAGGTACAGAGCTCCTAAAGCCCTTGGAATGTCCTAAGTGATGAGAGGCAGAAAGTTGTCTTTTACGTTAATGAGGTGGCTTCTGGACTCCACCTAAGGAAGGAGACTGGTTGCCAGGAGGACTACCTATGTGATTAAAGAGTTGGAACTTTCAGTCCCTTTCCCCTGAACTTCTCCTGGCGGGGGTTGGGGGGGAATGGGCTGGAGGCTGAGTCAGTTGCCAATGGTCAGTGATTTAATTAAACATGCCTATGTAGTGAAACTTCCATAGAAACCCAAAAGGATGGGGTTTGGAGAGCTTCCTTGTTGGTGAGCACGTGGAGATTTGGGAGGAATGGTGCACTCTGAGAGAGCAGAGAAGATCCACTCCCTTTTCCCATACCTTACCCTATGTACCTCTTCCATATGTCTGTCCCTGAGTTAAATCCTTTTATAATAAACTGGTGATCTAGTAAGTAAAACGTTTCTCTGAGTTCTGCAAGCCACTCTAACAAATTAATTGAAGCCCAGGAGGGGATCTTGGGAACCTCTGATTTATAGCCAGTGAGTCAGAAGCACAGGTAACAACCTGGGCTTTCGACTGTCTTCTGAAGTTGGAGAGGGTGGGCAGTCTTATAGGACTGAGCCCTTAACCTGTGGAATCTAATACTATCTCTGGGTAGAGAGTGTCAGAATTGAGTTGAATTCTCAAACACCTTGCTGGTGCCAGAGAATTGCTTGGTGGTGGTTGGAGAAGTCTCCAGCCCCCCATGTTGGAATTGGATCCAGGAACCCAAAAAGAAGTGTATATTATATTTTTGAGTAAAGGTATATTACTCTGATTTTGGTTAGGAAACCAGAACTTCTTTAAGGACTAGGGGAATTAAGTGATTCAATATAGAATCTGCGGCTTCTGTGAACGTGGAAAGAGGGGGTAAGGTGGGGGAGTTAGTGGCTAGAGGGGTGGTGATGAAGGTCAGGAGTGTCAGAAAACCAGCCACTGATGACAGCAGCCTGAAGCACTGAATAAGAGGACTCAAAGTTGATAGGGAAACTGCTACCAGTTCTGGAAAAAGATCTTATAAACTTTATCAGTCTTTAACGGAGAAGCAGGCAATTAGGGAGAAGTCTGAGAAACCCCAGTGAGTGATCATCATGACCTCCTGAGAGAATCACAACTGCTTCCAAACCTGCTGGAGTTCGTTCCCCTTTTGTTACTCTCTAACCCGGAAACAGATGTGAAATGGTGTTCTGGGAAATGTAGTTCCTGGCTTCTCTGCAATGTAGAGGATTCCTTAGCGGTGGGTGCTAGTAGTGCAAAATGTACAGCTTAATGATCCAATGAGTGTGAATCATGTAAGCAGTACTTGATGTTTGCTATTCAATGATAAAAACATTGAAATTTATTTTGTAGTAAGAAAGTAAATTTTTGACTATACTTAAATTTTGCATAGTTTCTCACCATATTCTGAATATTTTGAAATTGAACGGCTCATAAAGAATATTAAGTTTTCTTCAGCCTGTAAAAAATCACACGTCTAGTACACTGAATAGCATTATGCTGAAAAATATTACTTATCTAACAAAAGTTTTTTTAAAAATTATCTTGATGTTTAAATTTGGTTAAGTTGATGACATGTTAAAATTATACTATTTCTGCTTATCACTAAATACATCATGGCAAGAATGTATATGTGTATTTGTTCACCTGTAAAATCCAATTAAAATGCCATTTCTATTTCTAAAAATGTTTTCCTGAGCAATATGTGTCTGTATATATGTGTATGTGCATGTGTGTCTCTCTATATACGCATATATGTATGTAGATGTGTGTGCATGTGTGTATGTATATATTCTTATATATCAAGCTGATATTTTGTCCACATTGCTAGCTAATCATAGTAATGGCATTTTTTATTTATAGCAGTCCAATTTCTTTAATAAACACTGTTATTATCTGTACTCCTGAGCCAAATCCAATACCCTACACTAGTCAAAATGCATTATTTTTAATACTCAGTATTCCCGGTGGTAGAACAGTGATTCTTTTCTTATAAAAATTCTGCCTTTTGGGCATCAACATTTTTCAGCTTTAAATAAGACAAAATTGATTTTGTTGCGGCAGCCTAGGTTTTTGTGTAGACCTATGTTAAGATACTTTTTAAAATTAAATGTCAAATCCAGCTTGGCACTGGAACCATAGTGCATGCTTGACGTTTGAGGAAAAGCTGTCAGCTTGTCGCTCCTTGTCAAATTGCAAGCTGCCTTGTTGTGATTAGTGTAGGCTGAGGGATCACTGTTGGGCAGGACTTCATATCACAAGTGGCTTAGTACTGTGTGACTTGGGGGGGAAATTGGAGACAACCTATTTGTCTTTGGGAGATTGAGTTTTATACTTTTAATTATTTAAGGTTTTTTTTTTTTTGGTACTTTTCTCCCAGATGAGCCAATACATCAGAAATCCTATTCAGAGTTAGGCATGGAAAAGGAAAGCTGAAATCTTTCGAAGTAGTGATTCCCATGAATCTTAGTGTCTGGTACTGTAGTTGAAATGGAAGATTTTTATTCAGTTTGCCAGGCTGATACGTTATATTAATACTTTTTACATTTGGAAAATTTCAAGCCAGAATGTAATTGGTAGTTAACTACAAGGACTTGGAGAACTGAACACCTCAGTTCTTTACAGTAACTCGTTCCCTGTGGTGATAGTTTTCTGTGAGATTGTGTGGGCCTCTAATAAATTAGAACTCAGAAACAACTATCCAAATAATTAAAGCTTTCCACTTCCCCCAGAATACACAAACCAAAAGAAAAAGAGAGGAGACATTACCTACTCTTTCCCCACTCAGGAATCCAAAAGAGGATAGACACTGCTTTAACTATTAGGACAGCAAGCGGAAAAGCAGAATTTGGAACTAAAATGAGTGACATAAAGGTGAAAGGGGGCAGGGGGATTCATTCCCTGAGGCGGTACCCAGCAGCAGCATTGAAGGCATCTTGTGGTAGCAGCTGCAGTATCCATGGGTAGGACCGGGGTCCTACTTTGTCTTAAAATCTATTTTTTTTTCTATTAGCATAGCGGCACCAGGTTTCGTTTGGTTTGAATGTGCTTAGTTTATCTTTTTCTACCATTGTGTTTTCAATCTTTCTGTATCCTTTTGCATCTCTTCTAAAGAGTGTGAAATTGGATTTAAAAAAATTCAGTCTGATAATATTTGATTTTTACTGGAGCATTTGGTCCATTTACAAGCAGTATAATTACTAACAGGTTTGCTTTTTTTTATTATCTAATTTTGAGTTTTGTATTCATTTTACTTGCTCCATTCTCCCTCCTTTCCCTCTCCCCCAACATCTTTGCCTTTTTGGGATTGAGTGTTTTTACTATTTCCATTACTTTCCCTTCTACTTTGGAGTGTATATACCTGCTTTAGATGACTCTAAAAATTATAGTACAAATATTAAACTTATCAAACTGTAAAGTAAATGAATGACTTTTTCTTCCTCCCAGAAAATACAAAGATTCAGATCCACTCATCACTCTATGCAAGTATTTAACTATATTTTTTACCCTGCAATATACTATTTTTATTATTTTATAAAGTCAGTCATTTATTTAAAGTCATTTATTTACATTTACTCATACTTTTATCCCTTTTAGTGCTTTTTATTTCTTCCTAACAGACTTTTGATCTGAAACTACCTTGTTTCTGAGTCAAGTATAACCTTATAGCAAGGATCTGCAGGTGGTAAACTGTTAGTTTTCATTTGTCTGAAAAAGGTCTTCCTGCAGGCTGCCCATAATATTTATCTAAAAGGTCTTTGTTTACCCTACTCATAACATTTATGGGGATCATAGCAAAAGATGAAATGGAAGGCTCTGGACTGTAGCATACCCCATATTCTCTTCCCATCCCCAGCTTTGTCCTTCACTGTGAGGACAAAGCCTTCACCTTGGGGGCTTTGGGCAAGGCTCCCGATTGCCCCAGTCTAAGGGTAGGAGTATTTATTCTGTGGTCATTTATTCCTAAAAAATATTTTCTCTGTATAAAATTCTAGTTTAATAAGTTCTTTTGTTTCTCAGTCATCAGAATTCTATCATTTGCTGTCCAGAGTCACTCTCAGCCTAAAGTCACTCATTTGAAAGTGATCTGATCTTCTCGGCTGACAACTTTTAAGACTTTCTATTTGTCTTTGGCTTTCTGAAGTTTCACTGTGATTTGTTTAGCATGAATTTCCTTTTATTGATTCTGTTTGGGGTTTATTGGACTTGTTGAATTTGAGGGTTGGTGACATTAATTAGTTCTGCAATATTCTCAACAATTATTTCCATAAATGTTGCCTCTAACATTTAATCATTTCATTCATTCAATCATTATGTTTATCGTTTACCATCCATATGACAAGCGCTCCTCTTGGCACTGGGAATACAGGTCTGACCAAAATAGCCCTGCCCTAGTGTCACTTACATTCTACAGAAGACAGACAAACAATGAACATACAAAAAAGCAAAATCCATAGCACTTAATGTGATGAATTAAGAAGAAAAATACAGCAGGAAAGAAGGTAGAGAGTATCAGAGGCAGAGATGAAATTTAAATAGTGTGTTCAGAGAAGCCCTCAGTGAGAGAAGGTGATTTGAGTAAATATATGGAAGAGGGAAGGAGGTGAGATTTTCATATATCTGCAGATAGAGAATCTCAAGAAGAGGAATTCACAAGTGTAAGAGTCTTGATCATGTTCACAGATCTGTAAGGAAACTGACCAAGCTTATGCAGGGTAGTATTTTCATTTCTTCAATCCTTTCAAGAACAGCCAGTTAACGTTCTCATACATAGAAGAAAACAATAGAATTGTTAATTTTCAATGAAGAGGCACATTAAACACAATATTTCTAGAGTAATAAATAAGTGCTGCAAATGCTGGTACATATACTACACACACACATATGACTATATCCTTTTTTGGTTTATTGAATGAAACTTAATTTCTTCATAATAGCTAGTGGTCTATTTTAACACAGAGCAAGATGTTTTGTTTTTCAATGATTATTTTTATATTATTTGATCTAATCTTAAAATAGTGGAAATTTCATCCCATCATGTTCTCATATGTAAAAAAAAAAAAAAAAAGTTACTTTTAACATTTAATTAACACAATTTAAAAGCTCTTTTGGAGATAAATTTGGGGAATGATTTTTCTCCTTTGGCTAGAAATGAATATTCCTTTTGAAATTCAGTTTCTACTTTTTGATCAAATTTAACCAAATTTAAGGTAACTTAGAATCTATACAGAAAGTGCATGAAGATTTTGCAGGGCTGTGCATAAGTTTGTGTTCTATTGGCTTCATCATCTTTGATGGAGCTGGTACTAATTAAAATGCTTTTAAATACTTAAAAGAACTGCACTTGGGGAAAACGTTTTATCATCTTAAAATATTAGCTATGATTAATTTGCTTTAGCTCTTTTGTGCAAATGATTTATAGAATCTTCAGAGAAATGAGATGAAAGGTGTTCTTTCAGGTCAAGACTGTTTAATCAAGTGAATGTCTCCTTTTCTTATCTGGGAATACTCATTTCCTAGAATCATAAGCAAAAGAGGATCCATGTATAGAACTTACTTTGCTTCTTGCTTTACTTAAGCCTTTATCTTGGCAAAGATACCATCCTCCATCCCTGAGCAACCTACTATGGTTCTTTGGGCTTCTTTTGTTGGGCTTCTAACCTTTTTCCTGTACATATCATTAAAGGTTTCATATCACATATTAACTTTAATTAACATCTGTATGATGACAATTCTAAGATATCTATCTCCATTCAAGATTTCTCTCCTGTTCTAGGGACCTATATGTGCAACTGCTTATTGGTTATATCTGTTTTGATGCCTCAAGATCGTTTTAGATTTACCCTATCCAATTTATTTAATTCCAAAAATCCCTTTCCTCCTCCCGTATTCTTTATTTCAGTGAATGACATTACCAGCTACTATGAAACTCGAGTGTAATTTATCTTTAACCCTGTTTTATTTCCTTATCCATATTAAGAAGCACCTGACCTTTCCAGAGAATAACTTTTATTTTTAAAAGCTTTACTGAGATATAATTCACATACCATATAATTCACCCACTTAGAACCTACAATTCAGTGGCTTTTAGCATAGTCGCAGAGCTGTATACCCATCACCAAAATCAACTTAGAACATTTTTATTACCCCATAGAGAAACTCCATGCCACTGTGCTATGTCACCCATTAATCTTCTCATTTGTCACAGCCCTAGACGACCATTAATCTACTTTTCTTCTCCATAGATTTATCTATTCTGAATTTTCATGTAAATAGAATCACTTTGCATAATGTTTATCTGTATTATAGCATGTATCAGTATTTCAATCCTATTTATGGTAGAATAATTTATCAGTGTATAAATATACCACACCTTATTCATTCCTTTATTCATCAACATTTGGGTCGTATCCATTTTTTTTTTTTTTTTTTTTTGCAATTGTAAATAACACTATAATAATCATTCATGAACAAGTTTTTGGTGGACATATGTTTTCATGTATCTCGGGCATATACCTAGGAGTGGCTGGTGGAATCATATGGTAGCTCTGTGTCTAACCATTGGAAGAACCGGCAGATGGTTTTCCAAAACAGTTGCAGCATTTTGCATTCCCACCAGCAATGCATGAGTGTTCCAAGCGTTTTTATTATTTGTCTTTTAGGTTATAGTCATCCTCACGTGTGTGAGGCAGTATCTCATTTTGGTTTTGAGTTGCATTAGCATGAAAGCTGATGATTCTGAGAATATTTTTCATGTGCTTATTTGCCATTTGTATATTTTCTTTGGGAAAATTCTATTCCGATCCTCTGCCCATTTTTAAACTGGTTTGTCTTTTATTTTTGAGTTCTGATAGTTCTTTATATATTCCAGATGCAAGTACCAGTTATGTATATCAACCAAAGATGGTCTCTGTGTATTTGCCCTTACAGTGTTCATTTCTTCACTGCAGGTTAAGACTTGTTAGCTCAGAAGCCCACTGGGGTAGCTCCAGTTTTTACACATCAATCCAAACAGCCAATTTTTAGCCATTTAAAGCCTGCTTGCTTAGCACACCCACAAGACTTCACCCCACATCTGCTAGCAATAGATGACATAAGCCCGGAGCTATAAAGATACCAAGCAACACCCACACTTCAGCCAGCATAGCCCGATAAAGTTTGTATATGCTGCTGCCACCTCGTGGTCTTATCTTTTTTCTTTGTCAGTCCCCAAAACTCTCGAAGGCCTTATAGTACTTTGTCAGATATATGATTTGCAAAATTTTTCTCCCATTCTGAGGGTTGTCTTTTTTCTTTCTTGATGGTGTCCTTTGAAACACAAAAGTTTTCAATTTTGATGATGTCTAGTTTATTTTTTTTCTTTTGTTGCTTTTGTTTTTGGTGTAATATCTAAGAAACCATTGCCTAATCTAAGGTCACTAATGTTTATACCTATGTTTTTTTTCTAAGAATTTTATAGTTTTAGCTCTTATATTTAAGCCTTTGATCCATTGTGAGTTAAATTTTGTACACAGTGTGAGGTGGGTGCAACGTCATTCTTTGCACGTGGATATCCAGTTGTCCCAGCACCATTTGTTAAAAAGATGATCTTTTTAATACCACTGGTATTGATCTTTTTTTCCCCAGTCTTACGGTTGTTGCTTTAGTTCATACCACCATTTTTTTCTGCGTTTATATGAAACAGTCCCCTAACTGACTTACATTTGTTTCATCTTGCAAATTTATTTTCTGTACTACAGCCAATGATCTTTCTCAAATAAAAATTTGATTGTGTCCCTCTCTTGCTTAAAACTTAAAGTAAACTTCACTGATTGCAGGTACAGTGCAAATGTCTTAGTATGACACAGAAGTTTTGTCTTGTCTCCCACGCTTGCCCTCTATGCTTCAGCTGTATTTTGTGTACATCAAGTACAACCCCTTCCAATTTTGTGCCTTTCATATGCTGTTTCCTCTTCTGGGAAAATCTCAGTCAGTATTCTTTAGTTCTAACATAGACATCAATTATTTGAGAACAGTTTCCTTAAACAACATAAGTCAGTTTCTCCCATGGATTTGGACTCGTCCTTATCATGGTGTTTATCACAGAGTACTATAATTGCCTGATGATTGTCTTTCCTCCTCAAGTTTGTAAATCCAGTGAATTGAAGGATTGCCTTTTTCACTCTGGTATTTTCAGGACTGAGCATAATATTGAGTACAAAGTAGATATTAAATTAACATTTACTGCATTGAGTTATTTTCCTGTACGTGAAACAAAGTCTGTAAGAAAATGTAATATGAGGCCAATGTCGAAAGGCATAACACTGAGTACTATAGAAGTAAAAGTATTGATTCCTTAATAAAGAATAAGATTGCTATTCTCAAACAGTTTATTGTGCAATTTGCCACATTAGGTGTAAACCCATGGAGTATAATGAGCAATAAGTCATCTATATATTTCCAGAAAAAGTGTTGGAGAGGTGCAGCCCTTGATATTGAATACATTTAGAGCAATTTTATATTAGGTAGTTATATTTATTGGGAGGCAGAAAGACACATAGATAATTACAATATGTTATGGTAATTGGAATGATCACATTCCGTAGCATAATAGGAGGGCCTGGTCTAGCTTAAATATTTATGAATCTATGTTATATTTGGGAAAATGAATGGCAAACATAATTATTTTTAGCAACTGGTTAGTAATAAATAAAGAAAATAAAGCATTAATGTAATTATTTTGAGTATTTCATCTACATTTTTTCCTGATATTTAGAAGCAGACAAACTGGTAACATTCCAAAATATCTCCCTTAGTTGGTAAAATATAGATACTTCAAAAGTTGTGGAGGTAATGGCGGTTGGGTTAAATCTCAATTGCTCTGTTAGATAATTAGATCTCATGAATCTTTACTGTGTGGATTAACATTCAGCAAAGCCTTATATTACAGGCTGGCTGTTTTACTTTAATCATTTTATGCCATAGGGTAGAAATTAACCAGAAATTGAATGATGGTGAAACCTTAATAGCTTTAGTAGTTTAAGGCAATTCAAATAATTACACAAAGGAGGTTCTCAGAAAAAAAAAATCCATAATTTACAAAACTGAAATTTTTGCCAGATATTTCTTTCTTGTGATTTATCCAATATTGTAAAGGCAGTTTTACAAGAATATATATACGTAGGAACTCCTGACCCAGCAAGGGTATTTTCCTTCTTTTTTAGTATTCCTGACCTTAGAATAATTAGTTTGTTGTTTTTGAATCAATATTCAAGCTCTTATTATATGTGGAACAGTTCCCAGCTCTTTGCCAACTATCTTCCTTGAGAGCAATAATTAGAAAATAGAGTTACCTTGGAGAGGCAGTAATGTCATATTTAGGAAACTAGGCATGAGTGATGTCATTCTCTGTGCCCACATAGGCTTTGGGAAGGCAAGTATTTTTCTTCTTAACTACCTCAAGAACAGATGTGAATAAATAGTGTTTCACCAGAAGTAGAAGTAATCCATGGGAACTTTACAACATGCATGTTGCTGGCTGTCAGCATTGCACATATAAATGATGCTGAATGAATTGGAGGTCACCTCAATACCAGTGCCCCAGTGGAGAGGTCATTGGCACATTGATATAGATTTTCCTGCCACAACCTATTTCTATCTTATACTTGATCCAGTTACTATTTCATTATCCAAAGACTACAACGAGGGATCAGCTGTAACCGTTTAACAATGTCATCTTCTTTATCCATTCATCCGATGATGGACACTTAGGTTGCTTCCATGTCCTGGCTATTGTAAATAGTGCTGCAATGAACATTGTGGTACATGACTCTTTTTGAATTATGGTTTTCTCAGGGTATATGCCTAGTAGTGGGATTGCTGGGTCATATGGTAGTTCTATTTTTAGTTTTTTAAGGAACCTCCATACTGTTCTCCATAGTGGCTGTATCAATTTACATTCCCACCAGCAGTGCAAGAGGGTTCCCTTTTCTCCACACCCTCTCCAGCATTTATTGTTTGCAGATTTTCTGATGATGGCCATTCTGACCAGTGTGAGGTGATACCTCATTGTGGTTTTGATTTGCATTTCTCTAATGATCAGCTCGGTGCTTTGTGACCACCTAGGGGGGTGGGATAGGGAGGGTGGGAGGGAGGGAGATGCAAGAGGGAAGAGATATGGGAACATATGTATATGTATAACTGATTCACTTTGTTATAAAGCAGAAACTAACTAACACACCATTGTAAAGCAATTATACTCCAATAAAGATGTTAAAAAAAAAAAAGAATCCCTAATACTTGAGAAAAGGAAGACAAATAAAGAAAAGAGAAATTAAAACAAAAAAAAAAAACAAAAAACAATGTCATGTTCTAGAGAAATGACTCAGACAAGGAGACTTTTAAATAGCTCAGGTATTCACACAAAAATGCTACTGTAGGAAGATAATAATTAATATCATAAAATCATAGCCCTATCAAGGGATCTCATAATTAATTCCAGCATATTATAGGATATTTTGGACATAGAATGGATGGATGAGTAGATAGACATCTAGAGACATTACATTTCCAATTTTCAAATGAAACTTTGCTGATGATGAAGATAGTGACCACTGAAGAAAGACACACAATTTGAAATTAGAGAAAAATATGCTTAGAACTAATCAAATAGAAGGCAAATAATCAACAAATTATAATTAACTGGATAGAGACCAATAATTAGACTGCATATTTTTTCCCATTCAGTTTAAAAAGTGATTATCAAATCATGGGGTTAGACATTTAAGTATAGGTATAATATGCCTATAATTTCTGAAACCCGTATTTATTTATAATCAGCTTAACATTTGTTACTTTTTCTGGAGTTTGATTGTTAGACTCAAGTAGTTTTTATGACAATAGTTTTAATGGGTTTCAGTGAAAATAACTATGTAAACAAAATGGAATATAATTATGCAAAGCTGATATTGCCACATATGACTGCTGTAGATATGTGTGTATATATATTATATATTAATACCCATATCTGTATGTATCAATAGCCATGTTCACTTTAGTGTACTAATATGAATATAGAGTGTCACTCCTACTGTATTTTGAAATGAGAAAAATTACGTTCAAAACATTTTTGAGCTATCCACCCACAATAAACTTTAGAAAATCAGACTCTGAAATACGGTGCAATTAGAGTTTTAAAATAGTGCTATCAAATTTCACAACTCATGTGGAAGTTTTAGTGTCATCACATACTGTGCACAAGGATGCCTTGAACAGGTTTTTGACTTCTTAATGTAGATTTTAAACAAAGCCTCCTTCAAAATCACAAGTTGTGTTTAGTGTCAGCAGTGGTGACACATAGAGTAGACAAGTAAAACCTTGTCTTTAACCTGAGATCTAAAATATCTGAGAATCTAACAAACAACTGGACCCTTTGCAACCCATTAGATAATCAGACTTTGTCGAAAGTAGGAAAAGAGCGAAGGTGTTAAGTTAGGTCAAGAGGCACAATAAAATAACAAAAGATATCTTTGTATTATAGCTATTGGTCTGAGGGTTATTTTCAGTTCTTTCAAATATCTGACATAGATGTGACTATAGGTAGCGTTCACTGAAACTCAGCATCCTGGCATTCTCAAAGATGTGTCTGTGTGATTTTCCTTTAGAAGATGTTGTAGTTATTCCTAGGTTTTGGCACCGTGAAGTCTAAGTACAAGGTAACTGTTAGAAAATCCCTCCTCCCCTTTTTGGTGATTTTAAAGACAAGAGGAGCCGAACAGAAATTAACGTGTCTTGTCGATGTACTTCTTATATTATAATAAAGATTTTAGCTTTGTTTTATGAAAGGATATAAAATTGAAGGGATTAAATTACACACAGATAGATATGTTGAGCTTCTCACTTTGGGATGTGCTGACAGTATAAACAGCTCCAAAACTCTGGGTTTTATGCTTTCATTTCCTTGAAGTTAAGCTACTTTCTCTTGAGCCTTAAAAGGAATCCAGCAATTTATCTTTATATTAGCTTTTAATAAATATCCTAGCTACACAAATAACCAGGTGATTTTGGATAAACCTATAGAGTCAAACTTTAATGTTTCTAACAAATAAAACACATATATTTACAATATTCATAGTTATTACTGTGCTATAGTATCAGTAAGATTTTTAAGGCAAATACCTACCATCTAAAATACTTTTAGGGGAAGAGTTGAGCACTGGGGAGACCCAGGAGTAGTTATGTTTCTTATTTAAATAGGTTACATAAACTTTTGCAAGCATTTTTCCTTCTCCTTTCATGGTGACTTGCAGCATGGACACATCCTCAGCTGGAGTTGACAAGTGCTCACAGACTGATTAGGAGACACATGTTCCTGGTTTCCACAGAGGAATATGCATTTCCAGTTGATATGTTCACTGAAGTAGGAAGCCAGCTAGAAATGCTAAGTTCTATTGATATGTTCTTCCATTCTGAGAAATGGATGGTAAGAAAAAATAATTTGCTTAGATTAAATTGAAGCAGTACATCTAGTAGTAATGGCCGAGAGGTTACTAATGCCACACTTTTAATTTCTAATTGATTTGTTCTGCTGGGTTTTTTAACAGTGATTGTGATCAATTTTAATACAACATACTAGACATGCAGCAAAATACAAAAATGCAAGGATATATAGCTATTAAAATTTATACTACTCAAACTTATCAGATCTTGTCTGAAAAAGTATATCCTCAAGGCTTGTTCAAGAAAATTTAAAACTGCTTTTCAAAAATCAGAAACCAGTGTTGTGCTTTAACTGTTCCCCTGGATTTTACCAATCTGGCCTCACTCCTGAAATTGTCTTCTCTCTCCACGTTGTCATCACCTTTTTTATTATTTTCTGAGACTTAACCTCATGATACAATTATGCTGTAATATCGTCCATTTTAAGAATCAGCAAACAAGCAATCCTCTCTTGATGTCATTTTCCTCTTTGTTGCTTAACGCAGTGATTTTCTCTTTCCTGTTTCTTTACTCCGTATCGCAGCAACTTTTCTTAAAGGTGCCTCCCATTCCTTGCCTCCCATTCTCCTCTAATCAATTCCAATTGGAAGTGGTCGGCCCCACAGCTCTGCTTAAACTGATCTTGCCAATATTGTCAGTTACCCGTGTTGAAAGATCTGGTGGTCACTTGGTTTTTCTCATCTTACTTGAACTCTCAATACTGTTGGATAATGTTGATACACTGTTCTTCGTCCTCTTGATGCATTTTTTTTCTGGTTGCTGTAATACCTTGAATGCTTTATTTTCCTCCTCCATCACCAGTCATCAGTCAATTTTCTTTGTCAGTTCTTACTATTAGGCTTGATGTCCAAATTTGGGATGCCCCGTGGCTCGGTTTTAAGTAAGCCTGTTCCTCTTTTCTGTTTATACGCTCTTCATGGATTATCTCCCCCAGTGCTTTTGTTTAAATATAGCCTTTATGCTGATGGCTACCAAATTAATACCCTAGATCTACCATTCCTCTGAAATGCCAACTACCTACTAGGATGCTTAAGAGGCATGTCAAAGTTAACTGACCAACACACAATCTTGATGTTCATTCTGACCCACAAATACATTTCTCCTCCAGTGTTTCCTTTCTTAGTACATATTTTCATTATCCTTGCTATTTGAAGTTATTTAAGTATAATCCATTATCTTATCCCATCTTTATGACATCAATAACCTAACTTATCTCTCTGCTTCCATCTATATGCATTGTTAAAAAACAAATCTGGACTTAGGTAAGGAGAGACTTTATTCAAAAGGATTATTGCAAGAAGAGGGAAAGGGCAATAGGGAGATGAAAACTCTTAGAAACAGGGAATGCTTTCCTATCATGAGCTCTGCAAGCAGCTGAGCAATTGGGCTAAAGAAGATTTTCTTCTGTGGGGAGGAATAAACAAGGCTAGGAAAATGGAATGTGAGGAAAGGGGATGAGAGGGTAGCTTGAAGGGTTAGGAAATCAGAGAATATTTTATCATGAAGCCAGCCTGTTTTCAGGAGAGGGTGTATGCTGGCTCAGCCTGAAGGTGTGTCCAAGTTCAGGAGTCTAGAGGAAGGAGAAAAAACTGACCATGTTTCATTAACAAGCATTTTATTCTGATTAATCAGTGGGACAAGGAGTTCAGCCAATCATTTATAAGGCAAAGAAAGGGGATTTGGAGGGTCTGTGTCTGGCCTTGTGAGAGGTAAATGTGTTGTGGGGTATCTGTGAGTCTTACTGAGTCTTCTGGGGAAGGATGTTTCTTTGCAGTAAGCCATTTCCAAGAACACAAAAAGGGGGATTTCTTAACTGTCACTGTTTTCCAGGAGCACAGAAGTGTCCTATCATCTATTCATTGATCGGGGAGAATTATCTTTCACAGAGTATTTGTTCTATAATTAAAAGCTTTTCATCTTTTTTTTTTTTTCATTTACAATGAGATCTAAACTTCTCATTATCTTCAAAGCCCTATCTGATTAGGAATCTGTTTCTCTGAATTCATTGTGGGATTCATTCCCTCTTTTCCAGTATGCTGAGAGCCCCTGGCCTTCTCAGTATTCTTCAAACAAACCAGGTTCTTTTTCAGACCTAGAATGTAAGCTTTGTGAAATCAGGGACTGGTCGTCCTGGTCTCTGGCAAGCTCTATTCTCAGGGATGGAATTTCCCTGATACATAATAGCCAGATATTAAAACAACATTTTAATGAATAAACACCTTAGGTGTTAACAACATGTTTTCATGAATGGTTCTCAATTTGCATTTCACTTGATGATATATTTTGACAGAAATTCAGCTTTGACTCAGGTTTACTCACTAATTATTTAAGTACAGTGGAGTCATAAAAAATTTTTTTGTGGGAATCATGTGACTCCTATACCCTAGATTCATTATTTCCTATGGATATTTTAAATTTTTTCTTACTTTAAAGAGAAGAAATAAAGTATTATTTCATGCATGATCATAGTAATGCCCCAAATTTTTATGTTGTACCAGCTGAGAATATTTCAACTGTTACTCTATAGACCTAAAAAGCATATTTGCACTGCCCTTAGTCTGTGTTCTCTCCTTCCCATTTTTATAATGGTCAGAATACAAGTTTTCTGTTCACAAATAATTTCTCCTCCTCTTCACTCCTGGGATCAAAGTAAAAAATCTAAGTCACTTCTAGCCTATAGCATTTTGACTGAACTCTGTTAACCAGGAAATAAGAATAACTTTTTCACTCTTTTCCCAGGTATTTGGCAATTTTCTATAGTCAGAAGCAGTTTTGTCATTAAGAGTTTAGTGACTTTTGAATGAATCTGTAATATGGAGACAGTAATTAATGTTTGAAGAATTCTGTTAATTTTTCTTGTACAAAAATCCATTTAATGGCACAGTTCAAAATGCCTCATCACTAAAGAATTCTGGATTATTGGTGGTATATAAATGTTGAATAAAGGGAGGAGTATTAGAAGCCAAAATTATCTGGGACTATGAAGGACTACTCATCTAAGAGTAAAATATTTAGTGTTCTGATAGGTTTGACATATTCAGATTTGATTTGAACCACTATTGATGAAACGGATCCAACACATTGGATGGAATTCAGCTGCACAAGAACATAAACTGGTCAATGTTAAAATCAGTCAAGGCAAGCACGTCATGATTTCAGGTGGCTAGGACTCTAGGAGCAGAACAGCAGCTAGCACTTAGGTATATGGAGAAGCTGCTCCAAAGTCAAGTCTGGGTAGGACTGAATGGGATGCCAGGTAAACAGCCAAGAGGTCAGCATTCTACTATCCAGACTCAGTGTATAATTGTGGTTCTAAATAGGAAATTGGATCAAGCTGACAGAGATTGAGGGAAGAATGCCTGAATTTCAAAAAAAACAACCCTAGAAACATATAGATAGCAACCTCTGGATAGTTTTCTTATCCTAGTCAGTGTTGGTTGCAGAAACCAGGTGAGGCCAGCAACGTATCGAAGGAACTCAATGCCAGCAGCCAAGTAGGTCTAAAAAAAAATGAGTTGGTTCAATGTTTACATAATTCTAGAAGACATCTTTCTCAAGCTTCAGTGAATTATCACTTTCACTTAATATTCTCAACTCACACTTGTACAACTAAGGTTTATATACATAGTGTCTATATTTGCCATGAATACATGTATATGTGGCGTCCCTGCTTTTGACGCTTAGTACATTTGTTTATACTCTGCCATTTACTTTCCTCCATTTTGCCTAATTTTGCAATATGATAATGGGAAAATATACCTGCAGTTTGCATTTTTATTTTCATTACCTCTTGTCAAGAAAAAGAAGTTTAGTTTATTATCACTTATTACAATGTTATCCTATTCTGAATTCTGCGCATGGACATGTTTCCTTCAATTAGAGTATTGACAGTTTGAAAAAATGTATTTAGGCAGATCATGTATTCTCCACTTTTCTATAGTCCTGACAACTCCCTTCTGTGTTAACCCAGGGGCTGCCTAACTTTACAAAGCCTGCCTGGCCACAGAGCCATTTAAAATTTAAACCTTTGCTTTATATGCATGGAATGGTATGAGGAGGAAGGTAAGCACTGGAAAGAAAAATGATTTTTCACGTATTTGAATCTGAAAACCTATTTTATGCAGCACCAAACTAAGCATCTGATACACTGCATCCTTACAAATAGAATTATAATCACTTTGGAATTAAATAGGAAGTGGTCCTATACTTAAATAAAGCTTTCTTTATTATCTTTTTTCTATACTGTATAGCCATATTAATTTATTTTCCCCCTTTGCTTTCATGGTATCAAAGCAATACATACTCATTTTGTGAGTTTTCAAAGTGCAGAAAAGAGTGGAGATATAGGAAAATTGACTCTAAATACATCATACAGATGTAACCAATGTTGAAATTATGGTATATTTCTTTCATATTTTTTATACATCTTTATTTATGTATCTGTATACATCTTATATATCATACCTATATATGAATATAAATATGCAGATATCTAATCTCTTTTTTAATTGAAAATGGATTAAAACAAAAGACAAAATGTTTTACTACTATTTTATTTTTGTTATTTTCATTCATTTGATTTAATTTTTAGATTCTCCATATAAGTGTAACAAATTATTTGTCTTTTTGTGTCTGACTTATTTCACTTAGCATAATACCCTCTAAAACTCTCCATGTTGTTGCAAATGGCAAACTTTCATTCTTTTTTTTTAATTTTTAAATTTTATTTTATTTATTTATTTATATAGCAGGTTCTTATTAGTCATCAATTTTCACATCAGTGTATACATGTCAATCCCAATCGCCCAATTCAGCACACCACCACCCCCACCTCCCCGTGGCTTTCCCTCCTTGGTGTCCATACGTTTGTTCTCTACATCTGTGTCTCAACTTCTGCCCTGCAAACCGGTTCATCTGTACCATTTTTCTAGGTTCCACATACAAGCGTTAATATACGATATTTGTTTTTCTCTTTCGGACTTACTTCACTCTGTATGACAGTCTCTAGATCCATCCATGTCTCAACAAATGACTCAATTTCGTTCCTTTTCATGGCTGAGTAGTATTCCTTTGTATTCATACACCACATCTTCTTTATCCATTCATCTATTGATGGACACTTAGGCTGCTTCCAATCTTGGCAATTGTAAATAATGCTGCCATGAACACGGAGGTACATGTATCTTTTCAATTAATGTTTTTGTTTTCTTTGGATGTATACCCAGTTGTGGAGTTGCTGGATCATTTGGTAGCTCTAATTTTAGTTTTTTTGAGGAACCTCCATACTGTTTTCCATGGTGGTTGCACCAATTTACATTCCCACCAACAGTGCACAAGTGTTACCTTTTTTCTCTCATCCTCGCCAACATTTGTTATTTGTGTTATTTTTGATGATAGCCATTTTGACAGGTGTGAGGTAATGTCTCACTGTGATTTTGATTTGCATTTATCTGATAATTAGGGATGTTGAGCAGCTTTTCATGTGCCTGTTGGCCATCTGCAAGTCTTCTTTGAAGAAGTGTCTATTCAGGTCTTTTGCCCATTTTTAATCAGGTTGTTTGTTTTTGGCATAGAGCTATTTATATTTTGGATATTAACCCCTTATTGGTGCTATCATTTGCAAATATTTTCTCCCATTCAGTAGGTTGCCTTTTCGTTTTTTTGATGGTTTCCTTTGTTGTGCAAAAGATTTTAAGTATAATTGGGTCCCATTTGTTTATTTTGGCTGTTCCTTTCCCATAGGAGACTGATCCAAAAAATGTTGCTACAATTTATGTTAGAGTGTTCTGCCTATGTTCTTTTGTAGGACTTTTATGGACTCTAGTCAAACTTTTACATCTTTAATCCATTTTGAGTTTATTTCTGTATATGGTGTGGAAAAATCATCCTAATTTCATTCTTTTTACATGTAGCTGTCCAGTTTTACCAGCATTACTTATTGAAGAGACTGTCTTTTCCCCATTGTATATTCCTGCCTCCTTTGTCATAGATTAATTGACCATAAATGTGTGGGGGTTTTTCTGGGCTCTCTATTCTGTACCATTGATCTATGTGTCTGTTTTTGTGCCAATATCATACTGTTTTGATACCTTTGTACTATAGTCTGAAGTCAGGGAGTGTGATACATACACTTCAGTTCTTTTTTCTCAAGGTTACTTTGGCTCTTCAGGGTCTTTTGTGTTTCCACACAAATTTTAGAATTATTTGTTCTAGTTTTGTGAAAAATGCCACTGGTATTTTGATAGGGGTTGCTTTGAATCTGTAGAGTGCCTTGGGTAGTATGGTCATTTCAACAATATTAATTTTTCCAATCTGTGAACACAGTATATCTTTCCATCTGTGTATGTCATTCTCAATTTCTTTCATCAGTGTCTTACAGTTTTCTGAGTACAAGTCTTTTATCTCCGTAGTTAGAATTATTCCTAAGTAGTTTATTCTTTTTGATGTGATGGTTAATGGGATTGTTTTTCTTAATTTCTCTTTCTAATAGTTCACTGTACCTGTATAAAAATGCAGTAGAATTCTGTATATTAATTTCGTATCCTGCAAATTTACTGAATTCATTAATGAGGTCTAATAGTTTTTTGTGGCATTTTTACGATTTTCTATGTATAGTATCATGTCATCTGCAAAGACAGTTTTCTTTCTTTCTTTCCAATATGGATTCCTTTTATTTGTCTTCCTCTCTGATTGCTGTGGCTAGGACTTCACATACTACGTTGAATAAAATTGGTGAGAGTGGGAATTCTTCTCTTGTTCCTGATCTTAGAGGAACTGCTTTCAGCTTGTCACTGTTGAGTGTGACATTAACTGTGTGCTTATTATATATGGCCTTTATTATGTTCAGTTATGTTCCCTCTATATCCACTTTGTGGAGAGTTTTCATCATAAATGGATGTTGAATTGTGTCAAAAGCTATTTCTGCATCTATTAAGTTGATCATATGATTTTTATTCTTCAATTTGTTTATGTGGTGTATCACATTGACTAATTTGCAGATATTGAACCATCCTTGCATCCCTGGGATGAATCCCACTTGATCATGTTGTATGATCCTTTTAATGTATTGGTGAATTCAGTTTGCTAATATTTTGTTGAAGATTTTTGCATCTATGTTCATCAGTTACGGCCAACCTATTGGCAGGCAGAGCCTGTCCTGCTGTCTCTGGCTGTGGGGCCCAGGGCTTCCAGAGCTGGTGTCTGCCTGCTGGTGGGTGGGGCCAAGGCCCAGGGCTTTCTGGGGCTAGTGCTGGCATACTGGTGGGTGAAGCTGTGTCCCAGGATCTCTGGCTGCAGGGCCCTTGGGGTCCCGGAGCTGGTGTTGGCCTGTTGATAAGCAGGGTCAGTTCCTGATACAGCTGGCTGTGGGGTCTGGGGTGTTCTGAAGCTTCTATTGGCCCACTGGTGTGGGGTCCAGATCCTGGGGCTGCTGGCTGAGGGGCCCAAGGTGTCTCAGAGCTGGTGTTAGCCTGCTGGTGAGTAGGCTGGGTTCTGCCATGGCAGTTTCCTGGGCTAGGATCATCCTGGTGTGTGTGTCAGCCCACTGGTGGGCAGAGCTGGGTCACAGGGTCTCTGGCTTCAGGGCACTGGGAGTCCTGGGGTTAGTGTCTATGCATTGGTATGTGGGGGCCGGTCCTGAGCTGTCTGGTGGACAGGATGTGTCCTGGGATGGCTGTGGGCTCAGGGAGTCTGAAGGCAGCCTGCCTGCTGGTGGGTGGGGCTGTGTCCCTGCCCAGCTAGTTACTTGGTGTGAGGTGGCCCAGCACTGGTGCCAACAGGCTGGTGGGTGGTGCCAGGTCCCAGCGCTAATAAGCTAGACGAAGGTTTCCAAAATGATTCTTGCCAGCACCAGTGTCCACATGGTAGAACAAACTCTTCAGAATAGCTGCCACCAGTCTCTATTTGCCCAGGGTGAGCTCCATTGCCTCCTACCTTTCCAGGAGATGCCCCAAGATCAGCAGGGGGTCTGACCCAGACTCCTTTCAAATTACTGCTTCTGCCTTGGGTCCCAGAGCGTGTGCAATTCTGTGTACACCCTTTAAGAGTGGAGTCTCTGTTTCCCATAGCCCTCTGTGTCTCCCAGAAGTAAGCCACACTGGTCTTCAAAGCCAAACGTTCTGAGGGCTCCTTTGCCCATTGCAGAACACCTGGGCTGGGCAACCCGATGTGGGACTCGGACCCATTGCTCCTTGGGGAGAACCTTTTCAATTGTAATTATCCTCCCATTTGTGGGTCGCCCAACTGGGGGTGTGTGTCTTTTTGGGGAAGGAGGGTATGTATCTTGACTATACAGGGACTCTGCCCCTCCTGCCCATCTCCTTGTGGTTCTTTCTTTATATCTTTAGTTGTAGAAGATTTTTTCTGCTAGATTCTGGTTTTTCTCATCACTAGTTGCTCTGTAAATAGTTTTAATTTTGGTGTGCCCTTAGAGTGGGTCGCTCAGTGTCTTCTTACTCTGCCATCTTGGCCAAGTTCCTCCCAATGACTTATTTTAAATGGATATTATTCTAAACACAAGTAAAGAGGACAGTTGTAAATAATAATGCATAATTATATTATTGTATATATGTTGTATATTATAGTATGTATAAAACAGCTTTTTATTCAGCATAAATTATCTTGACTTGAGTGATTAAAAGTGATTTGAGACATTGATATGATTTATATTTATTTGTATGTAATTTATATATTTTGGAAATATGTAATTATATAAATAATACCCATATTTGTATTCCTCTAATTTCCTAGAGTTGATGCATTTCAGTAAATAAGAAGTCAAAAAGCTATATTATAAAATTATTTTTATTTATCTGTTTTAAATTAGAGTCATGAGGGGAGATTAGAAATTAACTATTTAAATTTAATAATTTAACAGACCATGATGTTTAGTCATAGAATAAACAATCTAAGTTTGAATTACTAAGGATAGACCTGGAACCAAATGTTAATTCATTTTTGATCTGCATTTTTAACTAATAACGCTTTACTTTGTATTAAATATTTAAAGATAGATTATTTTTTGGTAGAAAAAATTTATTTAAATTCTGAAGATTTTAGGTATCAGCAGTAAAAAGAGGCTGTGTGATCTAGCAGTATACCACATCTTCGATTGGTAGCTGTCTACATTGCAGGTACAACAAAATACAGAGATTATGTCAAGAGAACTAAAACCTATTAGTAATGATAGTATCATGAATAATTGCCTGTTCTGGAACAGTGGTTTCTATTGTGGAGTAATGCTTCAATGGGGCACAGAAAAAGACAATTGAGCTGTTGTTCATACATTATTTTCTAGTAAGAATAAGGGAGAAGTTAGTACCTTAAACTGGACAGGGAGTAGGTATCTTCACAGTTCATAAGTTGTCCAGCCATAAGTTCATATGAGTAGCAGACCTGACAAGTATTTTCAGTCAAAACACTACCATGTATAATAAAAAAAAAAAAATTACCATTTTAATAAAAGTATTCATTTTCTCAAAAAGGCAAGAGACTTAAAATTTTTTAAATTCATGGTTCAAAATGTGCCCTTACACAGCTCATTGTCATACTGGTCACATTTCTACAGTGGCTTTTGCTGCCAATGACCCAATGGTGGAAAGTCTGTTATTGTTTATGGCTTATGTCTCTCATTTGTCTTCAGAGGATTGTGACGTGTTGCAATTTATTTGTGCCGAATTTAATGGATAGTTCAGATCTTTGTTTTATCTTTGCTACCTATCACAAAATAGACAAGTGGATTAAACTTTTCCAAAAATAAACTGTAAGTTGAAAAGTAAAACTAATGCTGTAAATAAAAGTGAACAAGTTCAATGGCAGAGCTGTGATTTATTTGTTTTAATATTCTTCAATAACCAGAATATAAGAAAAAATGAGAGCAATATAATCATACATATAAATGAGTTGGTCAAAAATTCAAATTATAAAGAGAGGTATATATGTATACTGTTAAAAATCAACCTTACTCTGAGGCATATTTGCCCTGAGATATTTGTGAATTTCTGAGCACATTTACTTAAAATAAATCTACTTAAGTCTTGGTAATATGTGTTTACAATTTTAATTTATAATAGTTAATTTTGGTTTTCCTATCTATACAGGGTCTGAAACCTTTTAATTTTGCTCCTGAAACTCTAGTGTCTAAAACAGTGTCTGGAACATAATAGAAATTCACTAAATATTTATTGAGTGAATGAATATTATGCCTGGGAATAAAAATAATGAATACTTTGAACACCTATATAAATGCTAAAGATATAAATAGCATATGTATATGTGTGTGTATACATAGATATATAAATATAATTGTTAACTGCATCTGTCAATGTGAGATGCATAATCTACTAATGTTATGTAAAACCAACCCAAATCAGCCTCACTGCTTGGATAATTATATCTAGGTATCTTGAATCAGATATGCCATTTGAGTTTATCCAATCTGACTATACTTGTATTTGTATCTGGGAAGAATACTTCCAGCCCCTAAAACATAATTGTTGTAAAGCAAGACCATTAGATGAGCTGGAAAAAGGCACATAGCTCCTGGAATTAGAATGGCACATGATGGGTGAGGAGACAGTGTTATAAAAGCTTCCTGTTAGGGAAGCTGGAAAGAGAGGGTTTGGCCACAGTGTGAGAAAATGAGAAAGATAAGCAGAGCAGGTGGGATCTGATCCACTGAAGAAAGAGAACTTCAAAGGCTTACTTTCACCAAACATTGTTCTAGATGCTTCCTCATCAGCCCCCTCACCATGTGAGAGCCGTGTTTTCCCTGAATGATAAGAACCAGACATAAATAGCATTCCACAGCCTATATTTTATTTAATTTAATTTTTTTTTACATCTCTCAAATGTTCCAAAAACGTATTTTCCACCTCTCCTTTTATACAATTTCCATTTTTTCCCGTAATGCTCACAGAAACTTTCTTTAGAGAAAGCATGTTGGTTATTACCTGTTGACCTCTTCCTTTTTAAGTGTTTTTAGATCAATTTTATAAAGAATTTTTTCAACAGCAGTAAAATATAGTATTTCCTTTTGTTTCTAAAGAAAGCTTATGCTGTTAATAGCATATCTTAAATTCATTGGTAGCATGAAAAATGACAATCCTTTTCATTTATGAAGAATTCTAGCTGTAGCTTCACATTTTGAAATCAAACTTAATTTTTACTTATAAAAGCACTCACGTTTCAAAGGGCTTAGCTAATCAAGAAAACATTAGGATACCACAAGCTGAATTCCTTGAGAAAGTCTAATGCTTGGAGTCAGGGTTTTTTTTTTCTGCTTTTGAGAAACACTGATTCAAGTTGACAGATTTTTAGTTCCAGGGAATGGAGTTCAATGTTGTGCGGTATATGTCAACCAGTTAAAAGCGAAATTTAAGTTCATTTATTCATTAATAACAAACTTTCACTGTACTAGCTGCTAACATTGTGCTGGTGAGTAAAAGAATCTTGGTTGCTGTCCTTGATCTGGCAAGGGTGGCAGATGATAAACAAGCAAGAACAGTGAATTAATATTTAAAATGAGATATGAAGACTTTTTAAGGAGGTGGCAATGAAGTGTGCCTTCTGTTAAGAACTGAGTTTATATCAATTCACTTCAAGAAATATGAGTGCAGTGATATATACAAGGCTCTAGGATAGACAAAGATACAAAGAAGAAAAGTAACAAACACGGACCACAAGGAGGTGGTGATAGCATCCATGCTTATTTAGAATGTTTGTTTGTTTTTCGTTTTTTGTTTTTTTAAAAGATAAGCCTTTCTTTCTTATTTATTTATTTATTTCTGACCACCCCAAGCGGCATGTGGAACTTCCCTGACCAGGGTTCCAACCTGTGCCCCCTGCAGTGGAAGAGCGCAGTCTTTAACCACTGGACCACCGTGAGTTCTGTGCTTTGCTGAAATGAGTGCTAAATTCAGCTTTTAACTTACTACATTACCTACTTATTACATTATCTAGCTAATAAGAAGTTAATCCTATCTTTTCACGGTAAGTTACTCAGACAAATAATTTCCTCTTTTTTTCCCCAGTAGAATTCTAGTTATCAATAGAATTGATTTGGGGGAGGGGAGTATTTTTACTCTTAACAATGAAAAAAATGACTGTGAATTCAATAATGCTTAAATGTGTTTTATTCAGAGGATACTTGCTATATATTTGAAGTCTATATATATGTTATCTACGTAATGGAAGTATTGCACATATATGGTTGCAGTGGCTCATTGTTAAAGCTGGAAAACATTACTATATTTGCCTAAACTGGAAAACATCACTAAATTTGACTTTATTTCATGGTGATGGAAAATCTCATACAGTAAAATGTGTTTGATGTTTCAAACATGTGAAAGATATGTTGAGTGTGTGTGCAATACATACTGTCATTTACATTTGAGAGATGCGTATATATTTATATTGTACATGTGACTGAATTTTTAAGAACTTATTTAGTTTTAAAAGCAGCACTTGACACAAATGAAATGGATATCACCTCAGGGGAAATCGAGACAGAATGGTTTGAGGACTTCGCAATATCACACAGCTGTGAGAAATAAAGCGAAAGATTGACCCTTACTTTGTTAACCATTATTCAGATTCATATTATTAGTTTCTTATGCTGAATTTATACTCATATAACCTAGAAATATGCCTTTAAAAGGCGTTGGCACATTTTCTAAATTATGCTTTTATATTCATGTAAATACCAGTGACAACCTCGAATTTGTTGATTTTATTGTAATGAGGATTGAGGAAGGTGGGCAGCTGTTTTTTGAATTAAGCAAAAGAAGACACTAATAATCTATCTTGATATATAAATATTTTGCAGTGTGTGATGATCTCTGTGAAATCCCAGTTGGGCACTAAGAAATGTTCTATATTTTCTCAGATTTTCTTCCAGCTATGAGATTCTGTGCACTGATATGAATGATGCTGGTAATGTTGAAATAGTGTGTTTTAAGTTTGGGGAATTTAGTTGTCATTGGCTTAAAATAGATTTTTGTGCCTGAATCACAAAGCATTCTTTAAGTTGGACCCTAGGCACTTCTAGTCTGGAAGGAAGATGTACAGATTACCACTGTGAACTTAGTCTAGCTCTCATCATCTGTAATTTTAAATGAACCTTTAACAACATATTACATTCTGCTGTCATCTTAATCAAGTATCCCCTTAAATTGGAAGTTGATGCTTTAGTGGATTTAACAGATTGCACAATGAAAAGAATAACTGAAACAATTAGACACTATTCTGTAGCCTGAAAGCAAATAATGTCACCTGCCAGAAAAAATGGAAATAGCAGGTAAATCACCCCAGGAGCATACTTCTTATGCTCTGATTCCATGTTGTTTGACTACTCATAAGTGCCAGGGGCTGAAAAGAGCCTAAAAAGGACTTACTTATAGGAATTAAATGGTGAAACCAACAGAGTGAAATGATAGAGAAAAATCTCAATTTAATAGTTTGGAAAATTGTGCTTTTTTGTAAGATGGATTTGTAATTTTTTAAAAATGCAATTTAAAAATGTAATAATAATGAAAAAAAACCAAGCAGTGATCCCTCTATGAGAAGCATGTCCACAGGTTCTTTGCTTGAGTGTTTGGAGGGAAATGTTTGAAGTAAGCAAAGCTTCTTGCATTTCCAGAAAATATCTGCAGGTGGGGGAGATGGTGTTCTTTTGAAGGGTATTTGTGACTCCACTGTAACTCAGATCCTGTTTTCCAGTCTAACTGTAATTCCATCTTCTCAGCAACATTGTTTGTCTCCACATTCTGTTGCTTGTGTCTTTTCCAACAGAAAAGCCTTCTCTGATGCACCACTGTAAAATATTTCCAAACCTGCACTGTCCACTCACATGCAGGTGCTCCACTGTGATATTTCGAGTTTGAGACATTGGGGGTAATGACTTTATTGCTATTGGAGAGCTTCCTTTTATGTGAATACTTCTCGCTGGGGCGAGAGGAGATCTCAACTTAAAAATGTGTTTTCTATTTTTCCAATTCAGAAAAATAGACTGCCTCTTCATTATGACACTGAAGAGAATATAAATTAATATATTAACAGGTAAACACCATAAAATAAAAGACCATCACTGGTTAGGGAATACTATTTGGGCATGATATTTCGTGTCTTTTTTTTTTCAGAATTCTAATTACAGCTATTATGTATTAAATCTTTTTTTTTGGTGCTAGATATTGCAGGGCTTTTTCACATAACCCCCTTTTCATATGCTCATTATAAAAAGGAGCAAATGGAAGCTCAGGCAAAATTCCTTCCTAATGTTTCAGAGCTGTAGCACTATTGTTAGACTGAAAATACCAAACTGTCAATGCTGAGCGACTCTCATACCTTGCTGATGGGTGTGTGAAATGGTATAACCCCTTGGAAAATAGTTTAGTTTTATCTACTAAGTCTGAACCTATGCATACCCTATGAAACAGAAATGTTATATCTAGATATAAACTCAAGAGAACTGAATTCACACATGCAACAAGAGACATGCTGTTACTATTATAACAAAATGCTTTGAGAGGAAGATGAAGGAAGTCACTGTGTTTCAGTCTGGCTTCAGTTTCTTTGAGAGTAGCTTTATAAGAACACTCTCTGTGTCAGTAGGTAAGATCAAAAGAGGTACCTCAAAAACATGGGACTCAGGGTGGTTGGAGATTTTAGCATGGGGCTTACATATTTATTTAAGGAATGACATTTTGCAAATACTGGAAAGCATAAATCAGTATAAGACCCTTAAAATTCAAGCAATAGGAGTGTGTAATCTGATATCTTTTCCAACTTTGTGATTAATCACCTACTTGCACTTGCATAATAATACTTGCTAAGGACAAATACCTTGAATAGCTAGTAGAGCAAAATTTTTGCTTTCAGAAAATAGTTTACAAAAAGTATGTTTCTGTAATATACGTTGGTGGAGTCCAAACCTCATATTAAGTTTTACTCCTAAAAAATCCTTTTTTTTTGTTTGCAAACGTAATGTTTTGAAAAAGGACTTAACACCTTGGGTGACATGACTTGAATTTCATTTTAATGTTGCTTTGATAACTTATCCATTACAATCAAGTACATGTTCTGTTTTCTATCTATATTTATTGAACTGCAACAAAAAATGGAAATGTATCCAACCCTTTCCCTCTTTTCCCTCCCAATAGTCCATATGTATGTTGCAAATGCACTGTTCATAGGAAATATGGAAGTGTTCCTTGATCCACAGGGAAGTGCATAGAATAAATTAATCAGCACAGTATACCCTTTGATCTAATGAGTCCAATATGAGTAGTATTTCAGGACATTTGGTAGGAATTAAAGGGTACAGATCCTTTCTCTGGATGGTGTTTTGCGCACTTGTAAGAACTAGAAAAAAAGTGCTGTATTTATTTTGCTATCATGATCTGAGAATGAATTTGACTTATGAGTAGGACAGAGCTAAGGTAGTCGCTCGCTCGCGCTCTCTCTCTCTCTCTCTCATGCGCGCACACACCCACACACACAACCAAGATGTGGAGTCTTTGTAAACTGAATGCTAACCCTGACACTTCTCTTGACATTTAGTCATGTGGGATATTTTCCTGCATCTTTTGCTAGTTTGATTTGGTATTATTAAATTTTCAATCAAAAGTATATAACTGATGCCATATTCGGTACCAAGAATGAGGTTTCACAAGTAACAGGCTCTAAAATAGTGGATTGCCCGAATTCTGTTAGGATATGGTAGGTGAGAAATTGAGATACTAGTTATTTAATTGCTCAACATAAGGTTAAAGGATTTTTCTTTTACTGTGGATCTCATATCATGTACCTACCGAGGCTTTGGTATTAGGGGAAGTGAGTCAAAAAGGTTTCTAATGCTAGAACCTCTACTAAGAAAGAGCCAAGCTTGCTTTGCAGCTGTTCTCTGAGGCAGAGAGAGAAGGAAAGTTTTGCTAAGAGTTGCTCTTCTGTTTTTGGTCTACAATCCAAATGTACTGAGAGCTTGATAATTCAGGTACTTGAATGGTCAGACAAGCTTAATTTTGTACAGGAGGTGAAGATAGTGTTAACAGGGAAATGGGAAACTTAGTAGGAGAAAATATGGGGAACTAAGAATTACATGACTCCACTGGCCTAATCCATGAGCATCATTTTAAGAATTCCCCGCATGATAAAATAGCTAACTGCTTACATTGTGGAAATGAAATCAAAATGTAGGCTTAGGACAAGTGTATAAATAGGCATATTTTACCAACCCAATCATTAATTCAAATTGCTCCAAGAGACAGACTGCTTTAAAAAGATCCAGATGAATAATCAAAGCACAGAAGATCAATAACAACTACTAGGAGGGAGAAACCTCCAATTCTAGTTCTAGGTTCAAGGTCTATGATTAAGTATGATTTCTGGTTTGGTTTACTAGAACATGGAATTGGCCAAATATAAATAGACCTAGAGTTAGCTGTGATTTTAAAGGAGATATATTTATAAATAAACCCAAGTCTGGTAACTAACAACCTATGATTGCTCAATTGTGTATTTCCTAGGCACCCAAACTTGCACTAAAAGAGCTGGGATGATCAAAAATATATAGCCTCAATTGGATAGTCTCTCAAATGCCAACTGCAATTGTTTACATAGAATAAAATTGACAAAGATTATTCTCGATATTGACAGAATTAGGGTTCATGTAGAAAATGGATCTAGGAGGCCCTCACCAGAGTTAGAACCAATACTGCCAAATTGGCCATTCAAGGACATTCTAGAGCAGTAGATGCCTTTGACTTCTGCTTAGGAGGTGATGATACGTGATGTATATCAGTGACTAATTTTCCTCATAATCAAATGAGAATTTTTATTGGACAGTATTAGAGTATATTGGAAGTCAATAACTTAGCATTTACCCCTAATTTACTAGGTTATCAAGAGCTTAATGCAGAACAAATAGGACTGCCATCATCCAGAAATCCTGGATGCAGAACTGGTTACAGTATATTTAAGTTAGGGAGGGAGACAGTAGGTTTCAAGTGGGTGTTTCTTATTTAGCGTATGTTTGGGAAGCAAAGGGGTGAAGCACAACTGCCGCCTTTGCTTGCTGTCCTAGCATCCATCACTCTTTCCTCTTCCTGTCTGCTTCTATTTCCATCAAAGAGCCATTTGCTTTGAGAGAGGTTGGCTTCAGTGGTGGCTCCAGGGTTTGAGTACATTATTTAGCTTACTATTATAGGTGTTACCGAAACTGTCACAGACCTGAAAGAACCTTTAAAAGCATCCGATCTCCTTCATAGAACTTCTTGTGTTTTAGCCCCTTCATTTCCTGTAAATGTTGTTCTAACATGACCTAAAGGAAGCCAGCTACTCATGGAAATATTACTTTTTCGCACTCTAGAAAAATGATTTGGTAAGAGAGAGATGTATTGTTAAAGTAAGGTGTTATTAAATATATATATATAATGTTCTTTACTCTATGACCACAGATAAATAAAGGTAGCTATAAATAGCATTACTCAAATTATTTCCAAGCATTCTTTCTTAATGGGACCTATAGGGCTAAATTCAGGGCAGAGAGAAATATTTAGATAACTGGATTTTTTAAAAGTTCAAAGAATGTGTCTTATGGAAAACAGTTCTCACAGATACTATTGTGTGAACTCTTTCTTGTCATGTTTCTTTCAGTGCTGGCCTAAGATTTTTAAAAAATAACTATATATTATAGGATTTATGTGTACAAGAAATAAAAAAGAAATATTTTTGTAATATCCTCCCTGAGGGAAAATTTTTTATTGTTATTTATTGAGCTGCCAGTGATTAAACTCGGTTTACTATAAAACATGGGGGTGGACATGGTTCCTGAACCTTGCAAAGTATTTGAGTTTCAGAGGTGTTTTAAATTTTTGTTGAATGGTAAAATGTTTTTGACCTCCTATGAATCAAATATGCCCTTTGATTTCCTGATGCTTTCTAGCCAGCATTCTGTTTAATTGTTCAACTTTAGGGAAATATATCCAGTGGTTTCGCCTGTGAATCATAATCACACTGGTTAAAAGCATTCTTGGGGCCCATTCTCCTCTCATTTAGCACCTCCCATGGTACAGAGTGCGGAGTCTACCCTGCCTTCAAAAGTCCTCCTGTGCTTGGATCCTCCTAGTGGGGCACTGAAAACATGCTGAGCATTTGGTCCTTCAGTTCCCATTACAATCCCTCTGAATTTCAGTTGGCAGACGATGAGACACTATTTACCTAGATTATATTTAAGGAGGAACTCTGTGAAGTACTTGAAAGAAAACTGCCAAGATAAAACCTTCTGGGAAAGGACTTTTAAAATTTTATTATTATTATCCATGACATCTGAATATGTATCATGAGATTGTTTAACAGAATGAGCCTGATTTTCTTTCTCCTCCACAGAAAGGATAGCAGATTGGCATAAAAACATGGCACATGAGAAGCTTGGCTTGGCTTCATATAGAGTGTGTGAGGACGTAATTTTACCAAATGAAGAGTGTGCACCATTGGACAGACTTTCAGGCCTGCTGCGCAGGAATTGATCAAACTGCAGCCAAGTCTTGCCCTTTTGTGCATTGATCTTCTCCCCACTGTGTGATCACACAGTATGTCCAGGATTAAGAGAAGAACACAAGAAAGCCTTAGGGAATCGATGGATGGTGGAGAGTATTCTCTAATCCTATCATTTTGGTCTCATGTTTAGAATTAAGAGGTTGAATTGTTAACATACTTATGGGATCAGATTGTTTATTTACATAAAAATTCATAACAATCATTCTCGGTCATTTTGTGGGAGATCAGACAGGATCAGATTTAGGCTAAGAAGCCTCTCCTCAGGAACATGCACAAATGTGCCTATGCTACCACACTAGGTGAGGGTGTTTGCAAGTATGGAAAGGTGAATATGTGCAATTTTAGAAGTACTGATTTAAGGCATATATTTTATATTTCTACATGTCATTTCAGGTTTAAGGACTGGGAAAAAAAACTCCAACAGGGAGACTGCGATTGTACCTTCTGTTCTTTATAAGATAGCAGGTGCTTAAGGTTTCATGGTTTCATGTGCCTGCCTCTTTAGCATGTTTCCAGGGCTGTGGTTCATAAGGCCAGGACAGTTAGTTTCATATCTTTAAGGAAGCTGAGAATTCTAAAGTCATGATCTGTAGCTCTGAATCATAGGCAAAGTACAGGGATGTTGGATAAAGGGGAGAGTTGATGATCTATTCAGAGTGCAAACACTCTACAAAAAAATCAAATAATAGTGAATAAAAACAAATTTGACATCCCATCTATATAATTCAAAATCCAAAAATCTCTGAAAAACAAGGTGTTTTTTTTCCTGGATATGTGTGATAAATTCATGTGACTTTAAAATCTGAGCTGAACTGATGCAGGATATGGAATCTTTATGCTACTTATCTTCAGTGCAGAAACATCAGTATGTTTGTTAATGAGGTACTTCCCCAGATAATTCTGAGAATGTTATATAAGTTATGATTTTGTACTATATTTCCTTTATAAAATCTGAAAAAAACCGTTTCCTGAAATAGATCTGGACCAAGTGTAGACCTGTATTTTCATCTTTGTGTGCTAAAATAAGATATTAAGAAATACAAGTGTATTTGAAAATCTCACACTGAATCATGCATCTAGATTTTTTAAATTAATTTTAAAAATATATCCCTTTTATATAAGATGTATATAAAACATTACCTTCACCTTGTCTTTTCCGGACATAAGAGAGGACCAACCAGATGACATTACCTACTTAAGATAAGGATCCTTAATGTACCCTTGAAAACAGTCCCTTGAGAATTCATGTTCACTGGGCAAAAGCAATCTGAATTGGTGGGGAAATTGTCAGGTATGAAGTCATAAACCATCTACTTTAAAAACCATATGCTTTTAACTAATTCACTTAGATTTTATGAAACTCAGTATTCACACTTGAAAGTGGGAGATTATATATGTCACAGATTATTGAGAGAATTGAAGTAAGTCAGATTATAGAATGCATATAAAATGCTTAGGGAATTTCTATCTTACACACTTTTATCATCACCTCAGAGGGAGGTGGAAGACAGATTAAAAAAACTTAATATCTGAGAACATGCTCATAATTATTTTTCAAAGCTATTTTCATTAATAAGACACAGTAGATGAGAACTCTGATTATTCTCCCTTGCAGTAGTGGTTATAATTTTGTATGCCTGTGTATCAGAGTGCTATTCTAAGCACTGTGAGAGCCCTATGAGACAAGTAGTATTGTTGTCCTATTGCTTTATTGCAAATGAGAAAATGAAGGCACAGAGAAGTTAAGTAACTTGTCCAAGGTCACATGGGTAGTAAATGGCAGAGCCATGATTTGAATCCTGACAGCTTGAACTCATAACATTCATATTATGCTATATACACTATGCTATAATGCCTCTCACTGAAAGTCAATTGTATGTGGAAGTCTCTTACTACAGATGTGGCAAAGCATAGATGAAAATAGTTCCTTGTTGACAGAACAGTTCTTCAATGAGATCCTATTTTCCATTCAGCGATTGTATTTTGCTATATTGAATGGTCATTGCAAGGGTGTAGAGAACTAATTATTAGTTTGTGGAAAAAAAGATCAAAGTCCACAGTTTGCTGTGTGGACCAAAATGAATTTTTTTTTTTTTTTTTTACTTTTGTAGATAAAAATAGCATGTTTTATATTTCACTCATCTGGTTTTGGATGTAATCTTTCTGAAACTCAAACTTCAAAAGTTAGCTTCTTTAATAAATGATAATGGCTTTCTAAATTAAAATTCTAGATTTGTTATATCTCTTTGAACTGGAGGCAATTACTTAGGTTTTTTGTGTCTTTTAAAATCACAACAATTAGTGATAGAGTTATGGTTTGAAGTCTGTGGTGTAGGGTTACAGAAGTTGTAAATGATTCAAAGGATAATGCATATATAATACTTAGAATTCCTAATTGTTTTATTTTCATTGTTTCTGCAGACAATGAGATGAAAGATATTTAACCATTTCGTGTGCTTCTTTTTACAACATGTAACGACATCTGTGATCGGCAGACAGTGCTGCCTTCATTTTCCTGAGCAGCCGAACAATTACATGTGAGATATGATCGCAGAAAGCTTTCCTGATTTAAAGAAAGCGCTGCAGTATTGTCCCATAACATGAATTTCCTGTGCCTTAAAGTGCACCTCACGTGTCATTCCATTCTTTTTAAGGCTCCTCTGTACTGTCTTTTCTTTTGTTACCCCAGCTGTTATTCAGTTCTTGGCTCTGTCAGCTGGATTGTGTGTGTTATTTGAGGTTAATTAAAATCAATGATGAATTATAAATTGAGGTGCAAAACTCAGAGCAGCAGCAAAAGGGAAAATTTCAAACTAGTTGTTTGAAGTCTATGGGACACCAAAAGTATTGGACATTGTCAAAGATAAAAGCAGAGCCTTGTGGGAAGTGTTGAGTTTATGCAGTGAAGTTGGCATCTACTTTTTGGTTCTAATTATATTCTCAAATGTAAAATTCAGAAATCATTTTTACAAACATAGACAAAATGATAGTTATTGCAGTCATTTAAGGGAGCACATAAAGTAAACACAAGCAATAATAACATAACGCTGCATTTGGCAAGTGTGTTTTTTTTTTGGCTTCAAAATTTGTTTAGTAGGACTTCCATGACAAAAATAATGAACTTTGTATCTTTTCCTTAGATTTCACATCTTTCACATATCTTTTAAATACAAAATAAAATATTAATTTTCTGGAATTATGATGCTTGATTTCAGTTGTTTGAGTGGCTCTTTAAAAAAAAACAACAAAATGTACTTAACAGTCATTCAATATTTTTGATACTTGGATGTTATTTTATGTAACAGATATTGTGGGATTTCTCTATAAGTTCAACTCTGTGCCTATGGTTAAAAATAATTATAAGAACTCAGTGATTCAAATACTGAGCTTCCCAGTATGAAAGCCACAAGGCATATGCCACAAACCAAATAATTAAAATGAAATAAATTTTAAAATTTATTTTTTATTTATTTAAATTTATTTTAAAATACATTTTTATTTCCTCTAACACAGTAACCATATGTCAAGTACCAAATAGTCCCATATGGCTAGTGGCTAAAGTATTGAACAGTGCAGATGCAGAACATATCCATCATGGCAGAAGGTTCTATGAGACTGTGAACTTAATTAATTCAAAATAATTGTGCATGACTTTGGTAAATACTATATTAAATTGAAGTATTTGGTTTATGTAATTACATATTTTAACAATATGTGTATATTCTGATGACTGCAGTCCTTATCCTGACAATGTGGTCATTTTAGTAAGATACTGAAAAATTAGGATTTACTGGAAATGAGTCACACTTTACCAGAGTAATGTAGGTTTATTAATATTTTTCTATTAATCTAATTTAAAAAATAATTTTTTGAACATTTTATTCTATCAAAGTTAATAAAATTCAGGAGGACTTAGTCAAGTAATAAACATATAATTGTGAGTATATGCTAGGTTAAATGTATGACATCCTATTAGCTGTGGTTCAGAGAACATAAAACCCAGGACAAAACAAAGTCCTTAGACTCAAACAGCATATAATCTAATTATAATATGGCATATATGCAAAAAGTTATAAGGCAAATATTATATTGTAGGGCTTTTGATGAGAGATAACAGGGCTTGAAAATCAGGGAAGGTTTTGTGGAAAATGTGGGGTTTTAGATAGGTCCTGATAATAGCAAGATAATGAAAACAATCTATGGTAAATTTCCAAAAACAGCATGTTGACTATTCAGTGTTTTGAGATACTTAATTTTTAAAAAAACCTGAAAGCAACATTTAGAATTTATCTAGTTGGATCATTCTCAGTTCTATCAGACCTAATATCTATTTTTAAACAAATATTTGTAATGCCCCATGATCAAACTGGCTTTAACATTCTCCTAAGATTGACTAAACTTTGGACAGGTTTTTTCCTGACTATGGGCCCCTGACCTCCCTTTTCTTACTGCATTTACTTTGGAAAACTTGAGATTGCAAATTCTTTCTCTGACTTTAAAATGCAGATAAATCTCAGAAGCCTCTTGCCAGTTTTACAACTCAGGAATGCCTTTTCCATGTACCTGGGAGCCATCCCTCTAAAAGGTAATCATCAAGAAAGGTAGCACCCCTATCTCCCAGGTTCTGTGGGAGAGTAGGAGCCTAACATGGATAAACAATTAGCAAACATACATGGCCTAATTATATTTATCAACCTCTCCCCTAATGTCCTCCAGTACTTTTCCATTCGCTCACCATGCTTAAAACAAGGTTGAATTTAATCTCTCTCCCATATTGCAATAGTCTTGAATAAAGTCTTCCTATATTTTTATCTCTATCCAGTGCAGTTTTTCTTTGAGAACCCATGTTAGTTTCCTATTGCTACTATAAAAAATTCCCACAAACTTACTGACGTAAAACAACACAAATTTTTTATATTCTGGTTCAGGAGTTCAGAAGTCCAAATGGGTCTCACTGGGCTACTGTCAAAGTGTTGGCAAGGCTTCATTCCTCTGGAGGCTCTAGGGAACCATCTTTTCCTTGTCTTTTCCAACTTCTAGAGTCTGGTTGCATTCCTTGGTTTTTGGCCCCATTCTCCATCTTCAAAGCCAGCAACTGGATCACTGTGACCTCTGCTTCTGTCATCACATCTGTGACTCTGGATCTTCTGCCTTCTTCTTTCACTTATGAGGATCTTTGTAATAACATTGGGCCCACCTGGATAAGCCAGGATAATCTCATCTGAAGATCCCTAACTCAGTCACATTTGCAAAGTCCTTCTTAGTATATAAAGTCACATAATCACATGTTCTGATGATTAGGACATGGACATCTTCAGGGAAGGGGGATATTGATCTTCCTACTATGAAATATTTGGAAATTAAATATAAAATAATCTACCAGTAAATTTTTTGAAAAAGCAAGATAATGCCCTGATTTTGATAAAAAGGAGTTATAAAAGTAATTTAAAATAAATAATATATATGTATTTCAATATGTAAATGGGCAAGAGACGCTCAAAAGTAAAGCAGTCAAATGCTTATATCTACTTGTAATGAATAAGTTTGAAGATAAGTAACACAAACAAACAACATATAAGTATTGTCACTATTTTTTATATTTGACATTTGGAAGTAAAAGTTACATAGATTTATTCACACACATACACACACATACATGTATACAAAAATCATAATGAATGGGAAATATAGAAAAACAAACTCACTAGGGGGTGTTATATTAGTAAATACAACAAAAGTCTTTTCTGTCAGCAGTGTAATCTTCCAAAATGATGAACTCATGGGAAAAAATAAGGTAAAATTATGCCTCAATAGTCAGGGAAGCTTCATATCTGGAAATTCAGTAGATACTGAAACATCTAAAATGCTACATATTTATATGTAAAATAAAATATTTTAGCTTTAGATAATTAAAAACAGATCGTTTTACCCATATAAATGCCTGATTATACAGTCAAAATTTGTGTGGGGTATACAATAATTTTCATTGTTTACAGTTGTACAACATAATTTGAATTCCTGGTACCCATGCTCTAAATAATAGTATGCCCCTTGTACACACACACACACACACACACACACACACACACACACACACACACAGACCCCAGCATCCCAAACTTTCCAAAATAACTATTGCAGGCAACACTTCTCACCCTTGAAAGTCACCAGTCTTTCCAAACTTCTCATTTTATAGAGGAATACACAGCAGTTACCATTGATTAAGTGATATTTGGAGATTTAGTCTAGGAGCCATTTCAAGTGTTAGGGATACACTAAAGAACTAAATTTACCCAAATTTTCCTTTCTCATGGGATTTTGTTCTTGTCATGAATGTGACAAAAATAATTTACAACACAGAAAATTATGTCATATACTAGAAATCTGTTGTTTATTCATAATGCAGTCATTAAACAGTGTTTATTTTGTGCTTCTTTTGAGCCAGGCACAAAAGCATACCTGAAAAAATGTAGTGTCATGCCAAGCATGCTAAAATTTTGGTTATTTATTTATTTATTTTGCTGTTGAGCAGTGAGACTGTTTTGAGCATTATCTGATTTGTATTTAAGTAACATCACTCTGCTCTGCTGAAAATGGAGAATGGTATAGAGGATTGGGAGGAGAATTAAATCAGAGGAACTGATTAAGAGTAGATTAGGTTAGAAATGATAGTGAGTCAAACTACAGTGTGGCAGTAGGTAGGTAGAAGTGAATGGACTTCACATATATAGCAGAGATAGAACTGGTAAGACTTACTGAAGTATTGAATTTCTGAGATACTGGAAGAAGGCATTTTCAAGATTGACTTATTGGTTTCTGAATTAAGAAAATCAGTGGCACTTACTGATAGAGAATTCAGGAGGGTGTGTGGTAATCCATGGAAGGAAGAACTTGAATGTTATTTTATTTGCCAGTATTGCAGGGTTGAAATCCACATATTTAAATTTCTTTGCAGAATTTGAATACTTGCATTAAATTAAGGTTTATGCATGATGTAAATAAAAGTAGATCATTAGGAAATAGAAGGGCTTGATTCTTAAGCACTTTTCATATCTACAGGAACAATTTTTTATTGAATCTCAGCTTCTCCCTAGGAAATCACTGAAAAAAATTCTGACAGATAATTAAACTAAAAATATCAGTTCCAACAATATTTAATACCATCTATTTTCTTCTTTAAAACTCAGGCCAATAAATAAGAAATAACAATTGTTTTTGGAAAATATTTCACCAAAAAGATTTTTTTTGCACAAATTATACCTCTAGTCAGCATTTTCACATATTTGTGTTTTTAGATTATTCCTCTGTACTATCACATTTAAATATACCTCGAAGTCAGTAATGAAATTTCTTTAGTTGAAAAAAATACTCTGATGAGTAAAATAGAGAGAAAAGAACAAACACTCAAGTAACTGAGAACTTACTCTGGCACCTTTTTAAAGCCCTTGTTACAGATGAAGTCACAGAAACTTAAACCATTAAATGAAACACCAAAGACTCAACATTGAACAGGAGGTTGTCATTCAAATAATTAAATCTTATTAGTTTGCATATACCTTCCATGATTGTGTAAAGTTCTGGCAGTTTGAATGTTGGCAATAAAAATATGTCAGTTTGCAAAAGTAATAGATTGCATTTTTTCAGTGAAGTAAAGAAAGACAAATCAATAATGCTCTGTCCTGTTTAATATGTTATTACTAATTTCCATTTTATTTACCATGATTTGTATGAGATTATACAATAGCAGATAGATAAATATTTTGAAATCAGGGACAGCCACCAGAGCAGTGTGTTACACCTCATTATTTAAAACTAAAAACATACACACTCACACAGTCAACACAAACACATATGTGGCATATAATACTATTAAAACCTTATTAATACAAACTGTTCTGTTACTTTCTGTTAAGGTAGTTTGCTCCTTTCTACTAAATTTGGAATTCTTATTGGTACGTCTCATTCCATTATTAATGAGAAATTTAGGGCCCTCAGGTTCAGAGAGAACACAATTCAACTCCTATTCTGCCACCTATTTTGCATCCCTCCTTCCTTTATTTTGGGTAATTTAATCAACTCATCAGAGTTCTGGTTTCCTTCTCTACAATATGATGATAATATCTAATCTGAATGGATAATCTTTAGGATTTATTTAATTTTGAAGATTTACTGAGATAATGGATAGGTATTGCCTAATTTAGTGCCTGGCACATAGAGATTTCTCAGTAAAGAAGAGGGACTATCTGGAATTTTGTGCTCTTTGACCAACATCTCCCCACTTCCCCCACCCCCAACCTCTGGGAACCAACATTCTACTCTCTGTTAGGCTTCATAAGACTCCATATATAAGTAATACTGTAGAGTACTTGTTTTTCTCTGTCAGACTTACTTTTCTTAGCATAAAACCCTCAAGGTCCATCCGTGTTGTCCCAAATGGCAAGATTTCCTTCTTATGATGGAAGAATATTCTATTGTACAAACACACCACATCTTCTTTATCCATTCATCCATTGATGGACACTTAGGTTGTTTCTGTATCTTGGCTATTATGAATAATGCTGCAGTAAACATGGGGGTGCCGATGTCTCTTTAAGATACTGATTTCATTTCTTTTGGATATATACCCAGCAGTGGGACTGCTAGATCATATGGTAGTTCTAATTTCAACTTTTTGAGGAACCTCCATACTGTTTTCCTTAGTGGCTATATCAACTTACATTTCCAACAACAGTCTACAAGTTTTCCCTTTTCTCCACGTCCTCGCCAGCATTTGTTATCTCTTGTCTTTTTGTTGTGATTATGGTTAATAATACTGTATTACATACTTGAAAGTTGCTAAGAGAGTAGCTCTTCAGTGTTCTCACCACAAAAAAGTAATGTTAATTATGTGGTGTGATGAGGGTGTTAGCTAAAGCTACAGTGGTAAACATATTGTAATATATAAGTGTATCAAATCAACACATTATATACCTTAAATTTACACAATATTATATATCAATTATATCTCAATAAAGCTGGGGGAAAAAGGCCTATGATATAAGTCTTGGATAAAATTCTCAAATTTTCTTACTTCTTTTCTGGATAGTAATAAAGCATTTCAGAAAGAGTACAAGGTGGAAGGAACATCTTTGATACCTAGTCTCCTAGGTGGCTCCAGTCTCTTCAATTATTAGTCATCATGTAGCCCTTCTCACACTGAATCAAGACTGATCATACGTGATTAATGGAATTCAGCAAAAGTTACAGTATTTGACTTCCAACACTAAGTTACAAAAGGCATTGCAGCTTTTACCTTGGTCTTCTGGACAGGTTAGTATAAAGGAAGTAAGAAGTCATACTTGAGAGTACACAAGATACCCTGCAGGGAGATCTGTGTCAGGAGGAGCTGAAATACCCTTGGCCAGTAGCCAACACCAACTTGCCATCCATGTCTGGAAACCACCTTGAGAGGCTTCTCCAGCTCAAGTCAAGCCTACTGATGATTGTAGCCCAACCTTATGAGAGACTGCACAGCCAGTAATGCCTGAGTCACTTCTGCAATCCTGCCCTACAGAAACCATGAGAGACAACTAATGATTATTGGTATTGTAAGCCACTAAGTTTTGGGGTGATTTGTTATGCAGTGATAGGTACCTAACAGAGACTTTTGTAACAGGCTGAGGGGTGTTTCTGTAAAAACAAAACAAAACAAAAAACCCTAAATGTGTGGCAGTAATTTTGGAACCAAACAGCAGGCAGAAGTTGAAATGGCCTTGAGGAGACTATCAGAGGAAACCTGAAGGTCCTCCAGGAGCCTGTGGGAGAGTGATGAAAGAAAAGTGAAGAAAACATTACTGGAAACTTGAGGAAAGAGGATCATTGATGAGTAATAATAAAATGTTTAACAACGCTTTAGTCTGCAGAAATGTGGAATTTAGAAACTATGTCTAATTGACCGGATGATATAGCTAGGGAAATTTCTAGCCAGAGTGTTGAAGGTGCCACCTGGCTTCCTCTCTCAGATTAAAGTAAAAAGTGAAAGGAGATATGTAAGCCAAAGGAAGATTTGTTAAACATAATGAAGGCAGGATTTGCAGAGTTTGACATTTTTTTCCTCATTCACAGCCTTTCCAGATGGCAAGAGAAATGGCAAGTGGCTGCCAGGAAAAGATCAAATGTGTGCCACTTCCAGGAAAACATGATCTAAAGATGAAGCCAAGGTTGAAGCCATACAATTCTTTAAGATGTCAGAAAAGTCTAAGACAGTTTCTCTAAGAACCACTTTGTCATATTAAAGCCCACTAAGGATCTTAAGGGTGAGCCTCAGAGATCTTCTTCCTTTAAACTATATGTGTTATAAGAATTTTGATGGAGTTGTCCCTTACTTTCCTTAGTATATTCTCAAGAAAGAGACTGACTTATCTCAAAGAAATTTGTGAGTGACACATTTATATAATGAAATGAACCCTAATAAGATTCATATGAGACTCACAAGGTTTTAAAGAAGATTATACTATCAGAAATACCTTCAGTTTCAATTAAAAATGACAGAACACAATATGAAAACAGGCACATGGACTCTCTTACTATTATGAACAAGAACAAGTTGGAAAAACTCAGCTGCAAACACCAGCCATTTCTTATGTAAAGACAAGGATAACACAGAGGGTAGAATCTAGAATCCAAGGGGCAGAACAAGAGGCAAGACGAATTACTCCTGGCGAGTAGGGATCATTTTTAATTAAAGAATCATGGGCCTGGGCAAATTCCAGAATTGTATGAAACAACGACAGCTGTGTGCTCCCCTTTTTTCTTTTTGAAAATAAAGGTCTAGAGAGGTGATCTGTCTTATCATTGTATAGTAGATGTATGGAGTTGAAGGGGGTGGGTAGGAAAGAAGTTAACTTCTCTCTTCAGTTCACGGGTCCTCACTTGAAAGGAACTTCTTCTAGGTGGTTGTACTCCAGCAGTCATACCTGAAGTGTTTTATCTACACTTGGAAGCTGAATTAGTGCTGATATGAGACATTTTAGGGTCTTGAGAAGGGTAAAATGTTTTTGCATATAGAGAGTCATGAATTTTAGGGGCTGGTGAATAAACCCTGGTGTCACACTCTAAGGTAGACTCCAGTGTTGCTCTCCTCCTGGTATTTCGTCCTTGCTTAGTACCCTTTACATGAAATCAGGGCTGGCCCTTTGTGCCCAATGGAATATAGTGGAACGGGTGAAGTATGACTTCTATAGGAAGGTTATAAAAGGCATGCAGCCTCTACCTTGGACTTTGGGCTGCTTGATTTTGGGAAAGCCAGACACCACGCCATGAGGACATTCAAGCTGTCCTAGGGAGAGGTCTGTATGGAGAGAAGCTCAGGCTACCAACTATCAGCCATTACCAGTTTGCCAACAATGTAAAATGTGTGATCCACCTTGGAAGAAAATTGTCTAGTCCCAATTAGTTCTTCAGATGACTGCAGCCCAGATGACAAGTGATTGCTACCTCATGAGAGACCTCAAGTTAGAACATGTCAACTAAGCCACTGAAGTTTCTGAACCACAGAAATAATGAGAAATAATAAATGGTTATTGTTATTTTAGTTAAGTTTCAGGATGAATTTATTTATTTATTATACATCTTTATTAGAGTATAATCACTTCACAGTGCTGTGTTAGTTTCTGTTGTACAACAAAGTGAATCAGCCATATGCATACATATATCCCCACATCCCCTCCCTCTTGAGCCTCCCTCCCATCCTCCATATCCTACCCCTCTAGGTCATCACAAAGCAATGAGCTGATGTCCCTGTACTATGCTGCCCACAAGCTATCTATTTTACATTTGGTAGCTTATATATGTTGATGCTACTCTCACTTCGCCCCAGCTTCCACCCCCGCTGCCATGTCCTCAAGTCCATTCCCTGTGTCTGTGTCTTTATTCCTGTCCTGCCACTGGGTTCATCAGTACCATTTTTTTTTAATTCCATATATATGCATTAGCCTATGGTATTTGTTTTTCTCTTTATGACTTGCTTCACTCTGTATGACAGTCTCTAGGTCCATCCACCTCACTACAAATAACTCAATTTCGTTTCTTTCTATGGCTGAGTAATATTCCATTGTATATATGTGCCACATCTTCTTTATCCATTCAGCTGTTGATGGACATTTAGGTTGCTTCCATGTCCTGGCTATTGTAAATAGTGCTATAGAGAACATTGTGGTACATGTCTCGTTTTGAATCATGGTTTTCTCAGGGTATAGGCCCAGTAGTGGGATTGCTAGGTCGCATGGTAGTTCTATTTTTAGCTTTTTAAGGAACCTCCATACTGTTCTCCATAGTGGCTGTATCAATTTACATTCCCACCAACAGTGCAAGAATGTTCCGTTTTCACCACACCCTCTCCAGCATTTACTGTTTCTAGATTTTTTGATAATGGCCATTCTGATTGATGTGAGGTGATACATCATTGTAGTTTAGGTACTTCAGGTATAAGATTAGGTTGTTTATTTGAGATTTTTCTTGTTTCCTGAGTTAGGCTTATATCACTATAAACTTCCCTCTTAGAATTGCTTTTTCTGTAACCCATAGATTTTGGATAGTTGTGGTTTTGTTTTCATTTATCTTCAGTTTTTTTTAAATTTCTTCTTTGATTTCTTCAGTGATCCATTGGTTGTTTAGTAGCATGTTGTTTACCCTTCACATGTTTGTGTTTTTTGCATGTATATATATATTTTTTGTAGTTGATTTCCGGTCTCATAGTGTTGTGGTCAAAAAAGATACTTGATAGGATTTCAGTTTTCTTAAATTTACCTTGACTTGTTTTGTGTACAAGCATGTGATCTTACTCCCTGTATTTCACCAAATTCCATTCATAATGTGTCTTCCCTCATTGGGTGATATGGTAGCTGATGATTACCTTGTGTGTCCACAAATGCTTGGTAGGGGAAGATATGTCAAGTTTTAACGTTTTTGTTTGACAGGTGAAATATACAATTGTATGTTTGTACAATAAGAATGGTAACTATTCAACATCTTCTATGTGGCAGGAACTGCATTTATGTTATTTTGTTCTTTACTTACAATAACCAGACAGAGTTTCCATTAGAAAAAATAAATTAGTGTTCTTAAAAGACAAGTGAGTTGCCCAAAATCACACAATACAAGTACAGGGATTTTGACTCATTTCTCTGATTCCTGAGGGGGGATTGATTCTTCTGCACTACACTACCTCCAACTTACAGACTGATCCTTGCAAATATATCCTTGCAAATATATTTTTGTGGTACTTTTGTACTACAGGGTCACTGAAGTAGTGAATATACCCATACTATACTTCAAAAGCAGTAGCATCAAGACAGTTTCCTTTTTATAAAGAATTGTTTTCAAACCAGATGCTTGTGAGTTAGGCACTTCTGTCAGGTTTTCATCCATTCAGAAGATAGTTCTTGAGAACACTGAAAATACCCTCCGGAGATTTCTGTCTCAACATTACATTACTCTATTAGACAAAAAATTCTGTTGCTGGGACCTGATTCTTCTGAGTTCAAAATATATTATGGGTGGGAATAAGCATTAGAGGGAAAAAAAAACTGCAAAAAAGGCTCAAGAGAAAATCGTTTCAATGACTTGCCAAATTCGAAGAATGAAACCATTATGCCTTAAGCTAACAGTTAAGGCCTTTCACTGTCTGCCCACAAATTGTTTTCTTCACTCCTATAATCCTATTACCCAAAGCCAAGTACCATCCTTAGTAATTCTCCAAATGTGCATGGCTCACCATGTCTGAGACTGTTCAGTCTAAGAAACAAGTTGATATTTGTTTAAACAGAGCTTCAGCCTAAAGTGCATTTCATTTCTGTAGCTTATAGCCTTAAAAAATGAAGGCATTTTAATGAAAATACCATTCTTTTCCACCCTTCTATGAAAAATCTCAGCCTAGAGTTATGGCTGTTTACTCACATGGCCTATGTAAGTTATTGGGCATCTTTCAGTCTTAGCACTTATTGATTCCTGTCTTTTATTTTTAGTTATCTTTCCAAAGGTTTACGTATTGTTTCCCATTTAGAGTGTAAATTCAAATGAGGATAAAACTTGTACTATGTGCTGTTGTGAACCCTTAATAAACCCTACCACTGTTCTTCATGCCAAGTATATAGACAGTCATTTAAAACTATCCTTTATTAATGTTATTTGTGATATGCCTATAACTGTAAACAAATCAAAAGTTTTCTAATATATAATGAACAATAGTACCATAAACATTCCATTCTTATGTGAATATAAAAGTAGGACACTATTGATTTAGTGGTAATTAAGATGTTTGGGAAACTGACTGTCAGACAAATTGGTATTATAGCCCAATTTTATAGGGTTGAAAATATTTTGTTACATATGTAAAGTTTACATATGAAAGTATAGTAATGTCCACAGGTCTTTAGTATCACTTAATGATTAGTTCTATCCAAGGATTTATGTAGAGAAGTGGTACTCTGCTGTGGAGGTCTCATGTGTCAAACTCAGATGTACATGAATTATTTTAACCTATATTTTTCCCTGTAAGTTATGAATCCTTTGAAATAAGAATAGATATATGTATCCTAGATCTGTGTTTTAGACTGAATTCCCAAGATGGTTTAGAGAATTTGAGCAATTAAGAGAGTGAAGACTCTGCTCTCGTAAACGAGACCTCAACAGGTGAATTGGGATGTACATAGTTGCACTTGTCCAATATGATATTTCAATATTGGAAGGCTATGGTTTATATCCAAAGAGCCAATTTTGATGAGAAATATGATAGAACACATTGTTGGGTATTGGGTGTAGTTTTAATGGTACTATCAGAATTTAAAGTTATATTTTATCCTAAATGATAAATTATGAAATATTTTATCCTAAACATTCATTTTGCATCACCATTAAGATTCTTTCAATTTTATGTTTTCCTCTGTTGGAAATCCCTTAACATTTTTTTCCAAAAGACCAGAAATTAGAAAAAATATAATCAAGAGAAAAATGTTTATGAAGTTAAATAATACCAAATAAGAAGATGTAGTGTCAGCAAGAGTAATGAGGCGGGACATTCATTGACACCTGCTTTCTCCTGTTAATGAAATTATTTAAAATATTACTATGTACTTCACAAATAACTCAGAGAGATACATTTTGACAAAAAAGATATATATGCTTTTATGTTATTGATTCATAAGTACATTTCTGGTTATTTCTGTTTTTTTCTTAGGATTCTCTAAGACATATATGCTTTACCTAAATATACAGTAGCATTGTATTCTATACATAATATAAAGTAATACTTCAGGAAGTTTACACCCTTGGTTGTAAAAATAGAAGAAGAAATAATCCTCAAGAAATTTACAATTACATGGGGAAAATAAGAGAAATAACATTGTGGGACCAAATTCGAGAAGTGCCAAACTATGGTCACTGTGTTGGCCTGACTCACTATTGGCTCTGAATCTCTCCAACCCATGCAAATAGAACACATTACTCTCCAACTAAATGTCCTATTTCATATCTGAGGACCAATTCTGCCTTTAGGCTGATGGATTATAAAGATCTCCATATCTATAGCACATTTTTGGAAATACATTTTTTCTTTCGGCAACTCATTCTGCCAGATGCAGATCCCTAAGAAATACAGCTGGGGGCATGACCCAGCCAAATGCACATTCTTATCTTTGCCCCATCTTATCTTTGTATACGGGCTCCATAGATAGAAAGGAACCTAAGTTTTCTTGCTGAAGTCTAGAACCTCAAGCAAATTTAGAGGAATTATCTCTGCCCTGGGCCCCTACCAGTCTTTCTTTAAAATATGCCTTCTGAAGATTGAATCTCTCACTCTCTGGATCCCCTGAACCTTTATAATCCCCACACGCCTCCTTTGCAAAACCCAACTGTGGAGTCAAACTATACATTCTGTGTGAACAACAGCAGGCTGTCTATGTCCTCTCCTCTTGGAAGTAATTTTTTGTAATTTTTTCATTTTAATGTACTAATTAGTTTCTATTGTTATTATTACTTAGGTGATGAATGATGTCAGTTAAGGAGAAGAAAACCAATAACGAAACATTGTTATTGACTATATGACTGATAATAATACGTTGTAAATATGTGTGTGCACAAAAATGTGAAAATATCATTGAAAAATAATATCATAAAATGTTTAGGTTAGTTTTGAAATTATTTTTTAGTCAAAATATTTATTTATTTTTTTTAAACTGGAATACCTTTCAGGTTTATACCAGAAAGTATAAAACCCTCCCCTCACCCTCATTTAGTACAGAGCACTTAATCAAATTTTACAACATAATGTTTTGTTTTTTAAAGTTAATTTTAGCTTATTCAGTTATAATAATATCCACAATATAGATAAGAAAGATTGACTCAACTTTTTACCATTGATCTTCTATTCATGCTAGAAAACTTCATAAAGTTCATGGAAATGGCAGTAGTTATTCTCCTTTCAAAAACTTTGGTTACAGTATCAGGAGTTTATTTGCTTTTGTTGTTTTTTAGTATATTTTAAAAGATAATAGCTTCTAAAGACAATCTTATTAATGTAAATTTTTAAACGTAATAATCAATATCTACCATAATGGGTATGTAACTCATTTCATATTTTATTTCTCTGTTATCCTTTTTTCATTGTCAACTAGTTGTACAAAATATCTGCATGTCCTGTACTTAGTTGCAAATATATGTTGTCCATTTTACTCTTCAAATTAATATTTCTATTAAGAAATTGATACGGGTAACTAGACCGGTATGGGATGGATATGTTTCTGAAAGTACTGCCTAGAGAATGGCCTCACTTTTGGCCAACTGTCTTGTAAAGTGCCATATTGATTTTGTTATAAGGAACATTTGAAATTCTGAAAAGAAATCAATAGGAGGCCCAAATAATTTAGATACTATCGCTTAAATCAATACTAATGTATATTGCTTTCCATTAGCTATTTGATGTGACATTTTTAAGTATATATTTTGTGATTTATGTTATTATTTATATAAGTTGGTTATAAACACTAAAAAGTGATCTTTTATATAACTTATTTAAAAAGTATAATTACTTTAAAATATTGGCTTTCATTGTGACTGTTAAATAATCAAATTAAAGACTTCTTTGGATTTTGTCTTATTGTTTATTAAACCTCTCTCAAAATGAGAGCATAATATAGCCATCCATTTATACTTTCAACGTTTTTTTAGAAATGTAAAGAGAATTTTAGAGTTCAATAACATTTGAAAAAAAATTAGGTTAAGTGAAAACCAATTAATGAAAATCATATCCGAGTCACTTTGAGATGACCAAAATGCATTTTATTAGTTTATTTATGTTTATGTTATTATTTAGCAGTCATGATAACTGACTGTGGTTACCAAATATTTGTTCCATTAATCAGACTGTGTTTGAACTAGTGCACAAAATTACAAAGTTGCTTGGATTTGACTGGTTTAAATAGTCTCGGATAATTCATTTATTCAATTATTCTAAGTCAGTTCCTTGTAACTGATAAGCTATGTTAATACATAATCTTTTAAAAAATATGCAAGTTTCTTAAGTAAGCATATTTAATATGTTTAGATAAGGAAAACTCCATATAATATCTTAAAATTCTATGATGTCAGATTACATTTTTAATATGAATCCCTGCCTAGCTCTTAGAAAAGGTTCATAGTGTCAGCTTACATATGAATAAATTAAAATTGATAAAAATAAAAATCAATATTGGTAAGTTTATTTTTTAATATATTCCTTTTAGTGATTAGTTAAGTATCATGGGATGGGGGCACTGAAGTCCCTCATATCTAAATGTGAATCACATCAGTGACTTTATAACCTTGAGCAAGTTCTTCAGCCTTAGAGAGCATGTTTCCTATTCTATAAGTGATAAAATAGCATCCCTTACCTCATAGGGTTTTGTGGGGATTTAATTAAATCACACAACATTAAAATCTTAGAATACATCCGGGCAAATATCATTTTTAAAGAATGTAGGTTAAATTTTATTTTAAAATTGTTTCACTTTTGAAAGGATAATCTCTCGTTGTTTGTCATAATTTTAGAAGCAGTTGTTTCTATTATACTTATCTACCATAGCCTTTTAATAGGCTATTAATTATCAGATAGTAAACTTTCTCCTCAGCAATGATTTTCGAGCAGAATGACAAAAATTTGGTTGTGTATCCCTTACCTTAGGAAGATAATGGTATAGAAATCAAAATTGCTTATTCCCATGATTGTACTATCTTCTTCTATCACCTCAGTGATGTGGTGTGGTCTTGTGGGAAAGCTGGGCTGAAGGCAGAGTGGGCCTGAGGCCAATTTCCTATGGCCACTGTTATCCACATTCCTGGGAAAGATTGATGACTCTGGACACAATGACAGCTTATATAAAGTAGCTGTTCAAACTCTTCTGGTCACCCCATACTGACCACTCTAGACAGAGTAACCATCCATATTGGGCACCCTAAATTCTTAGGATAAGTTGTAAGACACTTTCAGCTTTCTGTGAATTCCTACTTGCCCTCAGGCAAAACATATCTGATGATATGTTAATATGTGTGTACATACATATGTATGTAGGTATATGTCAGGGTTCTTCAGAGAAATAGAACTAGTAGGAGATATATGTGTTTGTGTGTGTGTGTGCGCATGCACGCGCACATATATTTATTTATTTATAGATGTATGTGTATATAGATATGTATATATGAGAGAGAGAGAGATGAATGAATGAATGAATGCATGAATATGGGGGAAATTTACTGTAAAGAATTGGCTCATGTGATTATGGTGGCTGAGAAGTCTTGACCCAGGAGAGCTGATGGTACAGTTCCAGTCTAAGTCCAAAGGCAGGAGAAGACCAAAGTCCCAGCTCAAAGACAGTCAGGCAGAGAAAAAGAATTCTTTCTTACTCAGCCTTTTATTCTATTTGGGTCTTCAACAAATTAGATGAGGCTTACCCACGTTAAGGAGGGCAATGTTCTTTACTCAGTCTATGAGTTAAATAGGTTTACATTTTTTAAAGATGATTTTGATCAGAATCCAAATTCAACTGACTAGAGGGGGTAGGCAGGTGGCATAATGGGTAAGATAGGCTTGATACGCACAAAAGGGAAGGGCTGTGATAAATTGGAGGGCACATTCTCTTTCTGAAGACACTCAAACTTAATTAAAATTAAATATCTCCAAGATATATATGCCTTCAGACATCTAGTCTGTGACACTTGTCTAGATGCTCTTTGGAAAACAAATGTGGGGAAGGTGAATAGGGATGCATGGGTTTTTGTAGGAGGCTACTTCAATAATTGAGGCCAAAGATGATGTAATTTTGGAAGATTGATGGCAATAGAAATAATGACAAGTGCATATATTTTAGATATGTTTTGAAGTTGTAACCAATAAAACTTGGATTGGAATGTGGAGAGAGGGGAGAGAAAAATGAGGTAATTAAGTGTAACTTTTAGGCTTTTGGATTGAGCATCTGGTTTATGGTGGCATTTTCTGAGATTGGAAAGAATGGAGAAGAAACAGGTTTCGGGGGGGTCATCTCAGTTTGGATGTGCTACATTTGAGGTACCTATCAAATTTCAAGTGGAGACTTCAAACAGTTGGGTACATAAATATAAAAGTCTAGAAATCAGAGGAGATTCTAGTGCTAGAACATAATTTTGGAAGGCATCAGTACGTAGCCATGGGACCAGATGAAATCTTTTGGAGAAATGCTGTTGATATCAAGGACTGAAAAATCCAGCATTGAGAGAAAATGTGGAGAAGTATATTCAGCAAAGGAGACTAGGAAGGAATAGCCAAGGGGTAGGAAGAAAACCCATAAAATACAGAGTCAAGAAGTCCAAGAGAAGAAAATACTTCAAAAAGAAGGGAGTGGTCAACCTCAAATAAAGTTCTAAGAAATATTCTATGATGACAACAAACAGGAACCAATTAATTGGCCAATATGAAGGTCTTTGGCAACCTTGATAAAAGACATTATAGTGATTGCAGAAGACGGAAATCAAAATGGTGCAGATTAAAAAGTGAAAAGGAAATGAAAAGATGGAGAAATACTCGCACATTTTAAAGTTTTTCTGAAGAGAAGAAATGGGGAATATCTGGGAGGACATTCATAGTAAATAGGAAATTTTGTTTTGTCTTGGTTTTTACAGAATAATGATAGCATTATCTTTCTTTTTATTACAGAATAATATTAGAATATTACAATATTGAACAGAAAAAAGTCATATAGTAAAACAAGGATTGCCATCCTTAAAGTGAAAGGGAATGCATAAGGAGCCCACAGGGAAGAGGTGCTTTGAGAACTATAGTGATATTTCTGCTCTGTAACAGGAAGACAAAGAATATGTGTATAGGTTTAGTCATATTTGTAGATTTGATGGTAGGAGATGAGGGAGTCTATTTATACTTCACTGAGAAAATGAAAGCAGTTTAAAGACAAGTTCATCAGGTGAGAAAGGAATGAGGATGTTGGAGAACTTAGAAAAGCGGACTTTGTGAAATCACCCTTATAATGTATGGGAAAGTGCGCTCACTAGGGAAGTATAATAGGATTGTTAAGAAGTGTTCTTTTGAACTTTGTGGTTATGAATTAAAATAAGAAAAGTCCACACAGTTGTGTGATTTTCTCCCACCCTTTCAGGTGGTCCTATGTAAACAAAAAAAGCAGATATGTAGGCTGACCTGGTATATTAGTTTCCTAGGGCTGCTGTAACAAAGTACCACAAATCTGGTGGCTTAAAACATAAATTTATTATTGTCTCCCACTTCCAAAGGCTAGAAGTAAGAAGAAATCAAGGCATTAATGGGGCCATGCTCCCTCTGAAACCTATAGGGGAACACTTTCTTGCCTGGTTTACTGACAATTTCTGGTATTCCTTGGTATACAGCTGCATAACTTCAATCTCTGCCCTTGCAGTAACACGGCATTCTCTCTGCATGTTTCTATCTTTAAATGGCTGTCTTATAAAGGCAACAATAATATTGGAATAAGGGCCAACCTTACTCCAGTATGATCTCTAACTTAACTACTTACAAATGCATAGAACCTGTTTGCAAATAAGGTCATATTCTGAAGTACTGGGGTTTAGTACTTCAACATGTTTTCTTTGGCAAGGGAACACAATTCAACCCATAACGTCTGGGTTGATCTTTGCCAGGTGAGTATGACTGAGGGAGAAGCTAAATGCTAACTCTTCTAACTCCAGGAAAGTCAGGTATGTTTTTAGAACTCAGTTTCTTCACTTATAAAATGAGAGTTGGTCTTGATGATCTTTTATGTACCTTCCAACCTTAACATTATATGATGTACCTATCTGTATTCTTAAACTTCATTTTAGTCTAAGGGTAGTAAAGCTTTCCACTCATTTTAGATAATATAAAAACTTAATTTTTTCTTGATCTATTTCTACAGCACAAACTGAAATGGACATGTAGATTTTGGCTATTTTAGGGAGATCTAAAGGAAAAAAACAGTTAACACAGGCATCATAGGATCCAAATACTTAGCATGCTTATCTATATTCACTGTTACTCATCAGGAAATGGTTATACTGCATGAGTAAAGAAATAAAATCAGCAGAAATAAAACTGGTGGTTGAATTTGGGTCTGCATGCTAACTGTAGTCCTTAAACTAACCATAGGACTGACACTATTAACCTTATCTTTATATGATGCAGTAAATTATATCTTGCAGTTCATTGACAGATGCAAATTGTAGTTTATTAGAGAAGTTACTCAAGTATTATATACAACAAAAAGAATTTATTGTTGTAATTTTTATGATTTTAGTATCAATAGAGAAAAGAAAAAAAAATTACAGCTCAAAAAGCACATCAGCTACTGGGATGACACTTATTTTTCAAAGACTGTACCTTGCTTCTAGTTCTTCTTTTTAATTTTAAATTATCTAGCTTGCTGAATATCTTTAGTCTGCAGTCTTTTTTTTAAAAAGCTTTTTGGATTAACATATTACCTTTCATCTCAGGAAAAAAAGTGGCATATATCCTTTTTGATGAATTTATTATATGAATGACAATGATGCTATTTGATTGGCTACACTGTGTATAACTTATGCTCCAAATTATTATGATAGTGTTTATTATTGAAAGGTAGCAGAAAATTAAAAATACAGAGGCAAGTACCTTCTCTGTCCATACAATCAAGTGAAATTGGCATTTTCTATAGTGTAGTAAAAATTTATTTTCTTCAGGCTCTGTGGTATTCTTAAAGACAAAATGCATTAACAAATGGAATTAAAATACCTAAATATGATTATTAGCACTTTCAAAAATGAGAATTATCCCTTTTATTTTTTTAATAATACTGTTGTAAAAATAATACACACACATGAGAAAAAATGCAGAGTGTGAAATGGTTCCTGTGTCTCCAGTGACTATTATGTCCTGGGTCAATCTCTATTCTCTTCTTCTCTAAGTGTCTAAAGAAAGTTTCAAATATGCATTCCTAAAAGTGCACTTGCTAGCATTTGATTCTTGCATTTCTCTGTGTCCTTGACTCCTCTATAAACCAAACTACATGGAACTCCAAAGTTTTATTTGACTTTTTATTAAGGGATAAACTTGTGAAGTATAGGCTTCCACCACTGCTTATCAGTTCACACCTATTTATTGTCAATCTATAAAAATATAACTAAAATATATATGATAAATAATATATAAAATAGTATTATTGTAAGCATTTTTATTACAGGTGGACAATAAATTACTATCGTTATTATAATGTTGGCACCTTGTTGATTGTATAATGTATATAAGGACATTTAATTCAGGGTTCTTATTAAGAGTTTACATTCTATTTGGGGAGAAAGCAAAAAAGTGTTTTAAAACACAAACTTTGGGGACTTTCCTGGTGGTCCAGTGGTTAAGACTTCACCTTCCAATGCAGGGGGTGCAGGTTTGATCCCTGGTCAGGGAGCTAAGATCCCACATGCCTTGCGACCCAAAAAACATAAAATAGAAGCAATATTGTAACAAATTCAATAAAGACTTTAAATAAAATAGTCCACATCAAAAAAAACCCATGAACTTTGGATTCAGGCAGAGCTGAGTTCAGATCCTAATTTTATCATTTACTGTCAAACCAAAGACACTGGGCTTTGTATTTTTCAGGAGAAATCCAAAGTAAATTAGCTCAAGCTTAAAAGGGAATTATTAATTCATATACCTCTCAGGGCTAAGATTCCTTTCAGTAACTGCTCAATCCAGGAGCTCAAACAAGTTAGGCAAAGTTCTGTTTCTTGCTACATGTGTTAGTTCTGATTTCCTCAATGTATTGATTTCAGTCTGCATGTATTTTCCTCTTTAATATTCAGAAAAGTGGCCACTAGCAGTTCCACACATACACTGTATGTATATGCAAGATAAAGAATGGTGTGCTGTCTCCTACTCCCCTCATTTCAAATCTGAGGGAAGAGTCTGGTTAGCCTAGCTTGGGTCACGAGACTTCCCATGTGGCACGAGACTTCCCATGTGGCACGAGAGGACTAACATTCATTATAGATTGTCTTGTCAAGATATGTGGAACGAGAAAGTGTAGATTGCCAAAGGAAATATGGTTGAAAAAAGGCAGGGTATAAACGAGACGATGGGAATCTAAAAATAGCACAAATCCAGCTACATGTTCAAATTCCAGCTTTTTCAACTTTAAAATCTGAGTCATCACACTTATGTAAATGTATGTAAAGTGTTTAGCGTAGTACCTGGGACATAGTGTGTATTAATGACAGGATTCTTATTATAATTATTATATTATAATAGTTTTTATTACTTGAAATAATGACTACTAATACTCATTTGATGCACACAAACATGTACCAAACACTCATGCTTGATAGTAGAGAAATAGAAATAAATCAAAGTTCCTTCTTTTGCAATATATTAGACTACACATATATATATTAGACTTTTGCATATATTAGACTATAATTTGAAGGTATTTCTCTGTGTACACCTACATACATGCATAAACATGGGGGGAAGAAAGGTAGAGAAAGAGCACTTAGCAAGTATACATTATACAAGATACTGTATTTGACCTAGAATCGTTATATGGGAGTGCAGAAAAAGAGTGTTTGATTCTAAAAGTTTAGGCCAGAGACATCTTCAAAGAGAAGATAATGAAGCAAAAATTTTCAAACATGCACAGGAGTTCTTTAGTGAGAGAGAGCGGGAAGGACATAGCAGCATGAGTGATGGCTAGAGGTATGAACAAGTGTGGAAAGTTCAAGAGACTAAAGGCATGTATTCATCTATTGCTGCAAAAAAGAAATTACCACAAATTTAGCAGCTTAAAATAGCACATTTTTTTTAAATCTCATGGTTTCTGTGAGTCAGGAGTCTGAGAATGGTATAGCTGGATTCTCAGCTCAAGATCCCACAAGGCTGGAACCAAGGTATCAGCATAGTTCATTCTCATCTGGAGGCCTGACTAGGGAAGAATCCATTTCCATGCGTATTTAGGTTGTAGGCATAATGAATTTTTTATGGCTGTTTGACTAAGGTCCTCATTTTCTTGGTGGTGGTTGGCCAAGGCTACCATGTGCCTCCCGCAGTTTCTTGCCACGTGGCGCTCTTCATAGGCTCTCTCACAACATGGCCGCTTCCTTCTTCAGAGCCAAGAAGGGAAAGTCTCCCTCTCTCTCTGGTCTGCTAAGGTGGGGTCCTATGTAATGTAATGGTCATATTTACGTCCCATTGTTTTTGCCATATAACACAGTCTAAGCCTGTGACGTCCCATCATGTTTGCCATAATGTATTGGTGAGAAGCAAGTCACACTTGATGAGAGGCAGTGATACAAAGGCATAAATCATTGGGGAATCTTCATAGGATATGTTTACCACAGGGCAGTTGAATAAAGCTTGGGATGGGAATTAGTCATGAGGATAGAAAAAAGTAAATAGAAGCCGTATTATGAAAGGCTTTGAATTTTTTGCTAAGAGATTTGAACATTATTTTCCAGGAAATTGAGTATCATTGGGAAATTTTAAGCAAGGAAGTGGCATAATCAGATCTGTGTTTGGGAAAGACAACACTGCTGAGATAATGAAGAATGGGATGGAGTAGGGACAAAAGGGAGGCAGGGAGATAAGGTAAAAGGCAGGATCACACAGGTTAGAAGGAACCAGAAAGAGTGGGAATGGGAATGGAAGATTAGTCATAGAAGATTCAATATATTGAATTTTAAAATATAATTCAAATTTGTGCCTAGAATACCACATCAATATCAAATATGTTCTTCTCTAATAAATTACATTTTAAAATTTCATTTAAAAATGTTATAATGTTCATTCACTTGACATTGAAAGTCCATTAAAAAGTAAATGATTTCATAAGTTTTCAGTGTGCTATGTTAATAATGTGTTGCCTAAATGGCACAAAATTTGCATATTCAATAATATTTGCATATTCAAATAAACAATATTTGTTTATCTTTTACGTTAAAATAAAATATGAACATTTCGATAATATTTTACTTAATAAGGACAGAGCTTAGAGTTTTGTGAATATTTTGGCTATGCATGATTCACTTTGGCACATACATTTGTAGTACACGTATTTGGCCCATTTGTATTTCATCTTTAGAATTGGGAAATTATTTTGCAACTGGAGATACTTTATCCTTGAAATAGAGGATTGAGCACAAATATTATTTGTGAATTGCCACATTGCCCCTTTAATTCAGATAACATTTCATTTTCCCTTTGTAGGCTGATGTTCCTTTGCCTTGCATATGCTGTGAGGTCCTATTCTGACAGCAAAGCTGAATACTAAAACCATCTGTCAGGACCCAGGGGAGTTTGCTATTTTTCACTGCTTCCTCATGGTGTAAGGTCAATACTACAACAAGGTATGTTTCAATAAATATGCTGTGAGAAGAGAAATTGTCTCAAAGTAGGAACTACCAGCTGTCAATACAATTAGTTACAAAAGAGCAGGGAAGTAGCCTTGAGGGCTTACAGATTCATTTGGGAATTGATTTCCATGGGGTTCTGAGCTTTGTTCTGCAGAATGTCTTTTAACAAAAAAGAAGTATATGTTGAAAGTGGCATCTTTTAAAATATTTTCTTTCTACACAATCTCTCAAGCATTATTGTTACAGATCTATGTACATTTTGTTGTTGACAGATACAACTGTAGGATATGATGTATATATAAATTTTCCTCCAGAGAAAAAAGGCTTATTATGTTTAAAAGGGAAAAAAAAGAGATTTGTGTTCAGCCATCTGTGGTGCTGGCTGTAGGTTAAGAATATTGTCATTGGAGCACTGATTCCTGAGATAATTAATTCTAAATGGACTAAGTTAAGTATTAATGACTTTCAAGAGCAGGGAAGCCTGGTGAAACATATGCCACTCCCACATTAAGTATACTGTTTTTTTTGTTTTGTTTTGTTTTTTAAATGCAATAATCCATTGCATTATTTTGAGGTTGGTTAATATTTTTAAGAGAGAATAATGAAAAACACTCAAGATCAAATAATTATACACTGTGTCAATCTTAAATATCAAAAATGGTGTCTCCATTCTTTTACTCTTTTCCTGAGTATAATTAATATTTTGGTGCAACCCTATGTAGTTTCCACTTTTCTTGGCAAATTATAAGCAACTGTCTGTTTTTCTCTACGCTTTTCTACACAAAATAGATCATTTTGGCTCCAGTGATAAATACTTTAAAAGGAATAAACAGCATGTTCCAGGTATTTAGAAGCAGCAAGGTACTGAGTACCAAGACAATTTGTTCATTAATATGGAGGAGAGAGTTAAAAACAAACAGGAATTTTGGGTTGTAGGTTTTCCTGGAACTACAATTTGCCTAAGCTCCTATCTCCTAACTGCTGCTTTTGTAAGGACAAAGAAAACTTAAAAAAGGCTTAATTCTCTCTGAAAATAAGGGAAGTGATTTCCCTCCTCTCCTTTTTCTTAGAGAATTTACTTTAGACAAAGCTAGGTAGGCCTTTTGTCAGTTTTGTTACCCAGGAATGTTTTTTCTCGAGGACCTGGTCACCATCTCTTTCAAACGTGGTCGTCAAGAAAGATAGGGTCCCTCTCTCCCAGCTGCTCTGGGAAGATCGGAGTCCAACTGCAGTGGGCACCTTGCCCTGAGCTGCAGAGCAACCTCCTGACATAAAGTAGGAGAAGTTTGCTTTTCCTCAGGGTAAACCCCGTAAGCTGAAACAGATGGCCACCCCAATTACCAGGTAGAGTTAGCATAAACTATTTGTGACAAAAGGCACTGTCCTGTCATTGTGCTTGAAGACTAACCACTGTCGATCTTGTAATGAGTTGTATCTGCTTGGCTGTATAAGAAAGGAAGACTTCTGTCTTCCCAATTTATTAGCAGATAGTCAATGGAATGTATCACATTTTGGTTTAATGTTTATTTAATAATATAACTGTTTTCGGACTCCACTGCATTTGTGGAGAGGTTTTCTGGGTTGAGAGAAAAAAATTTTTTTTTTGGTTTTGTAGTTTTTTTTCCCTTTTAAATTATATTTCCCTGATAGTTTCTTTCCCTTTTACAAGTAGAAGTCATTAAGGATAAGGATTGTTTACAACGTGGCACTTCTTTATTTACAACCCACTAAAGATGCCGTGAATATTTGTGCATTATATTTTGTTTGTTCATTCCTGCCAATACATCTGTCTTAAATATTTAAATCAGATAAACAATTGAACTTGCTTAGAAAGAACTTCAATGCATGGTTTATTGTAAAGACATGATGTCAATACTAATAACTAGCCAAAATTACTATATATTGTGGATTCTGTCAAAAAGTGTCTTTTGCATTTCTTGTGTGTATTCTAAATACATTAAGATTTTCATAAAATTTATATGTTTTATAATTCCAAGGCATTTGAATATAAACTTTAGAAGAGACTCTCATATTCTGAAAATGAGTTAAACGTATTTAAATGGCAAATCTTTATCTTCTTGAATAACCTACTGTTACAATGCCACTTTTTCTCCCAAGAATATCATGCTGTGATTTTGTTGAAATCGATATGGTGCTTTTAATGGAGTAGGTAAAGTGGCATGATGGTTAAAAGCAGGAGCTCTGGAGTCAGATTTTGTAACTTAAAATCCCAGCTTTACTTTCTGTTATCTGTGAAAACACTAACGTATTACTTGGTCTCTAGGCTTCAGTTTCTTCATTAACGCAATAGAAATGTGTCTTGTCAGGCTCCTTACAATGAGACTTTGTTGTGGAAATTTACCTGCAGGAGATTTATTGGGGATTGCTCACAGGAACAACACCTCTAAGGAAATGAGGGAAAGAAGTTGAAGTCAGAAGAATCCTTAGCTGATCCTAGGTAGCTCTGGAGCTAGGGTTGTCCTTCAGAAGTATCCCAAATGAATGCAAGAAAGTTGGGCTGTTGTATTAGGTCACTGATCACTCAATAGTGTGGGCTGTTCCCCCAGGAGAGGCATAAACTTAAATGAGGCAGTCTCTTGGGCTCCAGAGCATGTTCTGGAGAAACAATCAGGTGCAAACCTTTAGCAGCCAATACTTCCAGCAGCTGGGGGAATAAATGACTTAGTCCTGAAAGGGGGCTAGAGGTGAATCCATCTGGGCAGCCTAACACAGCATCCATTCAAAAAGATATTACTACCTATATATTTGCTTTAATATTTAAAAGAAATCATCGGTGTAAGCCCTTAGCTCATACATAGTAAATACACTAAAAATGTTAGCTTGTAAAAATAGATAAGTTTTCATTCTAGGTAATTTATTTATTTCGATTAAAGTGAAGTTTATGTCTGAAATGTACTGTTGGCTTACTAGAACTTTTAAAACACAATTATCATTCTAGGAAATTTTCTTTGGGAATGACCTTTAGCTTTAATGGTGAATTTGAAAATTTCTTTTGTACTAAACTTGTCATTAAGATGAGCCATTTTTATACTCTGCAAGAATTTCATAACTTCTGACCCAAATTATGGCAGAGATTTTCGAATTCTGACAATTCTTTAAAGATTCAAGACAGAATAGGACAAAATATCAATGATGTTGGTCCTGTATTGATAGCAATCTATTGTGTTGATGGATAGCCATTCCATAAGCGTGGGTCTGTATTACAACAATACGTTTTCGTTATTTAAATAAATCCTAAAACTAATTACTCAGTGGAGTGCTCTTCATCGATGGAATCAACTTGAGAGGCATTATATGTATTTCAATTTCTATTTTAGAATTTTCCATATGGCCAGTTTCCTAGCCATAAGCACACAAAATTTAAGATTAATATTCAATAAGACAATTTTGGACATAAACTCCCCCATCTTACTGACAACTATTTTCATCATGCTTAGTTTAAATATTTTTCTTATTGTCATATTTAAATCAAATATATTCACTAGACACAAGATTTGACAATGTGGACTTGAATATCATCCATGTTAAATGGGAGGTGGCGCAGTGTAGTGATTTTGAGTTTGATGAATTTGGTTTAAAATTCTTACTATGCTGCTTATGAAGTATGTGTGATCTTGAGCAATTTATTAAATCTCTCGAGGCCCAACTTTCTTCATCTATGAAAAAGACAAGAATACATCCATCTTTTGGTTTTTGTGAAGATACTATCAGATGTTGAATTTAAATGAAACAAACAAAATAGTGTTTGATATAGACTTTCTTAAATTATGGTTGGCTTTATTAATAGCTATTGTGGTGACCCAAGCCCTGAGGGCAATTTTTAAGAGAAATTCCAGAAAATGTTTTGATAATGGGAAACATTAGGATAAGTATTTAGCCTCTGAACGTGACCATTTTGGAAAGAAAGACACTCATCCGAAGGTATAAATATTGGGATTAAAAAAAAGAAATCATGTTACTTAAAGGCATAACTGCTGCAATGTGGCTTACCCTCCGAGGGCTGGATTTTCTCTGGAGGAACGAAATGAAGTTTGAGATTTTTGTCACTAGATGGCAAACTTTAATATAATCCCACAAATTCCTTCCTTTAAAAAATGTGTCAAATCTGCATTTTTCTTAGGAGAAATTCCCCCCATAGCGTTAGCCTTATTAGTGTACAAAAAACTTAAGCTCTTAATATTTTTTTATAAGTGTTAACTCTATAAAAATCACATAAGAAATATTGTATCAATTTTAAAGCTAGCATATAATATAAATGTACTTGAGGATAATTAGTGCTTTATTTCTCTGAATAATTTTTCTGTGCTACTATTAAATTTACTCTAGTTTGTTGACCTATTTTATACCTCTCCTACGTGAAGACTTCTGTAAGAGCCCTTCAGGAAAAAAAGAAAACAATTTTCTCAGCTTTGGGGCTCCTACTGAAAATCGGGAATCTTGCTGTGTTCCTGCAAGATCTTTATCTTTTTATCCTTTATTTAAGTAATCAAAAAACCTCGAGGCTCATCTCTCTATGAAATAGTTAAGACCACTGACTGCCTTCATTACACTAGGGGAAAATGCACAGGAGCTGGATTTTTCTTTTCCATTCTGCCCTTTATCTTCCTGCAAAAAAAATCGATTTCCGTAGAAGAATTCTTTGTGCCTTTATTCTGATGACGGTGTCTTATCTGGCGAATGCTACACACGAAAAGATGATGTTATAGACATGTTACTATAGAGAAGTAATGTTCATTTCCATTTGTGTTCATGTAGATTTAGAAGACTGATCATTTCATGATTATGTCCCTTCCTGTTTCATTTTGCTGCTAACAAATTTAAAGGTTGTTTAAATGAACTGTTGTTTTTGTTTAACAACTACATCATTTGCTGAAGCATAAGCTGTGTTCAACTAAACCAGTTAGGAGATAAAGATAGATATAGACATATCTCTATCTAATCTAATCTGTCATCTATCTATCATAGAATAAACTGAAGTTAATTCAAGTAACTCCATTCCCTAATTATGTACTTGTTTTTATTTTCTAGCTAAAGAGCTAGATTTTGCATTTATCCCTGTTGAATTTCGTTTTGATAGGATCAGCCCATCCTTTCAACCTAAGAGCGTGTAGATTCTCTAGCTCAGCAGTCAGCAAACTATAGCCAACAGACCCACTGCCTGTTTTTGTAAATTAAGTTTTGTTGGAACACAGCCACATGCTTTCATTTATGGAATTCCTATTGCTGCTCTCGTGCTACGGTGGCAGAGTTGAGTAGTTGCAACAGAGACCTCATGACCTGGAAAGCCTAAAATATTTACTATCTGGCCCTTTACAGAAAAAATCAGCCAAACTCTGTATCTAATCCAACCTGTTAACTATTTTTTCCAGATAAAATATGCAAGTAGATGTGTTAAAAAAAAAAAAAAAATTAACTGCACTAACACTTTAAAGGTTGAAAGGGATCTACTCATTAATATGTAAAACAGAAGTGTATTTTGGTTCTCACTGCCATGAAAATAAGTGACTAAGATTATTAGCAATGATATTAAATTTTGACTGATGATTACTCTCTCCCTAGTATCTGACTCTAACAATGCTTCTACCACACAGAGAGAGTGGTCCACTGAACCCTATCAGCTTCATTACCCAACACTCCTCTTAAACTCATTCCTAGAGCAGATGGAGATTTCATAGGGCCTGAGCTGCAGACAATTTAGAGGCCTTTCTTATGATGAAGAATAAAGAATTCAAATATAAAATTAGAAATGAAAAAGAATCTCAGATAAATATTCTAAATATAGCTAAAATTAAGTACAAACGGGAAAAATCTCAACAAATTGCAAATTTTAAAGTTAAAAAATACCACAAATAGCCAAAAAAACAGAAAAATAGCACATATGATATTAACTGTTTGACTCACCCTTTATTGTTCTTTATTTAACACTTTTAGTTGGAATTACTTCTTTTTATGATAATGGTTTTGTAATATAATTTCCTATAGAGAGACCAGAAGGATTTTTTTCCAGTATGAATGGTCAAAATTTTTGTTTTTAGTATTAATAGGTTATAAAAATGTCAACTTCCCAAATTGTGGTTAGTAATACCAAGTGATTTTTTAAATTTTCAAATGTGGAGAAAGCTATATCAGATTTCTTTCATACACAAGCTGAAAGGTTCAAATGACACTGTGTATTTTGTCTCTATACCTGTCCACTCCCCAGCCACATTTATCTAGTTGCAAATGCTATAAGCTACTTCAGTATCTCAGTGTGGCCACTGGCCCAGCACCTTTGTGTCAGGGCTCATGGTATGTGGTAGGAATATTCCTGGAAAACATTTTTATATTAGAACAGTTAACATCAGTCACCATACATAATTAAATTTTTTTTCTTGTGAGGAGAACTTCTACGATTTACTTTCTTAGCAACTTTCAAATACGTAATACAGTATATTAACTATAACCACCATGCTGTAGTTATATTCTCATGACTTACATATTTTATAACTGGAAATGTTTACCTTTTGATCCACTTTACCCATTTTGCCCACTCCCTACTCCCTGCCTCTGGCAGTCAACTATCTGTTCTCTTTATCTATGAGCTTGGTTGTTTGTTTGCTTGCTTTTTTGTTTTTTAGATTACACATATAAATTAAATTATACGGTATTTGTCTTTCTCTATCTGACTTACTTCGCTTTGTATAATGCCCTTGAGGTCCATGCATGTTGATAATGGCAAGATTTTGTTCTTTTTTATGGCTGAATAATATTCCATTGTGTGTGTGTATATCACATTTTCTTTATTCATCCATTGGTGAACACTTAGGTTGTTTCCTTATCTTGGCTATTGTAAATAATGCTGCAATGAACATGGGGGTGCATACATCTTTTCAAGTTAGTGTTTTTGTTTTCTTTGGATAAATTCTCAGAAGTGGGATTGCTGGGTTATATGGTAGTTCTATTTTTAAATTTTTGAGAAAACTCCATAGTGTTTTCCAGAAAGACTGCACCAATTTACATTCCCACCAACAGTGCATAAGCATTCCCTTTTGTCCACATCCTTGCCAACACTTGTTATTTCTTATCTTTTTGATAATAGCCATTCAAACAGTGAGTTATCTTGTTGTGGTTTTGATTTGTATTTCCCTGATGTTTAGTGATATTGAACATCTTTTCACATACCTGTTGACCATCTGTATATCTTCTTTGGAAAAATGTCTATTCAGATCTTCCATTTTTCACTCATACCTTTTTTTGCTATTGAGTTATATGAGTTCTTTATATATTTCAGATATTAACCCCTTTCAGATACATGATATGCAAATATTTTATCTCGTTCAGTAGCTTGCCTTTTCATTTTGTTGATGATTTCCTTTACTGTGCAGAAGTTTTTTAGTTTGATGTAGTCCCACTTGTTTACTTTTACTATTGTTGCCTTTGCTTTTGGTTTCAGATCCAAAAAATCATTGCCAAGACCATTGTCAAGGAGCTTACCCACCTATGTTTTCTTCTAGGAGTTTTATGGTTTTAGGTTGTCTTTAATCCATTTTGTGTTAATTTTTGTGTATGGTGTAAGACAGCGGTCCAGTTTCACTCTTTTGCATGTGGCTGTCCAGTTTTCTCAGCACCATTTATTAAAGAGACTAACCTTTCCCCATTTTTTACTCTTGGCTTCTCAATTTCTGCTGTTTTTAAGCCACTCAATTTGTAGTAATTTGTTATGGCAACCATCGAGTACTAAAACACCTTTCTAGACCTGAATGGGTTCAGAAAACAAAACAAAGCATATTCATAGGCATACACATTGACACAAATGTACAAATACACACACACACAAACATGTTTTCTAACCTGAGGTGGGAAATGGCACCTAATTTTCTAAACTGGCACTCCAGTTTTTCAAGACATTTTGATTGTTTTAAAATGTTTGCTAGTTATTTGTATTGGAAGACAATTTTCCTTGGGTTTCTTTTTCTGTACCTTGTGTGAGCAAGCTATAGAATTTTCTTACTTTTAGGCTGTCTTCTCAAAGATGTTTGAGTTGAAAACAATCTTGGAAAATAAGGGTAGTATCTCTCACATAGGAAAGAACAGACATATTAACTACTTATTATCTAGTATTGGGATTCCTAAGCTCTGAGTCTTCTATAATGCAACCCTCTAAGCATGCAGGTGTCATCTGGTCCTCTTTATGTGGCCCTGTGAAAACTGGGGCTTGTGGCACCAGTGCAGTGGTGATACGCTGGCTAATTTTTTTGTCATGAGTAACAAACTGTTAGTCTCTGATCCAGGAGTCTCACATCTACCAGCATCCACAAAACTGTGGCAGGCTAACTTGTTAGCTTGCAAGTAGTATAAAGTCTTGACAAATTGGTCTATTTTTCAGTAGTTTTCTTAATTTGTATGACCATCAAACATACTCTCTGGCCTTTGTCTGTGTTATGAGTTGATGATGAATACTTATAACTGTCTGCTAAGCATCATTCCCCAGAGGACCCATAATATCTCATTCGGGACATGTCCCAAAATTGAACTCATAATTTTTCCTTCAAGTACTCTTTCCTCCCTTTTTGAAACCTCATTTAATGTGATCACCATTTCACACTTGAGTAGTACTTGCTTCTTATTTCTTCTGCTTCACAAAACCAGCTAATATTTCCTGTTAATTTTACTTCCAGAATTGCTTGTTATGAACTCCTCTACTGTCTCTGCCCTTGTGTTAGTCTAGGTCCTTTGAGAAACAGATGTGAAGATGGGATTAAACATATTAGAATATTATTAGGGGAATTATCCATGTGTGAAAAAGTGGTGTGAATTCTGGAACGGCTAGAAGAGCCGTTGGGCCATGATGCATGATTGCCCTTGAGAGAAAGAATAAAGAGTGGATGAGAGCATCCAAGAATGTCATGCAGTCTGAGAGAAGCTGGGAACGCAATGGGAGATTCTCAAGGTCAAGCCAGCCCTCAGAGGATCTTCCTGTCCCCAAGTAATGAGCCTGCCTTAGTGTTCTGCTGAGAACTGCAACATTCTGGAGGACAGGCTGTGAGAAACGTGGGTTGGCATAAATGCCACAGGGTGGCCTAAGTCACTTACTTTCCCTTTATTTAGAGTCTGTAAAATGCTTTCTCCTGATAGCCACAGCCTCATGCAGGATTGTGTGTTGTAACAGTAGTTTTAATATTCAGCCTTACCCAGAAACTCCCTGTGCTAATCTGTCTTGAAACATGTTCTAACAGTTATGTTCCCTAAAGTAAAAAATCTGACCATTTACCTCTTCATCTGAAAGTATCAATGTTTTCTTATTCTCAAACCTATCCTTCAATGTCCCATACTTTTCAAAGAATATGCCTACCTTGACATTTCAAGCAAGAAAATCCCAAGCTCTGCTCTCAAATTTGATTAGTTAATTGCACATAGCAACATTTTTGGGACCATTTTATCTGATGTTTAGTGACATAACCAAAAGTTTATAAATTTTAGCATTGGGTAAGAGTTTCCTTGTGCCATTTTCTCTGCTTGGTGTTTTAAATTACAGTTACAGCACTTGCAACTAGAAGTCTCTTGGTTAGGGCCCCAAGCTCTTCTATGCACCTTATCTTTCACTTCATTCCTCTCAGCCTTCTGATTTTGACGTTAAAATCTCTGCAGTAGCATGTCTGACAAATTAATTAGATCTCAGACAACTCTTGTGGAGAATGTCATCCTCCTTGGGGCCGTGGAACTCATCCTTTCAGGGCAGAGACTGGAGTACACATGGAAATATACTTGCATTCTCATGGTTTTTGCCAGTAATTAATATTCATCTAATAAAGACCTGGTTTTGTTCTCTTCATAAATTTCAAGTGGATCATGCATTATAGATGTATGTTCACTTTTATTATTTAAAAGTTTTTAAAAAATATAATAGGACTGCATATTTAAAGATTTTTGTTTTCTTTTTCTCCTTTTAGGATTTTTCTGATATTTATTATTATAGTTTTATTTTTCCAAATCTTAATTGCCTCATTCTCAATTATTTAAAGAATTAAAAAATAAAAGTAATTGTATTTAACGTTTTCAAATTTGGTTGTAATTTCATTAAAAATTAGATTAAATGTAAAAGTCAATAAAATGACATAGTATTTATATTTTCAAAGAATATTTTTACTGAAATATTCAAAATCATATATTAAAGTTAAAAAGAATGATATACATTGTAATTGAAAAGTTAAATAAAATAAAATTAAAAATTTTTAAATAAAACAAAAGTTTTACTTAATTTTAGGCATTTTAATTAAGTCTTATGAAATATTTTCTTTTTTTTTGGATTGGAAGAATTAATATTGTTTTTTTCTTGTTTTGTTTAAATTTTTATTTATTTTTATTTCTTTACTTTTTAAAAATATCTTTATTGGAGTATAACTGCTTTGCATTGTTGTGTTACTTGCTGCTATATAACAAAGTGAATCAGCTATACGTATACATATATCCACACATCCCCTGCCTCTTGTGTCTCCCTCCCACCTTCCCTATCCCACCCCTCTAGGTGGTCACAAAGCACCGAGCTGATCTCCCTGTGCAATGAAGCAGCTTCCAACTAGCCATCTGTTTTACATTTGGCAGTGTATTTATGTCAATGCTGCTCTCTCACTTCCCCCAGCTTCCCCCGCCCGCCGCCGTCTCCTCAAGTCCATTCTCTATGTCTGTGTCTTTATTCCTGTCCTGCCACTAGGTTCATCAGTACCATTTTTTAAAATTCCATATATATGCATTAGCATACGGTATTTGTTTTTCTCTTTATGAGTTGCTTCACTCTGTATGACAGACTCTAGGTCCATCCACCTCACTAAAAATAACTCAATTTTGTTTCTTTTTATGGCTGAGTAATATTCCATTGTATATATGTGCCGCGTCTTCTTTATCCATTCAGCTGTCGATGGACATTTAGGTTGCTACCATGTCCTGGCTATTGTAAAAAGAGCTGCAATGAACATTGTGTACATGACTCTTTTTGAATTATGGTTTTCTCAGGGTATATGCCCAGTAGTGGGATTGCTGGGTCATATGGTAGTTCTATTTTTAGTTTTTTAAGGACCCTCCATACTGTTCTCCATCATGGCTGTATCAATTTACATTCCCACCAACAGTGCAAGAGGGTTCCCTTTTCTCCACTCCCTATCCAGCATTTATTGTTTGTAGATTTTGTGATGATGGCCATTCGGACTGGTGTGAGGTGATACCTCATTGTAGTTTTGATTTGCATTTCTCTAATGATTAGTGATGTTGAGCATCCTTTCATGTGTTTGTTGGCAATCTGTATATCTTCTTTGGAGAAATGTCTATTTAGGTCTTCTGCCCATTTTTGGATTGGGTTGTTTGTTTTTTTTGATATTGAGCTGCATGAGCTGCTTGTAAATTTTGGAGATTAATTCCTTGTCATTTGCAAATATTTTCTCCCATTCTGAGGGTTGTCTTTTCGTCTTGTTTATAGTTTCTTTTGCTGTGCAAAAGCTTTTCAGTTTCATTAGGTCCCATTAGTTTATTTTTGTTTTTATTTCCATTTCTCTCAGTGGTGGGTCAAAAAGGATCTTGCTGCAATTTATGTCATAGAGTGCTCTGCCTATGTTTTCCTCTAAGGGTTTTATAGTGCCTGGTCTTATATTTAGGTCTTTAATCCATTTTGAGTTTATTTTTTGTGTATGGTGTTAGGGATAATTCTATTTTCATTCTTTTACACGTAGCTGTCCAGTTTTCCCAGCACCACTTATTGAAGAGGCTGTCTTTTCTGCATTGTATATTCTTGCCTCCTTTATCAAAGATAAGGTAACTATATGTGTGTGGGTTCATCTCTGGGCTTTCTATCCAGTTCCATTGGTCTATATTTCTGTTTTGGGGCCAGTACCATACTGTCTTGATTACTGTAGCTTTGTAGTATAGTCTGAAGTCAGGGAGCCTGATTCCTCCAGCTCCGTTTTTCTTTCTCAAGATTGTTTGTCTATCCAGGGTCTCTTGTGCTACCATACAAATTGTGAAATTTTTTGTTCTAGTTCTGTGAAAAATGCCATTGGTAGTTTGATAGGGATTGCATTGAATGTGTAGATTGCTTTGGGTAGTATAGTCATTTTCACAATGTTGATTCTTCCAATCCAAGAACATGGTATATCTCTCCATCTGTTTGTATCGTCTTTAATTTCTTTCGTCAGTGTCTTATTGTTGTCTGCATACAGGACTTTGCCCCCTTAGGTAGGTTTATTCCCAGGTATTTTATTCTTTTTGTTGCAATGGTAAATGGGAGTGTTTCCTTAATTTCTCTTTCAGATTTTTCATCATTATTGTATAGGAATGCAAGAGATTTCTGTGCATTAACTTTATAACCTGCTACTTTACCAAATTCATTGATTACCTCCAGTAGTTTTCTGGTAGCATGTTTTGGATTCTATATGTATAGTGTCATGTCATCTGCAAACAGTGACAGTTTCACTTTCTTTTCCAACTTGGATTCCTTTTCTTTTCTGATTGCTGTGGCTAAAACTTCCAAAACTATGTTGAATAATAGTGGTGAGAGTGGGCAACCTTGTCTTGTTCCAGATCTTAGTGGAAATGGTTTCAGGTTTTCACCATTGAGAACGATGTTGGCTGTGGGTTTGTCATATATGGCCTTTATTATGTTGGGGTAAGTTCCCTCTATGCCTACTTTCTGGAGAGTTTTTGTCATAAGTGGGTCTTGAATGTTGTCAAAAGCTTTTTCTGCATCTATTGAGATGATCAGATGGTTTTTATCCTTCATTTGGTTAATATGGTGTATCACATTGATTGATTTACGTATATTGAAGAATCCTTGCATTCCTGGAATAAACCCCAGTTGATCATAGTGTATGATCCTTTTAATATGCTGTTGGGTTCTGTTTGCTAGGAATTTGTTGAGAATTTTTGCATCTATGTTCATCAGTGATAAATTGGCCTGTGGTTTTCTTTCTTTGTAACATCTTCGTCTGGTTTTGGTATCAGGGTGATGGTGTCCTCATAGAATGAGTTTGGGAGTGTTCATCCCTCTGCTATATTTTGGAAGATTTTGAGAAGGACAGGTGTTAGCTCTTCTCTAAATGTTTGATAGAATTTGCTTGTGAAGCCATCTGGTCCTGGGCTTTTGTTTGTTGGAAGATTTTAAATCACAGTTTCAATTTCAGTTCTTGTGATTGGTCTGTTTATATTTTCTATTTCTTCCTGGTTCAGTCTCAGAAGGTTGTGCTTTTCTAAGAATTTGTCCATTTCTTCTAGGTTGTCCATTTTATTGGCACATTGTTGCTTGTAGTAATCTCTCATGATCCTTTATATTTCTGCAGTGTCAGTTGTTACTTCTCCTTTTTCATTTCTAATTCTATTGATTTGAGTCTTCTTCCTTTTTTTCTTGATGAGTCTGACTAATAGTTTATCAATTTTGTTTATCTTCTCAAGGAACCAGCTTTTAGTTTTATTGATCTTTGCTGTTATTTCCATCATTTCTTTTTTCTTTATTTCTGCTCTGATCTGTATGATTTCTTTCCTTCTGCTAATTTTGGGGTTTTTTTTTTTTTGTTCTTCTTTCTCTACTTGCTTTAAGTGTAAGGTTAGGTTGTTTATTTGAGATGTTTCTTATTTCTTGAGGTAGGATTGTATTGCTATAAACTTCCCTCTTAGAACTGTTTTTGCTGCATCTCATAGGTTTTAGGACATTGTTTTTTCATTGTCATTTGTTTCTAGGTATTTTTGATTTCCTCTTTGATTTCTTCAGTGATCTCTTTGTTATTTAGTAGCATATTGTTTAGCCTCCATGTGTATGTATTTTTTACAGTTTTTTTCTGTAATTGATATCTAGTCTCATAGTGTTCTGGTCAGAAAAGATACTTGATATGACTTCGGTTTTCTTAAATTTACCAAGGCTTGATTTGTGACACAAGATATGATCTCTTCTGGAGATTGCTCCATGAGCACTTGAGAAGAAAGTGTATTCTGTTGTTTTTGGATGGAATGTCCTATAAATATCAATTAATTCCATCTTGTTTAATGTATCATTTAAAGCTTTTGTTTCCATATTTATTTTCATTTTGGTTGATCTGTCCATTGGTGAAATTGAGGTGTTAAAGTCCCCTACTATGATTGTGTTACTGTTGGTTTCCCCTTTTATGGCTGTTAGCATTTTCCTTAAGTATTGAGTTGCTCCTATGTTGGGTGCATAAATATTTACAATTGTTATATATTCCTCTTGGATTTTTCCATTGATCATTATGTAGTGTCCTTCTTTGTATTTTGTAATATTCTTTATTTTAAAATTTATTTTGTCTGATATGAGAATTGCTACTCCAGCTTTCTTTAGATTTCCATTTGCATGGAATATCTTTTTCCATCACCTCACTTTCAGTCTGTATGTGTCCCTAGGTATGCAGTGGGTCGCTTGTAGACAGCATATATATGGGTCTTGTTTTTGTATCTGTTCAGCCAGTCTGTGTCTTTTGGTTGGAGCATTTAATCCATTTACATTTAAGGTAATTATCGATATGTATGTTCCTATTACCATTTTCTTAATTGTTTTGGGTTTTTTTTTTTTTTTAATGTTGTTACCATTCTTTTTTTTTTTTTTTTTTTTTATTTATTTATTTTTAGCTGTGTTGAGTCCTCGCCTCTGTGCGAGGGCCCTCTCCAGCCGCGGCGAGCGGGGGCCACCCCCCATCGTGGTGCGCGGGCCTCCCACCGCTGCGGCCTCTCCCGTTGCGGAGCACACGCTCCAGACGCGCAGGCCCAGCAGCCGTGGCCCACGGGCCCAGCTGCTCCGCGGCATGCGGGATCCTCCCAGACCAGGGCCCAAACCCGTGTGCCCTGCATTAGCAGGCAGACTCCCAACCACTGCGCCACCAGGGAAGCCCCTGGGTTTGTTTTGTTAGGCCTTTTCCTTCTCTTGTGTTTCCTGCCTAGAGAAGTTCCTTTAGCATTTGTTGTAAAGCTGGTTTGGTGGTGCTGAATTCTCTTAGCTTTTGCTTGTCTGTAAAGGTTTTAACTTCTCCTTCAAATCTGAATGAGATCCTTGCTGGGTAGAGTAATCTTGGATGTAGTTTCTTCTCTTTCATCACTTTAAATATGTCTTATCACTCCCTTCTGGCTTGCAGAGTTTCTGCTGAAAGATCAGCTGTTAACGTTATGGGGATTCCCTTGTATGTTATTTGTTGCTTTTCCCTTGCTGCTTTTAATATTTTTTCTTTGAATTTAATTTTTGATAGTTTGATTAATATGTGTCTTGGTGTGTTTCTCCTTGAATTTATCCTGTATGGGACACTCTGCCCTTCCTGGACTTGATTGACTGTTTTCTTTCCCATGTTAGGGATGTTTTCAACAATAATCTCTTCAAATGTTTTCTCAGACCCTTTCTTTTTCTCTTCTTCTGGGACCCCTATAATTCAAATGTTGGTGCATTTATTTTTGTCCCAGAGGTCTCTGAGATGGTCCTCAATTCTTTTCATTCTTTTTTCTTTATTCTGCACTGAAGTAGTTATTTCCAGTATTTTATCTTCCAGGTCACTTATCCGTTGTTCTACCTCAGTTATTCTGCTATTGATTCCTTCGAGAGAATTTTAAATTTCTTTTATTGTGTTGTTCATCATAGTTTGTATGCTCTTTAGTTCTTCTGTGTCTTTGTTAAACGTTTCTTGTATTTTCTCCATTCTATTTTCAAGATTTGGATCATCTTTACTATCATTACTCTGAATTCTTTTTCAGGTAGACTGCCTATTTCCTCTTCATTTTTTTGGTCTGGTGGGTTTTTACCTTGCTCCTTTATCTGCTGTGTATTTCTCTGTCTGCTCCTCTTGCTTAAGTTACTGTGCTTGCGTCTCCATTTCATGGGCTGCACGTTCGTAGTTCCTCTTGTTTTTGGTGTCTGCCCCCCAGTGGGTAAGGTTGGTTCAATGGGTTGTGTGGCCTTCCTGGTGGATGGGACTGGTGCCTGTGTTCTGGTGTATGAGGCTGGATCTTGTCTTTCTGGTGGGCAGGACTGCGTCTGGTGGTGTGTTTTGGGGTGTCTGTGAACTTAGTATGATTTTAGGCAGCCTTTCTGGTAATGGGTGGGGTTGTTTTCCTGTCTTGCTCGTTGTTTGGCATGGGGCGCCCAGCACTGAAACTTGCCGGTCGTTGAGTGGAGCTGGGTCTTAGCATTGAGACAGAGGTCTCTGGGAGAGCTCCCGCTGATTAATATTACGTGGGGTTGGGCAGTTTCTGGTGATCCAGTGTCCTGAACTTGGCTCTCCCACCTCAGAGGCTGAGGCCTGACACCCAGCTGGAGCACCAATACCCTGTCAGCCACACGGCCGTGAATGTGGCGGTCTCCATTATGAAGTCGGATTATGAGGGTATTGGACTTTTATATAGAGGTCTTCACTGTGTTCAGTAATGGATTCGGTACAGATGGTCTCAAGAACACCTTACTCTCTCAAGGTTATGTGGTTGAAACTGCTCCTAGGTCTGAGGGTCTACAAGCTGCAGGAAGACGAGACTGCCCCGCGCTGACTGCAAGCTGTGATTCTTGCCACGAGCCCTGCTGCTGCTGTTGTCAAATCCAGCTTCCCCTGTCACTCTGTCTGAAGCAAGGTCCTGGAGCAACACCCCACTGTGTGCAGCAGACTGCAGGCAGGACATAGCGGCAGGCTTCGCTCAAATATTTTCATAAAAATAAAACTCTTTATAATTCAGTGAACGTTATGTAGCCAAAGAAAAATTGGCATTATGCTTTGTTGTAGTTAATTTTATGTGTCAACGTGACTGGCCCACAGAGTGCTCAGATATTTGGTCCAACATTATTCTGGGTGTTTTTCTGAGGGTGTTTTGGATGAGGTTAACTTTTAAATCAGTAGACTGTGTAAAACCCTTGCAGGACGTTTGGTCCTATCCCAAACATCCATTGAAACATCCTCTAATGTGTTAAATTATGCAAACATTTAACTTCACCAAAAGGATTTTAAAATGTGGTCCTGTCTGAGACATTTGGCTCATGCCAAAATACCTTGAAATTTGGTACTATCCAAAATACCTACTGAGACGTTTGGTCCATGCTTTGTTAAATAATACAAGTATTTAACTTTTTTGAAATTGTATTTACATTATTTTCATTGTAATTCGTGATGAATTTTGTATTTCACATTTATTCTTGTTCTTTCTTGCCACGAAGTTTGGCAGGACTGCTCTTAAGTTGATAAACAATTGCTCCAACTATACAGAGCTGATTATTGGCTTTGTATTTGTCATATCTGATAACAATTTGGGTTATATGCATTTGATTTTGTCAGTATCATTATGAAGTTGGTGGCTGTATTTGAGTGTGAGCACCAAGAATCTGGGTGATAACTTGTTCATTGCTTTGCTTTTCCTCTTATAACGCTTCAGTAAATCTTCAAATCGAGGATGATGCACTACCTTCAGCTTTTGAAGTTTAATATGCCAGCTTTCCACTGCATTGTTCATCCTGTGATCACTGTTAAGTACCGATATATAAACATTTCAAGTTTCTGGTGGAAATCTTGGAGCTTCTGGTCTTCTGATTCTGCCACGCCTTCCTGCATATACATTCTCTCAACATAGTCCATTAGATCATCTAAGTTTTATTCTGCATTCATCACAATGTATTAAGATTTTCTTTTACATCTTTTAAAGGCACAAATGGAAGTCCAAACAACATGGATGCACACTTGCTGGTGTTACTTTTCATTGTCATATACTTGCCTGTTAGATCCAAAGAAGATACTTTTTTTGATTGTGAAAAGTAAAACAGGCATCCTTTTATTTGTGCATTTGGTAGGAGTAGTTGAATTGCGTTCATATTTGCAAACTCAAAATCTGTTCTGCACAGTGAAGGATTAATGTCAAGATTTCTTTCCTCTGCAAATTCAAGTACTTCTCATGTATATATCTGTAAGTGTCTTCTGACCTTTGCATTGTTAGTGCATAAATCAGTGGCAGAGTATAACCCAACACTACATTGGGCACAGTAAATAACTGAGTGAATTGTGTTGGTGGCATCTTGAAGGTGCCATCACTGAAAAATGTGGTACTGGCACTTAAATATTGAATACTGTCATAAATTGTGTAAATGAGAATTCTTTTGTCATCCTGAGCAGTGGAATCATTTATAAGAGATGGTTTTCCACATCTGGTCATTTTTTAATCCTCTGGAATTTCAATTATATGCAGTGAAGTTGGGTTTGGAGGTCTATGTCTGTTTTGAATTTTATTTAGTTGCCCCTTTAATGAGTTTCTTTCTGGTAGCACTAACAGCACTTTTCATTTGTAAATATCACAGAGAGTTCTTTGAAGTACCTGTGGTAAGGTTGCATTTGGTTCTTCTGTGTGTCCTTTTAACCTACTCAGGATTTTCCTTATTTCACCTTCAAAACCAACATTGTGTGGATGTTTTCATATCTTATCTTGAATGATTATAATGTTATCCAAATCCTGACCAGTTGTACATTGGACATTGTAGAGTCTCCTCTCTTGAAAACACTAGTACCTTTTATTTTTTTGTAAGATTAATATTTAGCATTGTTTATTTATTTTTATAGAAGTATAGTTGATTTAAAATACTGCATTAGTTTCAGGTGTACAGCAAAGTGATTCAATATTTTCATATATTATACTATATTTAAAGTTATTTTTTAAAAGGTCATACTTCTCTGTGCTGTAAATACATCCTTGTGGCTTATCTATTTTATACATAGTAGTTTGTATCTCTTAATTCCATACCCTTATCTTTCCCCTCTCTCCTTCCCTCTGTCAACTAGTAACCACTAGTTTGTTCTATGTATCCGTGAAACTGTTTCTGTTTTGTTATATTCATTCCTTTCTTCTAGGTTTTAGATTCCACATATAAGTGATAACATATAGTATTTGTTTTCCTCTGTCTGACTTATTTCACTAAGCATAATATCCTCCAAGTCCATCCATATTGTTGCAAATGGCAACATTTCATTCTTTTCTTTGGCTGAGTAGTATTCCGCTGTATACAATACCATATCTTATTTATTCATTTGTCTGTTGATGGACACTTAGGTTGCTTCCAGATATTGGCTATTGTAAATAATGCTGCATGAACATTGGCGGGAGCGTATCTTTTCAAATTAATGTATTTGTTTTTATTGGCTAGATACCCAGCAAAGGAAGTGCTGGCTCATATGGTAGTTCTATTTTTAGTTTTTTGAGGAACTTCCATACTATTTTCCATAGTGGTTGCACCAATTTGCATTCCCATAAACAGTGTACAAGTGTTCCCTTTTCTCCACACCATGGCCAACATTTCTTACATATAGACTTTTTGATGGTAGCCATTTTGACAGCTGAGAGGTGATAACTTAATTGTAGTTTTGATTTGCATTTCTCTGATGATTAGCAAAGTTGAGCATCTTTTAATGTACCTGTAAGCCATCTGTAGGTCTTCTTTGGAAAAATGTACTCAGGTCTTCTGCCCATTATTAGATTTTTTTTTTTTATATTGAGTTGAATAAACTGTTTGTATATTTTGGATAGTAACCCCTTATCTGTCACATCATTTGCAAATACTTTCTCCCATTCAGTGTCTTCTCATTTTGTCCATGGTTTCCTTTGATGTACAAAAGATTTTAAGTTTAATTAGGTCCCGTTTGTTTATTTTGCTTTTATTTCTTTTGACTTAGGAGACAGATCCAGAAAATATTGCTACAATTTATGTCAAAGAGTGTGCCACCTATGTTCTCCTCTAGGATTTTTATGGTTTCAGGTCTTACATTTAGGTCTTTAATCCATTTTGAGTTTATTTTTGTATATGGTGTGAGAAAATTGTCCTAATTTCATTCTTTTACATGTAGCTGTCCAGTTTTCCCAGCACCACTTATTGAAGAGACTGTCTTTTCCCCATTGTATACTCCTGCCTCCTTTGTCATAGATTAATTGACCATAAGTCTATAGATATATTTCTGAGCTCTCTACTCTGTATTATTGATCTTTGTGTCTGTTTTTGTGCCAATATCATACTGTTTTGATAGCTTTGTAGTATAGTCTGAAGTCAGGGAGTGTGATACATCTAGCTCTGTTCTTCTTTCTCAAGGTTATTTTGGCTATTCAGGGTCTTTTGTGTTTCCATACAAATTTTAGAATTATTTGTTATAGTTCTGTGAAAATTACCACTGGTATCTTGATAGGGATTCCACTGAATCTGTAGATTGCCTTGGGTAGTATGGTCATTTTAACAATATTAATTCTTCCAGTCTATGAACACAGTATATCTTTCCATCTGTGTGTGTCATTCTCAATTTCTTTCATCAGTGTCTTATAGTTTTCTGAGTACAAGTCTTTTACCTCTGTAGTTAGAATTATTCCTAAGTAGTTTATTCTTTTTGATGTGATGGTAAATGGGGTGGTTTTCTTAATTTCTCTTTCTGATAGTTCACTGTACCTGTATAAAAATGCAACAGAATTCTGTATATTAATTTTCTATCCTGCCACTTTACTGAATTCATTGATGAGCTCTAGTGGCACCTTTAGGTGGCATCTTTAGGATTTTCTATTTATAGTATCATGTTATCTGCAGATAGGGGCAGTTTTATGTCTTCTTTTCAAATGTGGGCTCCTTTTATTTCTCTTTCTTGTCTGACTGCTGTGGCTAAGACTTCCAATTCTATGTTGAATAAAAGTGGTGATAGTGGGCATCCTTGTCATGTTCTTGATCTTTCAGGAACTGCTTTCACCTTTTCACCATTGAGTATAATGTCACTTGTGTACTTACTGTATGTGACCTTTATTATGTTGAGCTATGTTCCCTCTGTGCCCACTTTCTGGAAAGTTTTTGTCATAAATGGATGTTGAATTTTGTCAAAAGCTTTTTCTGCATCTATTGAGATGATCATATGGTTTTTAGTCTTCAGTTTGTTAATGTGATGTATCACATTGATTGATTTGTAGATAGTATACCAATCTTTTGTCCATTGAATAAATCCCACTTGATCATGATGATCCTTTTCATATATTGTTGAATTCAGTTTGTTAATGTTTTGTTGAGAGTGTTTGCATCTATATTCATCAGAAATATTGACCTATAATTTTCTTTCTTTTGGTGTCTTTGTCTGGTTTTTGTATCAAGGTAATGGTCGCCTCATAGAATGGATTTGGGAGTGTTCCCTCCTGTTCAACTTTTTGGGACAGTATGATAAAGATAGATATTAGCTCTTCTTATATGTTTGGTAGAATTCCCCCGTGAAGCCATTCAGTACTGGACTTTTGTTTGCTGGGAATTTTTTTTTATTACAAAATCAATTTCACTACTAGTGATCAATTGGTTCAGGTTGTTTATTTCTTTCTGATTCCTCCTTGGCAGGTTGTGTATTTCTAGAAAATTGTCCATTTCTTCTTGGTTTTCCAATTTGTTGGCATAAAACTATTCATAGTAGTCTCTTAAAATTTTTTGTATCTCTGTGGTATTGGTTTTTATTTCTACTCTTTCATTTCTTATTTATTCTGATCCTCTCTCTTTTTTCTTGATGAGCCTGGTTAAAGGATTATCAATTTTTAAATTTCTTTTCAAAGATCCAGTTCGTTTTCATTGATTTTTTTTCTATTGTTTTCATTGCTGTTGTTGTTGTTCTCTATTTTATTTCCTCTCTGATCTTTATTATTTCCTCCCTTCTGCTGACTTTGAGTTTCATTTGTTCTTCTTTTTCTAATTCCTTTAGATGGTAGGTTAGGTTGTTTTTTGAGACTTTTCTTGTTTCTTGAGATAGGCCTGTATCACTATAATCTTTCTTCTAAGAACTGCTTTTGCTGCATGTCATGGATTTTGGAAAGTTGTGTTTACATTTCTTTTTTTGTCTTGAGGTATTTTCTTATTTCCTCTTTGATTTCTTCATTGACCCATTGGTTTTAGTACCATGTTGTTTAGTCTCCATGTGTTCGTGCTTTTCCCATTTTTCTTTCCGTAATTGATTTCTAGTTTCACACTGTTGTGGTCAGAAAAATTGCTTGATATAATTTCTATGCTATTTAACTTGTTGTGACTTGTTTTGTGGCCTAGCATGTAATCTATCCTGGAGGACGATCCATATGCAATTGAAAAGAATGTGCATTCTCTTGTTTTGAATATAATGTCCTGTAGATATCTATTAAGTCCAAGTGGTCTACTGTGTATTTAAGACCACTGTTCCATTACTGATGTTCTGTCTGGATGATCTGGTCATTGATGTAAATAGGGTGTTAAAGTCCCCTACTATTACTGTATTATTGTTAATTTCTCCCTTTATGTCTGTTAATATTTGCTTTATATATTTTGGAGCTTTGGGTGCATATATATTAATGAATGTAATATCCTCTTCTTGTATTGATCCATTTATCATTCTATAATGCCCTTTTTGGTCTTTAGTTATAGACTTGGTTTAAAGTCTATTTTTTTTTTCCTGATATAGTATTGCCACCCCTGCTTTCTTGTCATTTCCATTTGCATGAAATATCTTTTTCTGTTTTCTCACCTTCAGTCTGTATGTGTCTTTAGCTCTTAAGTGAGTCTCATGTAAGAAGCATATTGATGGGTCTTGTTCTTTTTTTATCCAGTCAGCCACCCTATGTCTTTTGATTGGAGCATTTAGTCCATTGACATTTAAAATAATTATTTATAGGTATGTACTTATTGCCATTTTATTACTTGTTTTCCAGTTGTTTTTATAGTCCTTTATTCATTTCTTCTTTTTATTTCTTCTCTTGTGTTTTGATTAATTTCTTTAGTGGTATACTTGTGTCCTTTTCTCTCTAGTTTTTGTGTATCTACTGTAGGTTTTTGATTTTTCAATGCCAAGGAGTTCATATATGCTGACCTGTAACTATATCTACTTTTTTTTAAGCTGGTAGTCATTTAAGTACAAACACATTTTAAAAGATCTACATTTTATACTCCCCTCCCCCACATTTGTGTCTTTGATGTCATATTTTATATATTCACTGTTTATTGTAGTTATAGTTGTTTTTGTAATATTTTTGTCTTTTAATCTTTGCTAGTTTATTTAAGTTGTTGATCATCATCCTTTACTCTTTATTTGCATTTACTAGTAGGACTTTTACTTTCCTATAGATCCTTACTTACTGATATAGCCTTTTCTTTTTGTCTTAGAAAAGACCTTTTAATATTTGTCTTAGGTTAGATTTAGTATTGATGAACTCTTTTAGTTTTTGTTTGTTTGAGAAGTTCTTTATCTCTCCTTCAATTCTCAATGATAATCTTGCTGGTTAGAGTATCCTAGGTGGCAGGTTTTTCCCTTTAAGCCCTTTGAATATAATGTGACACTCCCTTCTGGCCTGCAAAGTTTCTGTAGAAAAATCAGCTGACAGCCTTATGGTGCTGCCCTTACTTATGACTTTTTATTTTTCTCTTTCTGCCTTTAGAATTCTCTCTTTAACTATTGCCATTTTAATTATGTTATGTCTTGATGTGGGTCTGTTTTGGTTCATCTTGTTTTGGAAACTCTGTACTTCCTATATGTACATATCTGCTTATTTCTTCAGGTTTGGGAAGTTTTCAGCCTTAATTTCATTAAATGCATTTTCAGCCCCCTTATCTCTCTTCTCCTTATGGGACCCCTGTATTGTGAATGTAGATACACTTGATGTTATCCCAAAGATCTCTTAAACTGTTTTCATTTTTTACATTTGTTTTTCTTTTTGCTGTTCTGATTGGGTGATTTGTATTATTCTATCTTCCAGATCACTTATGTGTTGTTCTATATCACCTAGTCTGCTGTTAATTCCTGCTACTGTGTTTTTCATTTCAGTTATTGTAGTCTTCAGTTCTGACCAGTTCTTTTTTATATTTTTTAGCTTTTTGTTAAAATTCTCAGTGTTCATTTATTCTCTTCCCTAATTCACTAGAATTTTTATTACTAACACTTTGAATTCTTTATCTGGTAAATTATTTATTTCTGTTTTATTATTTGTTTTTTTCAGGGCTTTTATCTTGCTCTTTCAATTAAGACAAATTCCTCTGTCTTCTCATTTTGCTTAATTTTCTCTGTCTCTATGAAATTAGGTGAAATAGTTACCTACTGCAGTCTTGAAGGGGTGTCCTTATGTGGGAGTGTCCCTATACAGTCTGCATGTGCCCTGTGCCTTTGGTGGGAGAGCTGGATGTGATGTGAACACAAGTCATGTCTCTCCTTACAGTGTGCTGGCAACTATCACCTTCCTAGGAAGTAGGGCCAGAGAAGGAGGGGCTAGTGCCAGAGCCAACTGTGAGCCAGGCTTCTCCTCTACCCATTGGTCATCACCACACTATCAGGTTCAGGGGTGTGTCCCAAGTTGCTGGACAGAAGCCACGGGGGTCTGGTCCAAGCTGGTTCTGTTCTTTAGGTATGCGTTCTCCCCACTCCCAGCACCACCATTCTTGCCCCAGAAGGGAGCAGTGCTGGCAGAAAAGGGGCCCACAGTCTCTTGGCATGTGACTTAGCATGGGCTGCAGAGGTCTGGCTGCAGACAGAGGTTCAGGTTGCTTCTGATGTGCTGCTTGTGAAAACTATAGTAATGGCTGTCCCTGCCCTGCTCAGAGGCCAGTTCAGGTCTGAGTCTCCTTCATCCTTCACAACCAATCTCTCCCTCTGTCCTCTGCTGCTCCTGCCTTGATGTGGAAGTGTGCCACATGGGAGGTGGTGCCCATTTATCTCTGGTTGTGGGTCAGAGTGGGAACTGTGGTGTTCTGGCTGCAGACAGAGTTCATGGCTGCTTCTGATGTGCTCCCAGTGTAAGCACCAGTAACAGCTTTCCCTGCCCTGTTCAGTTGCCACTTTGAATCTGAGCTACCGCTGTGTCTCATGGCTGAGTGCTTTCCTTAGTCGTGACAGCCCTTGGTCCAGTGTAGAGCTGCAATATGAAGTAAGCAGGCTGGAGCTTTCACTTGGCTCAGGCGGGGTCTCATACAGGGATGCTCATAGGAAGCCAGTCAACCACTAGTACAGTGTGAATCCATCCTGCCCGCCCTGTTTCAGGAGTAAGCAAGTATGCACACACTCCTCACAAGCAGAGTCCAGGCTTCCCACAGCCCACCTGTTAATCCCACCAGCCTTCCAACAAGCCAAGGGGACTTGTCTTCCCTGTGTTTGTACCCAGGGCTGGATGCCCAATATGTGTCTCGAACTGTTCACCCTCCAGGGTGGATCTCGCCCTATGTAATCTGTCTTTCCCTCTGAGTCCAGTCCCAGGGGCACATGTCTCAACCCTTTTTGTCCCTTCTTACCTGATTCTATGTGGACATTTCTTACCTCCTTGGTTGTACAGGAGTCTTTCTGCCAGTTTACAGTTAGTTTTCAATGAAATTGTTCTACTTGTAGATGTATTTTTGATGTGTTCATGGGAGGAGGTGAGTTCTGTGTGTTCCTACTCCATTGTCTTGATCAGTAACCAAAACACTAGTACCTTTCACTCCTATCTCTTTTAAAGGAATGGAAATGGTGACAAAAACCATTATAATGTAGCACTGGCTTTTGTTTTTATGAGTATATTATTTCTGCCATATTTTGAAATAAAAATATATTGCCAAGCAACAGGGGAAGAGGTTTTCTGTTTTGTTTTGTTTTAGTAGTCATCTGACTAATGGTTGATGGCTTACTGGACGGGGAAACCTTACTGATGTCTTATGGATTCCGTATCCATTTTGACCAGGCCAGATCAGCCAGTAGCTAAGCACTAGCCAATTGGCAGGTAACTGTGGGCATCACATCCACTAAAACCTCTCCAAATAGCAGCAGACACTTCTTGTGATTTACGACAATCATACCTCTATAGGACATCTATTCAAGGGAAACATTACCTCTTAACCCTGGGCAGTAGGATAGATGTAGAGGGTTTAATTAGATGCCCAGTACCCCCTCTCATGGCAGCTGTTATACCTGACCACTGTGTGGTGGGAGAGACACACTCTTCTCATTCTTCCAAAATAAACAAGATGCTCTGTAAAGTGTTTATGTCAACATGTTTGCCACATATTTTACATAGTGGCTTGACCAAGCTCCTCCTTTTAAACTCCACCCTTATTGAACAACTCAGCCACATCCAGTCAAATGTCCAGTGACATATTAATGCACCATGCATCATGAGATCCCATTCTCATTTGTTGTCCTTTGTCCTCTAACTATAGGACTCCTTTTGGTACTCCTAGTTAATACAAATCTCACTCTTCTGCAAGATCAAATCCTAATCCATCTACCTAAACCCACGTGCCATTACCAACTAGGCTACAGAGGCAAGAAGGGTTATGTCTGGCAATACAGCCACAGCACAATTATTGGATCAATAAAACATGATAGTATTTTTAATGTATTCATCCTGTAAACCAATAGTATTAATAAACTTTGTGGACTATTTGAATTTGGGGATGTTTTCTAAGTGTAAGTGTTTTTGAAAGGACAAAATATCAAGGACCATTTGGCATGGACCAAATATGTTGAACATTTTTGATAGAACCAAATTTCAAAGACCTTTTGGCATGAACCAAATGTTTCAATGGACATTTTGGACAGAACCAAATGTCTGCTAATTGTGTAAAGCAGAATGTCTTCTTTACTGTGGATAGGCCTCATCCAATTAGTTGAAGGCCTGAATAAAGAAAAAACTGACCCTCCCCCAAGTAAGTGAGGATTCCTTGATTCCTTCCTTCTCTCTCTTAGTCTTCCATGTGGGACGTTGTTTTTTTCCTGCCTTTGGACTTCAACTGAAACATTGACTTTCCTGGATCCCCAGCTTGCCAACCACCCTGCAGATCTTGGAACTTGTCAGCCTCTGTAATCACATGAACCAATTCCTTCTAATAAATTTCTCTTCTCTCTGCCTTACTCTGTCTCTCTCTGTCTCTCTCTCTCTATATATATGTATTTTAATGGTTTTGTTTCTCTGGAGAACTCTGACAAATACCTATTTCATGCATACACAGTTTAAAAATAGAACAGAATATTTAATAGTGAAAAAAATTCCTCAGCCACCGCATGCCATTGTTTGACTATTGTACTAACTTGTGGGTACCTTGGTATCACACACTCAGGCATCAAGAAAAACAGGAAAGCAGATGCTTGACACTGTACCTCATCATGCAAGAATCTATTACATTCTTGCTATCGGAGAGGAAGTATTTGACAAGTTAATTAAATTGTCTTTTTTCTTATCTAAGCACTTCCATCACACAGGTCCTCTCTGCAATGCAAAATAGTATTTATCTTCAACAATGACAGCAACACCTTCTGCAAACCTTCATGACATTCAGATATAGTTGTGTTTTGTTAGAAGAATTAGACATATAACAGCAGACATACATAGTGTATGTGAGTGCTGGCTAGTGCATCCCAAGTGAAAGAATTGTTTCTGTGGTGTGTGTATGCATAGATGTATTTCTATGCCCATAATTTCTGAGGCTCTTAAAAATGATGGATACATATCAGTGGTTCCTCTTGCCTAGGTGTCATGATGGTAGTGATAGAATCAGCCCATAGGTTTACCAAATTTGTTGGAGTTTTAAAACTTTAGGGCCCAACATTATGCTCTCCCTATATGCTATAGACTGAATGCTCATGTTCCCCCAGAATTCATGTTAAAATCTAATTTCCAATGTGATGGTATTTGGAGATGGGATCTTTAGAAGATAGGTCATGAGAGCAGAATTTATGCTGTTGGGAGGAAAAAAAAAAAAAAAGAAAACCTTTACCCTTTTAAGTTCTTCTGGCTAGTCTAAGAATTAAATTGACATGAGACAGATTAACAGAAAAAAGACAAAAGTTTAATAACATGTACACTTCCTGTACACGTGGGAGAGATCCAGGGAAACTGAGTAACTTGCCAAAATAGCCAAAGTCCTCACGTTAAATATTGTCTTCAGCTAAAGACAAAAGAGAATGTTGGGGAAGAGGTTTGGGATTTGGAGGAAGGCAATTTATATGGAGATAAAAAAGCAGATGTTTGGTAAACAAATATTTGCTGGGCCCTGCGGAGACAATGGGGCAGAGTGGACTCTGGTTTCTCCCCCACCACACCTAGCCCATATTCTCTGTAGATATCTCTGGTGATAGCACTCTTCTTGGAACAGACCTTTTATCTTAATTCTTTAGGCATCTAAAGGGGAGGTAAAAAGAGAGACTTCCCGAGTCTTCTGTTTCTTAAAATTAATCAGCCTAAATTAATCATTACGCTAAAGAGCATATTTTGGGGTGGCACATTTTGCTTCCCTACGGTACCCTCATGAAGGAGGCCCCAGAGTGCTCCCTCACCCCCTTCCACCATGTGAGGTTACGGTGAGAAGACTGTCATTTCTGAGCCAGGAAACAGCTTCTTGATCTTGGACTTCTCAGTCTCCAGAACTGTGAGAAATACATTGCTGTTGTTTACAGGCCACTAAATCTATGGTATTTTATTATAGCAGCCTGAACAGACTAAGATGGTATAAAAGAGAAAGTAGACCTACTTGGGGAAAGACACTGTGTTAATCTTAGTGCTTCAATGTTAAGCAACAGACATGGTTTCTAATATTGCAGTTGTTACAGTCTAATGATGTGTACATGTGTTAAACAGATAATTACTCATAGAGTCTTGCTAGGAACTATATAGTAAAGTTACAAGGTACAATGGACATTTAATTGGTAGGCCGTGGATCACTGCTATGGCTGGGAAGGTGAGGTATCATGATGATCTTGGGTGGCCTCAGCCTGCAGCGGCTTGAAGCAGGATTTCGGTTCCCGGCCAGAGATGGAAATCAGGCCGCAGCAGTGAGAGCGCTGAATCCTAACCACTAGACCATCAGGGACCAGTGGCCAGTGACAAGGCCCTGGTCCGTCAGCTTTGTAGAAATGAATTTCCACATGGAGACGGAAAGTAGTGAAACAAGTAAAGTGTTTATTAGGAGGGAAAAGGGTACTTGTGGATAGACACAAGGGTGGACTCAGAGAGAGAGTCACGCCCTCGTGGTAGTTTGAATCACATATATGAGGCATTTCTTCTGGGTTTCCTTTGGCCAATTATTTTGATTTGCCTGGTTCTGAGTCCATATTTGGTATATCTCAGGGTCCTGCCATGTGTGTGCATGCATCTCTTAGCCAAGATGGATTCTAGTGAAGAGGCCTATGGGTAGGTTGACATTACTTACCATGAGGTGGCGCCTCCTCCCTTTTTGACCTTCACAGAGCCTTTCTGCGCGTGCGTAGTTGGGAAGGTCTCCTTGACTTTGAGAATGAAGATTACGTGGTCTTTTGTCTCTTATCTGGGCAAGGCTCAGCTCTTCTCTCACTCTTGCTATTTTGGAGTATCTGTCCACAGGGAGCAACTCCAGTTGCTCAGCCCATCTATCTCCTGCCTCAACGAAGGTTATTTTCTACTAGATACATATGTTAATGTTGAAGAAGGTCGTTTCCCAAAGTTAGAGGATTATCTGATCATATAAATATTCTCTATTATGAGAATCAGCATTTAGGAATATTTCTGAAGAATGAGTATGAGTTAGGGCTGGAGTCTTCCCTTTGAACTTTATTGCCACATAATTTGTTCTTGGAGTTATGAGAAGGTATGAGGACCTCAGTGACAAGGTTTAGCGTGAATCTAAGTGAGAAGAGTGTCCAGAACAATTTTAGCCTTTTATCTTCAGGCAAACAAAACTGAGCCATGCTAGCTAGAAAACAAAGTTTGGTTACAATGATTAAAGCAATTTCAGAGTTTCCTTGGCAAAGGCTGTACCCTTATTATGTTTAGTTGAATTATGAATCATGCTTTTGTAGCTCTGTAGACTTCCACAGTGTCATTGTGCTCTGGGAACTGATTGTTCCCACAGGTGTTTAACCATGCCTCTAGGATGAAAACAGTTCAAACAAGTTAATGAAATCTTTATTATTAACTTGGGAAATTTTAGAACAAATTTCTGAGAGGAGATCAACAAATAAGTACATCAGCAAAAAGAACTATATCAATAATTTGGAAATTATGAGCCAAATATAGCACATTTAATATGTATCCATGTAGAGTCTGAAACCAGAGTTCCAGAAATAACTGCAAAATCTAACAGGTCACAATGCCTCAATAGAATCACATACAATTTAGGTATTTAAATTTCCAGTAAGTTGAGTGTGAGACAACAGTAAAAGGTAATGGCCAAACATGCTAATAAGTACTTTAATAGAAGTGTGGCCTCTAGAATGAAAGAGGTAATGTATTCATTTTTTTTTGAGTTTTAGACAGGCAGGCAAATAAAAAGTATTATGATAAAATGGAAAACATTTAGAGGACAGTTACAGGAATGATGAGAATACACAAAACCAGGAGATTTTTTATCCTGTAAAAGAGAAAACTCAGTTGTCTTTATGTGAAAAATCATCCTGAACAACTAGGTTAGACTTGTTCTTCAGGTCCTGGCTTTTATTTAGATAAGGTTGTCAAGAAAGAAAAGTTGTAGTAGGTGACATTTTATCAGAGAAGTGAGGGATGTGATGGGTTGAGCAGAATAAAGACCTGGAGGAAATAAGTTTGGTTTGAGAAAACAGCAACTCACAGCCTAAGGCCGGAATGAGAAAAGGGTGTGGAAAATAATAAGATTCTATACACATATACATTTGTTAAAAATACCACGTGTGTTGCATAAAACGGATATATTCAACTATATATGTGCTCTGAAAATCCTTTCGACAAAGAGCAGTCTAGAGTCTTAGGTTATAGATGTTACTTACAGTGGAAGAAAGGTTGTATGAAGCTTTTCGGCAATGAGATCCCTCAAACAATTGGTGCTGCTTTCCTAAATGGTGGTTCAATAAGGGCAATTAATCCTTTACATTATTTTCAATGATATAATCTAGAAAAACAGAGAAATTCTACTTTCTTTAGCTGAAAAAAAGTTGGAGTTGTAATGACTGTTTGAAAATTCATATCCATTTAAACAAAATTATTGTGATTCAAGTTCATTTTCTATGTGAAATAGGAAGACTTAAAAAATGCAGTAAACAGTTGACTATTCAAAAGCAGATTATTGCAAATATTTCTCAAGTTTTTGATTGACATACTTATCACGACTTTGCTAAATTAACTCCTTTGTTAATATTGTGTCACCTTCTTGACTCCCACAGTTATTTCAGGATAACGTTCTTGGGTAAATTTCAATCACACTTCTATAGTCAAAAATTACCTTTTGCTTGATTATAATTTCCTTAGGAGAGTCTTAAAGATTACATCAGATCTGTTCTCCTGTGTGAGTACTGCATTCAATCTGATTAAATAAATGAAAGAAATAATTTAAATTTAGCAGATGAGATAGTAGAAAGGTCTGTAGTTTAAAAAAAAAAACACTTTTTTTCTAAAGCATAAATATCTTCCTTAAGTCATATGATATTTTGCAAAGTATTTTCATATGTATACTGATTTGATCTTCACAAAAATGTTTCAGTAGAATAGGTATCATGTATATTATTTTGAAAATCAGGAAACAGATTCATAGATGTTCAGCACCTTTACCAAGTGAATGAGACCTGGAACCACAGACTTCTTGCTTCCAGCCCAAGGTTGTTCATACTTTAATCAATCACTTTCTTAGAAATGTTTTACTGAAAAAAAGAATAAACTGATCAATTAAGAACAAAGAATGATCTAAGCAAACTGGATTAATATATGATCACAGATATCAATTTCTATGACATCCGACATTACATACTTTCCCTACTTTTTGAAACTGTCTTCCCTTGGCCTCCCAGAATCTGGATTCCAATCAATCTTCTAATCCTTTTTAATTCCTCTTGGTGATTTATCCTTTCACTCTCTGACATTCAGTGTTCAACAGGGTTTTATTCTTGCTTTGCTTTGCAGCCTGCATACTCTTCCTTACGGATCTCAAATTTCTACTTCCAGAATTCACCTGCCTTCCCAACTTCCAATCTGTATTCTGAGTAGGATATATATCATCTATTGATGAAGTCTAGAAATGTTTATGAAAACAATTTATTGGAATGCAATATAAAATTCAATTAAAAATAAGTTTAAAAAAGTTTTACCAGCATCAAGGAACAAAATTTGGAATCCAAGACTTTGTGATTAAACTTATTGACCTGTTCTAAGAATTTTTAAAATTCAAGAATAAGAACCTGAGAAAACTAACATGGTTATTATTAGCAGAAGGAGAGAGGAACTCAAGGATGGGGGTCCCTGTCACTGAAGTGATCAGCACCAAAGAGCATCAAAATATACACCCTGTGTAAACATGGAATTTTCTGTCTGTTCACTGCTCTAAACTTGGCACCTATAATCATGGTAGCCTATAGTAGTTGTTTAATCAATATTTTCTCAACGAATGAATAAATACAGTGCTGGAAAGGAGGACTATTACTGACAGTGTGTATGATGGATATTCTAGCAAACTTTTTTATTAAATTCTATTTTCTTTAAAATGTATTTAGTTTTAAAAATGGCTAGTTTGGGAATGAATTTGTCCAGTGTGTTATTCTTCCTTCCTCTAACTGAACATAACCATCAAATTCTATGACAACATCAAAAACCTTGTATATGACAAGCATACATTTGAAAAAAGGGTTGAATGATATATAACATGTGCTTTTACTTCTTGACTGGATCAGATTAGTATCAATTTGCTTTGTGTTTAAAGCAAAATGTTTTATGCCTCTTTGAATGTATTCTTTCCAGCTCATTTATTGTTGATGGAGAACACCAAGTACCAATCATAATTTTCTTATTTCATGGATATCCTGTTATCACTGGCAATTCTGAGATTATCAGAGTAAAAACGAAGTGTATAGAGAGGACCAGTTAATAGTAATGCCTAAGTGATGCTTGGGTGTAGATTTTAGAAAGCTTGCTTTTACAGATAATTGTGTTTTATTTATTGTACTTATTATTAATTAAAATGTTGTCATTTGCCTTTTTTTTGAAACAGAAAATTTTGCTTTATCACAGTGTTATGATTGGCCTAGTTTGACCATATGCCTGTTCTCTAGTTAGGAAAAGATGGGGAACCTAATAGGCCCACTTGATTTTATCCAAAGGCAAAAGATAAGTTTCCCAAAGGACTTTGGGTACTAATAGAGGAAAAAAATTATTTTTTGGTCTGACTATTTTCTTAAACAGCTGTTTTAATTATGTATTTTACATACAGTTCGAATTTCAGTTTCAGAGAACTAGGAAGCAGGAATTAAAGGAACAGAATGAGGATCTTTAGCCAAGTGATGAAAAGACTGAGAAGAGTTGGAGTTCATTCATTTTAGTGATATCTCTTAACAATATAAAGAATCCATGGTATTTACACTGCAAGATTACATCTTGTGTTTCTATAATACTGACAGAATATAACTGATATTTTGTAATATTACTTATATAATAAACAAAAATTTACCTACAATATTTTTTTTTAAAAACATCAATATTGAAAACATATGGTCATATATCTTTGACATTGTATAAAGTAACTCCACACTGTATTTTGGTAAATTTTGTTTTTCTGAAAACATTACCAAAGACAAGCAACTATGGCATCCATAGTACTAAAAGTATTTACTTTCATCAAACAAGTTTTTTTTTTTTAATTTTATTGAAATATAGTTGATTTACAATGCTGTGTTAATTTCTGGTGTACAGCAAAGTGATTCAGTTATACATATATATTTTTTTCATATTCTTTTCCATTATGGTTTATCACAGGATATTGAATATATTTTCCCTTGCATACAGTAGGACCTTGTTGTTTATCCATCCTATATATAATAGTTTGCATCTGCTAATCCCAAACTCCAATCCTTCTCTCCCCCATGTCCCCCAACCCTGGCAACCACAAGTCTGTTTTCTATGTCTGTGAGTCTGTTTCTGTTTTGTAGGTATGTTCATTTGTGTCGTACTTTAGATTCCACATAAAACTGATGTCATATAGTATTTGTCTTTCTTTTTCTGACTTACTTCACTTAGTATAATAATCTCTAGGTCCATCCATGTTGCTGCAAATGGCATTATCTGATTCTTTTTTATGACTGAGTAATATTCTACTGTATGTATATATATGTGTATATGTATATATATATATATATATATATATATATATATATACATACATATACACATACACACACACACACACACACACACCCCACATCTTCTTTATCCATTCATCTGTCGATAGACATTTAGGTTGTTTCCATGTCTTGGCTATTGTAAATAGTGCTACTATGAACATACAGGTTCATGTATCTTTTTGAATTATAGTTTTGTCTGGATACATGCCCAGGAGTGGGACTGCTGGATCATATGGTGACTCTATTTTTAGTTTTTTGAGGAACCTCCATACTGTTTTCCATAGTGGCTGTATCAGTTTACATTCCCACTAACAGTGTAGAGGGTTTCCTGTTCTCCACACTCTCTCCAACATTTATTGTCAAATGAGATATTTTTTGTTTTTGAGAGAAAAATAAGATTTTAATTTTCTTGGTTTTTTTTTTTTTTGAAGTTACCTGTAGGAGGAAAACTTTGAACTCAGTGGCATCCAGTGTGTATGTTGAAGGGGAAAGTGGGACTATGTTAGGGAAAAAAACCTGTCCTGTTGTATTTCCTTAGGCCATTAGAAGCATAGCAACAATTACTTTGAGTTTTACAAATCCCTGGGCTAATTCTTTATTGATCTGCCTGTGAAATTAGCTCTATAAATAGTATATGAATGAATGAAAATTAAATCAATAAATGCAGAAATTAAAATACAAACTAATAACCTTTATAAAATAAACAATGATTACTTCAATGAGGAATGACATTAATACATATGCATTGATATTAGAAAAACATTAATTTTCACAATGCTTACTCTTTTAAAATTTATTTAAATGCTTTTTAAAAATTTACAATTATATATTTTGACATACAGAAAATAATATAATCTGCGCTAGACTACAAAATTGGCTGCAAAGACTTGCCTTCCCAAGAAGAGATAGATTTTCTGCCCTTGACTCTGTATTGGCCACACAGCTTTATTTGGCCAACCAGACATTAATGAGCATATCATAGGCAGATACTTGAAAAATGCTTGTAAATTGGTGTTTATTCTTTTACGACTCTTGGAAGTCTCCCAGCACTGTGTAAAACACCCCTGGATAGCCTGAGAGAGAATGAGCGATTCTTCTGAGCAAAGACACAAGCAGTCTCCACCCCTCCAACCATGACCCTGACCCCTGCTGTCCTGGTAGCTACTGTAGGTTCAAGTGTAAGACCAGGTGAACAAGAAGAACTGCCTAGCTGAGGTAAAGAGCCATTGTTTTAATCCATCAAGTGTGAAGTGCAATCAGCCCTCTGTATTCATGAATGTGGAGGGCCAACTGTACTATGCCATTTATATAAGGGACTTCAGCATCTTCAGATTTTGGTATCTAGGGTGTTCCTGGAAACAAATCCCACCCCACCCCCCATCCCCCCACCCAAAATACTGAGCGATGACTGTAGTTTGTTACATAGCACTAGATAACTGATACAGAAATTAGAAACAAGAGTGTTCCCATAACAGGAACAGAAAACTTGTGGTATTGAATGAAGGAACAATGGAAAATATTAAAGATGCTGTTAGCCTTTTCACTCTCCTGGGCTCCCTCCTCTGTTCCTTTCAGACTTGATAAGGATCCCATCTGTTAACTTTGGGACTGTAGTATACAAGGTTTCAAAAGCAGTGTGTTGCATTGCGGACACTTTCTGTCACTGGTATTCCATGTGGGTAAGAGAGAAGAGGGACAATTTGTCACTTCCAGTTACCTCCTGACAAGGACAAAACTACTGTAGTACACATCCTACCAACTGACATTCTTTTTAAAACTCTTCTGATAAAAAGCAATTGTAAATCATGACTGTTTAGTACTTTTAGAGACTATGTCTTTTATTTACCATTGAATTGGTTTCTTGCTCACACAAAGGAATTGAGATCATCAAGGGGCACTGAGGAAACTCATAAAAGAAAAACCAAATTCTCCTACTTTATATTTTGCTTTGAATTTGTCCACGGGCTATTTAGTAGATACTGAAGATTACCTTGTGCACAACTTGGGAATTTTTGGAGTGAACTTGGGTTTGTTACTTAAAACTTTCTAAACCTCCTTGTTTCTCAACCATAAAATACATCCATTAAAAAATCACTTTATAATGTTTCTGTGAATATTAAATGAGATAAAGTATATAAAGTATTTCCTGAATAACTTATACTGTCATATGAATTTCGATGATGATGATATCAGTGGATATGTCAATACCTGAGGTAAAGTATACATGCTGTAATTGTCTTAATTCCCACATATAATGTGTGATCATGTTAGTCAATAAATTTCCATAATTGGGGAAAAAAAATGTGCTGTTAACAAAACCTGGAAAAATATTAAGCAAACTTTGTGGACGCTGAAAGTTGTCAAGTAAATGGCATGATGGAAAAAAGGTCAAAACTGTCAGGGACAATAACTTGGAGACAGAAATGAACTAATGAACTTGTCATTGGCAACATGATTTCCAAGCAGAATGTCGAACGTGTCTATTGTTTTCTTTTATCTGCCTAAAATAAATAGGCTCCAGGAAGAGAGAGATGAGCTAAAGAAAGAATGATTCAGTTTGCCAGAAGAATTTAGAGGGAATGTAAATGGGCCAGAAAGTGATAAACTGGAAAATGAAACTGTTTGTCTTCAGCTAAGGGCAGATTCTTAAAAATAAATAAAAAACTGGAAGATGAAATCCAAAGAATTGCCAATGAAACTTTGCATCAGGGTCATGATGATCAAAGCAGGGTTATGGCATCAGATCAAATCTAGGGTGTTGGCTTTAGACCCTTTGTTAAGACCTCTAAAGATTTAAGTAGTTGGATATGTTCAAAATAGAGAAAAGTCTGTCTGGAAAACAATTAGTGATGTGGCTTTTATGAAGCGCAATGGTCTATTATCTGATACACAGATAGCCTACAAAGATTTTTAAAGGGAGTTATGTCAGTTAAAAGGATCCCATCTTGAAACAAAGGGACCAAGAAAATTGCATAAAAGCCTCTGGGCCTTTTATTTTCTATCGACAGAAAACAGGATGAGTAATCTTCTCAGCTTTTCACAGAGAAAAGGTAGAATTTCTCAAAGGATGAAGCCAAGAACCTGGTATGTGGAGTTAAGAGCCAGCTATGGAGAACGACAGGAAAATAGATATTCTTATGGTAATAGTAGAGAATCAGTTGTGAACTGGGAGCCACTTCCAGGGAAATGACTAGGTCCTGTCCCCAGGGTTAGAGAACCTGGCAATGTTTACCCAGGAGTAATTTATAATAGCTATGGACCAGTGACTGCTATGCACCTCTCATACATCCTCCCTGTGAATGGGTGTCAATTGCAGTTATGTTGCCCCTCTTTCATCATTGTATCATGTGTATGTGTGTGTGGGGGACAGATAGCAGATAACTTGCCATTTTAGTTCATAGGGCCGTGAATTAAGAGGAAGCACCAGAGGGACATCATCTGCATTCACATTAATAGAGACCATGAGATCTTTTACTTCAAGCTTGATGTGCAATTCAGTGAGATTCTGGAGGATCCTGGCGTAGAAATGAACATATTTCAGGCAGGAGGAATGTGAACAGGTGTGATCAGAAGAATTGTGGTGTTTTTGCAGAAATGATGACAATAGTTTGAGTTCCTTCCATCAATAGATGGAATCTATTTCCCCAGGCTCACCTCTTGAATCTGGATTAGCCATGTGCCAAAGGCTCTTTAGCAAGTATGATGCAAGTAGAACCTTGAAAGATGCTTGCACACTGGACTTTACCTCTTGTGGTTTTTGAATCCCTCCTTCCACTTTTTGAACAAGCCTGGTGTAGCCTCCTGGCAGACAAAGCTGCCCTAGATAGGGCCTCCCTATAGAGACCAGGCCCATGAAGATCTGGCAGTTGACTACAAACACAAGTGAGCCCAGAGGAGACTTAGCAGTGGAACCCATCAGTTAAACTCATCCACAAAATCAAGAGCTTAAATAAATGGTGTGTTTTGAGCAAAAAAAAGTTTTGGAGTGGTATGTTATACAGCAAAAGCTAACTGTATAGCATCATCCTGGATTTAAAATTGCTGACATTTTGTTATATTTTCCTCCAATTTTTTTTGTAAAAAAATAAAACATTACAAATTAATCTGAAGTGAGAATCCTCTCTTTCCTTCTCTACCCAGAAGTAACCACCATCGGGAAGTTGGCTTGTATCATTTTTCTGCATATAACATATTTAACCTTTTGCAAACAATACATAGTATTTTATAGTTTTAACATGTTACACAAATGAGGTCCACAGCACTTTTATTTTCTCTATATTTTAATTTAGAAAAATGAGTATGGTTTGGAACTATAGTCATTCATTCATTCATTCTTTAACATTGATTGAAAGACAAATTCACAGGATATACAGTAGTTGATAGAAATCTTGAAAACAAAAATGTATGAAAACTGGTCTCACTGAACCAGTAGAATGATAGAGTAGCTAGGGTGACACCTGTTAAATATTAAGTCACTCTTCTGTTGGTGAAATCATGTAGTTTCTATTCATTTCATTCAGAATAAAAGTCAAAGTCCTTACAATGGCCTGTGAGGCACTTTGTGATCTCCCCAGTCTTTTTAATCTCTTACTTCATCTTCTACTATTCTTACCCATCCTTACTCAACCAATAAATAATGGAAGACTACACATAAAGTCCCTAGCCTTCTTTCCTTCAAATGGGCAATTCTAGGAAGCATTCTATGCATGTTTCAGAGTCCCTGCTGGACAGAATCCACACTGCCTATGGTAATGACCTCAATCTGCCTTTAAGAAGCTTTGCCTTCCTCCCTGTGTCACTCTCCCTGCTCTGTCATCCAGCTTCCTGGAATTACCTCCCAAGTAAACCCAATTTCCTTGCACTGGGTACCTTGTCTTTGTCACTTCGTAAGGTGAGACCATTGAAGAATCTTTAATCAAGCCAGGAAGAGACTCCCTGGGCAATGGGAGAAGCTGTTTCTGCCAGGTGAGGAGACTTGGTGCAGTTTGAGGGCTTAGGAATTTGAAATGATCTCTGTCCTCCCAAAGCCTCCACTGTAGTTTGTCATCTGACACATGCAACTCAATCCCTGAATTTCAAGTCATCTTTGACTCTTCTCTTTCTCTCACACCGCTTGTCAGCTCTGCATTAAAATATATTCAGAATCTGATCACTTCTCACTTTGTTGCAAACACCCTGGTCAGAAACAAACAAACAAAGATATCATTTCTCTACTGGAATTTTGCAGTAGCCTCCTAACTGCTTTGTTTACAATCCTTCTCTCTATAGATTGTATTTCACAAAAGAACAAGAGTGATCAAACGTGATTCAGGCCATTTCAAACATGTCATTCCTTAATACTCTGCAAAGGTTTTCCATCCCCATTAAAGATCAACACTCTTACCATCAACCCCTTCCCCTCCTTTTTTTAACCTACATGGCCCTACATGATTTTGCCCCTGCTGTCCCTCGAGCTCATCTTTTATACGTTTCATTCTGTTCACTAGGCTATAGGTACATATAACATGCCAAGCACATTTCCTCCTCAGCATCTTTGTACTTGCTCTTTCCTTTATGTAGAATGCTCTTCTCCTATTATCCATATGACATGATGCCTAACTTCCTTCAGCTTTATACTCTAATGCTATCTCGTTAAAGAGATGTGGTGGACATGAAAATATGCTGCTCAGATTTTGTACCCTGGAAAACATAACTGACTCCTGCCCCCAACTGGTTCCACTACCATCGTGAGTCAAGGCTATGATTCCTGTGGGCTGTTCCAAGTCAGTGGCTGACCATAATGAGAGTACTACTGCTGGCCCATTCCTGTAGAATGAGAAACTCCTCATACAGCTAACTTTGGCTAGAGAACTCTTGTCTGCCTCAGCATAATTTTTTAAAAAAACTGCTGTAGCCTGAGATTTCACATACTCAAATATTCTTCCTTGGCCCTCTCTTTCATAGGTTGTTTGAAAGCTCTGTCTACCTTCTCTGGCTCTGCCTCTTAATCCTTCACAGTTATTTTCCTTAATAAATCTCTTGCTCATCTAATCTTATCTTGGTGTCTGCTTCGTGGAGTATCCAGACTATCATAGGGCATTCCCTGATAATTTTCTGTAAAACTTTACCCCATCCTTCTAGTTTCCCTAGCCAGCTTCATTTTTCTTATTAATACCTATCCTCTTATCTATTTTCTGATCCTTGAAGACAGAGAACTTACCCATTTCTTTAGTTTCTCTAATGCAGCATCTGTTAGTTCCTTTTACGTGGTTGGCTAGAGATATCTGCTGAAGGAATGAATGCATACGGAAGGTAGGCCTAAAGCAGCTGTGGATTCTGCCTAGCCTGAAACACAGTAATGGCGACAGCAGTTTCTATGTTACTAAACAGCCCTGTTGCTAAATGACAAAAAAACATTTTAAGCATGTTATGAGAATCTTTTGCTTATCTAGTAATGGTCGAATAATAATTTAAAACTTTGAGCTGTTAAATTATTTTTTAAACTCTCCAGGACTGCTAGAAGCAGTCTATGCACAAAAGAGCCTTGGTATTTTTGATACCCATTAAAGTGGTGTAAATAGTAAACACTGAATCCTCAAAAGGTTACTTTAATACACACTTCATTCCAAGGGACCACAATGATGAGTTAAGTCAATGTTTTGTCACTCTGTGCCATGGAATACTCCCATCCTTTTCCTAATGCTAATCAATTCTCTACTCATTGACTTCAAACTCACTCAAATGAGATGACCCATTTCAAATTCCCATTTCTTTTTTTTTTTTTTTTGGAGTGCGGGACGCCTGTAACTTCCTCTGATGTCAATTACTATATTGGTCATCCTCCCTACACTATGTCAGTGGACTCCACTCTCACAAGTTTAAACAGGAAGATTTATCAAGAAATATTAATAAGCTTCAAGGAACAATTCTCAGACCACAACACAGAACTATGTGGTTGAGCAACTAAAGCTCTGACACCCCCAGTACTTCCATCACAATTAGAAAAGGACTGTCATAATAATTTATCTTACTTTATTAGTTTTTAAACTGTTTTGTTACTCAAAAAAGCTTTATTTTTTAATTTAGGTTTCTGATTCTGTGCTCATGCCTTTATCACTTTGACAATGTTTCTGTTCCTGACTAAGGAAAGCACACTTGATCCTGTCATGGACTTATTTTGCACATATGCATCCAAAGTAGGCCTCACTGACATGTTTTTTGTTAGTTTGTTTTAAACTACCTCATAAGAATTTCAGTTCTCACAACATGAAGCCCTTAAAGTCAGCCTGTGCACAGCCCACATGCAGATGTTGGTGCTTTCCCAAACTTCCTGTTGGAAAGGTAAACAATTCTATTACCAGAGGTTCAGGACAGCCTAGGTTTGTTAGAGGCTATATTGTCAGGTAACTTACAATAGTACATCAAACACTGGACCATTCTGAATGCCTTTAGGCATATCTCTGGAGGAACAAAGGGTCTCCGTTATTGCCAACCTCATGAACTCACTTCCCTTTCTTCTATGTGCTCCAGCAAGTTGGGTGCCTTATACCTGGCTGGTTTTCTGACGTAACTTACATATGAATCAGAACTCACACAGGTGCATCAAGTTGGCAGAACCTAAGTCACATGTCTGCCAGCTAGCAGAAAAGGTGATTGGAAATGTAGGGTTTCAATTTGGGAAAGTAAGATTCACAATTTAGGGAGCTATTGAAATATAGAAAAGGTGCTTGATAGCTTTTAGACAGCTCTTGGTGGCAGATTGCTGCTAAACTTAGTATCTAATATCTAATAAAATAATAGCAAACACAAAGAGTTTACTGGGTACCCTTTGTACTATGTACAAATTTGTTTCTATGAATTCTACATATATTAATTATTTTTATCAACACATCTCCCCTGCGTGATTGATACCATTATTTATCCTATTTTATGGATGAGAAAACTAAAGCAGTGAGATTTTAAAGAACTTACCCAAGGTCACAGTGATTACACATGACAGAGCTGAGATTCAGACACAGGTAGTGGTTTATAAGTCCAAATTCTCACTTTTAACCAATATATGCATAGCCTTTCTCATATGTGTATATGAACAACATCCAAATCAATATGGAATAGGCAAGAGAAAAAGAAAAATGGGTAGAATTTGTGCATAAGAAAGTCACAGGAACTGAACAAAGATGGTTAATAAAAATGGATTATTAATGTTATAGACAGAGCTCTGATATAATTATTCATATTTCTTTGGTCCCAATACACACATTAACTGCATAAACCATATTCATCTTAAGAAATTGCCTTAGACATCAATTTCTCAAACTTCATTTACTAATTCTTCAAATATATATTTCAAATCCCCTTCAAACTGCCCCATACTACTAGCTGTCAGAAGAGTTAGTCCTTAGTTGTAATTGTTTAGTTTTTTGGTGTTAGCCTTAGGAGGACATTTTGACATGTCCTCAGTGGGGTAGTTAGCATTCGTCACACACTAACCATTCAATAAAAGTTGTTATATATTGTTAAATGTAATAAAAATGTCTGTTATTGACTCTAAGAATTATTCAAAAATTCTAAATTTTCCCTTTAGAAATTTCTAATATATAGTGACAAAAAGTAAAATAACATACTTTCTCCACACTAGAACCTGCGCTAATCTCCTTACTTAGAGTTTTATTCTATAACACATATTAGCATGTTTATTAAACCAACAGAGATTGAAGTTCTTTAAAAGGAAGTAAAGAAAATACTACAAATTGTAATGATTCCTAATCAAAGCAGAAGATAATGAAATCTTGCCAGACAGAAATTCACCCACCTAGTGGATTAAAATAGCAAGATGAAAAGGGGGGGAAAAAATATTCAAAGGGCTCTGATTTTCATGTTGAAAAAAAGCTATCCTTGGAAGATGAAATCTACCTTTGAAATAAAAGTGATTTAAAATCAGTCTCAATTAGGTTAAGTTGCACTTGATGGGATTTCCTTTCTCTAAAACTTCTTATATTAACTTCTCTATCTGATTTGACTATTGTGTGCTTTGCATATGAATGCATTCCTGTGTTAAGCTGTCTGAATTCATTTAAATTTGATTTAACTTGGTTAACACTAATAGTCTGTTTTGACAAACAAAAAAAATTGCTCTAAAAAATTGAAGACAGTAAAAGTACATGAAAGTTTTTATATCTGTCAGAAGTGTATTGGCTATGAGATAGTATTAAAATTGCACAGGTTGAACAATTCTTGTAGAAATTTTCATATGAAAGGCAAGCAAGGGTGAAAATTTAGTACTGAAGAGCAATCACAACAATATTGTAGATTGTAATGAGACATATGCTTTTTTTACTGAAGTATAGTTGATTTGCAATATCGTGTTTCAGGTGTACAGCACAGTGATTCAGTTACACACACCCATACACACACACACACACATACATTCTTCTTCAGATTCTCATCCCTTATAGGTTATTACAAAATACTGAGTATAGTTCCCCTTGCTATATGTTGGTTATTTTATATATACTTTTGGTTTTCAAACAATATCTGCCTGCTTTTGAGAGGAACTTGTGTGTATTTGGTTCTTTGAGGGAGTACCGTCAAATTTTCCCAGAACCAGACAAGACCAAACAAGACCAAGGGCTCTAGAAAATACCAGTGGGAAATGCTGATATGGGAGTATGAATGAGTCTAACTGCAGGGAGTCTGTTTTCTATGCTCAAGTCCAGGTTGAAATTCATTATTCTCCAGCCATGGGACTGGTCAGGACTCCCTCCCACAGAGCCCCTCTCCCAAGGAGTAGACCTGAATATGGTGCTCTCTGGGTAGCTTGTTTCAAGAAAAGAAGGAGGGCAAAAGGGGAAGGTTTACTTATTTCAAGAGTTTCTTTCCTAGGTTTCTGATTCTGTAAGTCTCTTCTCTCTACTTCCGATCTAAGTGGAGGAATATGTTAGGATCCAGCAAGATCCAGAGTAGCGCATTTCCAGGAGGGTGAAAAAAGTGTTACTCTCCAACAGTGTAGATCTGGCACTTTTGTATTAAGTTGTTAAGGCCTGCAAGGTTACCATAGAGCACCATCTGAGAAATGGTATGTGCTATGAGAAAGATGTTTGGAATCCAAGGTAGAGCTTGAAACTATTGGGCAGAATGAATTGACTGGTTAAGTGGTGTATATTTGCTTGATAAAAACAGATTCTATTAAAGCCTCATACTGGAGGGGAGAATACTATACTAACACAGGAAAACTGGGAGAAGAACTTAAGACACTATCTACTAAGGAGGGGCTTGGGGCAGTGGGGATGGGAGTGGAAAAATGAGGGCTTCCTATTCCTAGTGCTTTTCGTATATTTAAGACTTGTTTTGTTTTTTTCCTTTTCTGGTATTCATCTGTTCTCCTCTGCCTATTTTTCTCTTTGGATTTTGGTGTTTTTGTTACTAATTGTAGGAGTCTTTATATAGTAAGAAAATTAAGCCTTTGCTGTGATATGCGTTGCAAGTAGATGTTTTTTCCATGTGATCATTTCTCTTTTGACTTTGTTTTATTTATTTGTTTTATTTAAGGTGGTTATTTTAGACACACAGGAAAACCATATATATATTTAGAAACAGAAAACTAAAGTACAGCTATTTCATGACTAGCATCAAGTATGTGTGCATGTGTGAAAGAGAGAGGGGGGAGAGAGAGAGAATTATCCTTAATCTATTTCAGAAGTATGAACTTCATTTGAGGGCATTTAAAATTATTGATCTTAGTCAGTTTTTTTAGTGGTCATTTATTTCAGGAGTTGACTTTGATTTAGATTTTTTTTTTCAAATGGTAAATGGTGTATACTTAGTACTTTACATTGATACCTATTTTGTCTTGTTTGTGTTGTATGTGTTTGTGAGAGCTGTTGGGATTGTATATATTTAGGAATTTAATTAGAGCTTTGGGGATTGGTTTGTGCAAAGGAAAGTGTAACAATTGGTTCAATATACTTTTATGGATAATTTTTTCTGTGCAGTACATTTTATACCTTGACAAAATAAGCAATTTAGGGTATGCAACAATGATTTAGGTACATTATCTCTATCTGCCAATTTTTACTTTATTTATATTTCATATCCACAATTTTAGTTTCCAGATAGATGATAATAGGATTTGGAGCTTGATGGATTGCTATGCTACTGTCTCAACTTTAATGAGACAGGTGATTAGTGAACGCTACCTCTGCTTTCTAAATGAGTTGCTTTCAATGAGGCCCATCAGGAACACTTTGTGAGTAGGCATTGCTTACTTTCTTTTAAGCTTAAGTACAGCCTTGTCACACATACTTTTTAAAGTTCATAGTAATAAATTTTCAAATGATCATGTAAACTGAAAAGCAGTTTAAATTTCTACAATCTGACAAGATATTTTAGAAGCTCATAATTTTATTAACATGGTGATCTCAACCAAAAAACACAGCTGTTTAATTTATACTACTGGCCGACTTCTGTGCAATTAAACATATCAGTAAATGATAAAACTGCAGAAATTACATTAAAATAATGCTGTAGTCTAGAACTGATGATGAATCTATGCAACTCAGCCTAGTATAAAGACAGTCAAACCGACAATAACTTCAACAGCTTGCATTTTCATCATTTATACCATATTTGAAATACCACAGAGTGGAAGATGGATTTTAGCTTGGATAATTGGTGTCAGTGGAAAAGTGAATATTGTTTCATGTGGCCCAGAAACCAGTCAGCTAGTGAAAGTCCTAATTAAAATATAAGAAATATTTATTAAACTACTATTGGTGAGTAACAAAGATTTAAAAACATTAAGTAGGTTCTATTTTATTATTTTCAATCTTTATATTTAGCTCCAAGATAAATTTTACAAGAGATACTTGTGGAAGACAATGCTTTGTGGAATTGCTAATTCTGGTGTTTCATATAGAGGAGACAAACTATAGCAGATACTACACTTTTAGCTTCCATTACTTAAAATTATGAATACATATTTTTTCTTAAAAATAAAAAGTGGCATACACTGTACTTTAAGCTAATTCTGTCTTTGTGCACTTTTTCTCTTTGGAGAGAAAAATAAAGCAGTATGCACTGCCTAATTAAAATAAGGAAAATATCATCCAATAGGCGTATTGAGCCTTGAAGTCTTATTTTACAGATTATTTGATATCTATTTACAAATCTGGATTTGAGTCTTTTAAAAATAATTTTGAGTCTGCAGTGCTTGATTCCAGGTCTTTATGGGAAATGTTTAGATCCATTCAACCCTAATAACTAAGGAGCCCTGCGCTAAAACAAAATAGGCTTTTACAGCCTTTTTAGAAATAAGTGGTTCCTAACTAACCTTCCTGCTATGCTTGACAAGTCCAGTCTTTCCATTTTCCATACAGTAACTAGAGTAATCCTTTTAAAATAAAAATCTTGACAATATCTGGTACCTGTTTCAAACATTCGATACTTCATACCATGGACTCCAAATCTGCCTCCAGGATTTCTTTATGACATTCTTATTCCATCTTTATCACATTTCAATTTCCCTCTTCCTAGTTGCAGTCTACCATGCTAACATTCTTTTCATTTCTTCAAAACAATAAACACATTCCTGCCTCTTATGTTTTAACTCTTGCTCCTCTCTTTGTGAGAGGAGCCAGAAGTGAGCCATAAGTGCTCAGGTATCTGCAGAGCTCACTTGATCCTTTGCTATGGGTCTCTGATGGGATGTCATATCTGAGAGCTTTTCATTCATCACTCCGTAAAACTGATATATTAGTCCCTCCCATATTCAAACTCTTTACCCCGTTTTATTCTTTTTACATCACTATAATTAACTTACATTTTTATTTCTTTATTATTTTTCTCTTACCACTGGAATGTAATTTGCATGTGTGAAGAAACTTTGCCCTTGTATTTACACTTGTACCCCCATACATGTTTGCTATACAAACGCTTACTAAACATTTTTTGAATGAATTAAATAGTAATTAAATGAAACAAATAGAATGGTCAATGAATTAATTATCTGTAGTTTATGTAAAAAGTACTGGCATTTGAAATCAGCCTAAGGAAATTTTATGACCATATTGATGAGGTTAATGTTTGTATGCAAAAATTAAATTTTGTTCCATAAAGAATGAGAGATGTTTCATCTCCCTTTTTCCATTCAGCTTTTTTTTTGGGGGGGTGGGGTGGGTGGGGAATGGTGTAGTGGGGCTTTTCTTTTTGTTCTGAATTGCTTATAATAACTCAGGTCTAGGAACTTTGTTTTCTCAAGTCCTCCTGCCTATGTGGTTCTGGGTTGGAATTGGCCAAAACAGGAACATATGTGGGGTTTAGATGGTAAAAGTGAAGAGGAAGCCATTACTCTTAGGTTGTCATGATGGGCAAACTGAGTGATATACAAATGCAGATGTGCCCAAAGGGCTTGAACTCCTATCTTGTCTTCCCAATCAGTGGCCCCACCCACCATTCAATAGTAACACAAGACAACTATCTAATATTTGACTGCAGCTTCCTCAGAGTTAGCAGCTTTCTCGGACCTCACTCTGAAACTCTTCTTCACAGACACACTGGACTACCAGATTTTCACAGCTTCTAAGCTTTTTCTATAGAATCATAAATACCCACTCACATCACTGCTTCAGGTTATTACAATTAGTGATTTTCTCAGGAGGTTATATTTTTATATAACAGCCAGGATCAAACAGTATAGAAAGTATCTCTGACTGGCTACTTTGAAACCTTTCTTTTCCTAACTTTGCCACATTTGTGTAAGTACTCATTTCTATGGTAAACAACTTGTTCCCATAATACTGTTAGTGGCTCTGGTTTGATGACTAAAGTCTGACTAATAAAACTTTTATGACTGAATACTGGTCATCTGTCATTATACTTCTCTATCCTGTTTGATCCTGGCCACTATATGTAAATATAACCTCATGAAAAACAAGTTGTACTATATATGTATTTGTATATGTATATGTGTGTGCATAGATGTATAGCAGAACTTTAAAATTTTTTTAATTAAGCCGAAAATGGATTTGTATCCTTTTTCTATCTTCAGATTGTTAGAGGAGTCTTCTACCATATTTTATAACTCTGAAATGGTTATAAATTCTAATTTTGTATTTAGTAAGTGAAGATGCATAATCATTAAATCTAGTCAAACTGTTGTCACAGCACGCTCTTCAAATTTGCTGAATCTCCAAAGTAAATAAAAATGCCTTAGTGAATTAGAAGACCTAACAAGGATCCGTGTAAGATGCAGAATACATTTGATCTTAAAACAATCGTGTTTATTCTTAAAATCTGATCTACCAGATAAACGAAGTATTTTTCGGTTTTAACTGGAAAAAACAGAGCAAGTGAAATATTTTTCTCTACCATAAAAAATTAATGTTCACAAGAGCAGGTTGGTGGATTTGGTTTTCTTTTTGACTCTTTTTCTACTTGAGAATATGTTTAGCCTACTGGAATATAATGTGTTTAGAAACACCAGTATTGTGTAGTCACATCATATAATTTTACATTATTGCTTCATGTTTTTACTATTTTCCTATATTTTATTTGAGGTTCTGAGAGCAAGTAATAATCTATATATGGTGATTTGTGATGAATCTACCTAAGGATATAAAATTTTTCTGCACCTCCATGTGCCTACATATCTACTCTTATTCATGAACATCTAGCACAAAGTTGTGTCACCTTCTTTTCATTTACTCATGTACTCAAAAAGATTTATTGAATATTTATTTGTGCCAAATATTTAAAATATATCAGTAAATCACAAAGGTTCTCACTTCTATCTTCACTAAAGTTATAATCTAGTAGGGATTACAAACAACTAAACATATCATTTAAGTGAAGGGTGGTCAATGTGATTAAGAGGGAAATACAGTGAGTGTGCACAGTAAGCATATTGATATGAGTACCTAAAGGAATGTTATTTCAACTGGAATTTGACTGAAGGTTAGAATGTATTCAGATGAGGTGAAGTGGGGAGAAACGTTCCAATCATAAAGTCTGAGTTAGGATTCAGGGATATGAAAACACCTTAATTCATCTGGAGCATGGATTAAGACTGGGGAATGGTAGGCAACAAGGGAGATCAGAGCTAAAGAAGAATTAACAAGATTTGAATGGAATTTTAGACTTTATCATGAGGGCAAGGGGAAGACATATAAGAAATGACATACCAACATTAAAATTTATTTTCAAGAAGATTATCTGGCTGCTGAGCTGAGAATAGTGTGGGAAGAAGGGACAAACCTGGAGGCAGGGAAGCCAGTTAGAGAGCAACAGATGACTCTTCTAAACTCTGATAGTGAGGATGGAAATAACCATTTCTACCTAAAAGGTATTTACAAAGGGTAACATATAGGATTTGGTAGTTCAGGGAATGGGGTTGAAGGAGAGGAGTCGACTTTAACTCCCAGATTTTGAGTGTGAGCAAGTGGTCAGAGAGGCATCATTTCGTGCCATGTGGAATACAGGAGGCAGAGCTGTTTTTGTAGCTGTGAGGATGACAAATAGTTCATTATATAATTCTCAAGTAAGATTTATCCATCTAATCCTAAGTAGGATATAATCTATATAATTAGATTTGTCCTATAGGCAAGTGAAGAAATGACAAGTGAGGAGTTATCTGGAAGGAAACATGGGCTTAATTAGTATTTTAAACATTTTAAGGTATAAAATGTGATGATTTAATATACATTGTAAAATGATTACCACAATCAAGTTAATTAACACATCTACCTCCCCACATAGTTGTATGGTGTGTGTGTGTGTGTGACGAAAACATAAGATCTACTCTCTTAGCAGATTTCAAGTATATGATACAGTATTATTACCTATAATCACCAAGTTTAAGGTGTAAAATGTGTTGATCTGATACATTTATATATTGAAATATGATTACCACCATAGCATTAGCTAACAACTCTTTCATGTCACATAATTATTATTTCATTTTGTGGTGAGAACATTTAAGATCTAGTCTCTAAGTAACTTTGAAGTGTGTATACTCCAGCTTTGTTGACTATAATCACCATGCTGTGCATTAGATCCCCAGAACTTATTCAGCTTATAACTGAAAGTTTTCACCCTTCGGCCAACATCTCCCCATTTCCCCCATCCTTAAGCCCCTGGGAACCATCGTTATACTCTCTGGTTCTATGAGTTCAACTTTTTAATATTCCACATATAAGTAAGTGAGATCATACAGTATTTGTCTTTCTGTGTCTGGCTTATTTCACTTAGCAAAATGTCCTCCACGTTCATCTGCTGGCACAAGTGATATTTGTTTTCATGCTATTGAGTTGTATGAATTCCTTATATATTTTGGATATTAACCCCTCACCAGATATGTAATTTGCAAATATTTTTTCCCATTCCATGGTTTACCTATTCATTTTGTTGATTGCTTCCTTTGCTGTGCAAGTTTTAAAATTTGATATTGTCCCGCTTGTTGATATTTGCATTTGTTGCTTTTGCCTTTGATGTCATATCCAAAAAAATCATTGCCAAGACCAGTTTCAAGGAGAATCTTCCCTATGTTTTCTTCTAGAAGTTTTACAGTCTCAGGTCTTACATTTAAGTGTTTAATCCATTTTGAGTTACTTTTTATGTAAGGTGTAAGAAAAGGGTCTAATTTCATTCTTTGGAGTGTGAATATCCAGTTTTCCTAACACCATCTATTGATGAGACTGTCCTTTGTCCATTGTATATTCTTGGCTCTTTGTCATAAATTAATTGACCATATACATGTGGGCTTATTTCTGGGCTCTCTATTCTGTTCCATTGATGTTTGCATCTGTTTTTATGCCAACAGCATATACTTGATTACTATAACATTGTAAAATAGTTCGAAATTAGGGAGCGTGATGCCTCCAGCTTTGTTCTTCTTGCTTGAAATTGCTTTGGCTACTTGGGATTTTTTGTGTTTCCCTACAAATTTTAGGATTGTTTTATCTGTTTCAGGGGAAAATGCCATTGAAATTTTGATAGGGATTGCACTGAACCTATAGATCTCTTTAGGGAGTATAGGCATTTAAACAATGTTAATTTTTGCATTTCATGATATCTTTCAATTTATTCATATCTTCTACAGTTTTTTCATCAATGTCTCATATTTTCAGTGTACAGATCTTTTTCATCTTTGGTTAAATTTATTCCTAAGTATTTTATTGTTTTTGATTCTACTGTAAATGGGATTCCTTTTCAGATTGTAGTTGATGTAAAGACATTTAAATGATTTTGTATGTAGACTTTTATTCAACTTTACTGAATTTATTAGTTCTTAGAACTTTCTGGTGGATTCTTTAGGATTTTTTTTTTTCTTTTTTCATAGCATCATGCCATCTGTAGAGACTATTTAATATCTTCCTTTCTGATTTTAATGTCTTTCATTTCTTTTTCTTGCCAAATTGTTCTGGCTAGGACTTCCAATACTATGTCAAGAGTGATAAGAGTGGGCATCCTTTTCTTGTTTCTGATCTTAGAGGAAAAGTTGAAACATCCTTGAATCCCAAGGATAAATATCACTTGATCCTGGTGTATGATCCTTTTCATGGACTACTGAATTCAGTTTTGCTAGAATGCATTGTGGAACTTTGCATCTATGCTCACCAGGGTAATTGGCCTATAATTTTCTTTTCTTGTAGTGTCCTTGTGTAGGATATGGTATGACAGTAATGCTGGCCTTGTAAAATGTGTTTGGAAGTTCCCTCTTTAATTTTTTTGGAAGAGTTTGAAGAAGATTGGCTTTAAACATTTGGTAAAATTTACCAGTGAAGACATCTGGTCCTAGGCTATTCTTTGTTGCAAGGATTTTTGATTACTGCTTCATTCTCTGACTCATTATTAGTCTTTTCAGATTTTCTATTTCTCCATGATTCAGTTCTGGTCAGTTGTATGTTTTTAGAAATTCACATATTTCTTCTAGGTAATCCAGATTGTTGGTATGTAGTTATTCACAGTAGTCTGTTACAATTTTTGTATTTCTGTGGTATCATTGTAATATCTCTGTTTTCATTTCTGATTTTATTTATTTGAGTCCTCTCTCTTTTATTTCTTCTTGTTAAATCTAGCCAAAGTTTTCTAAATTTTTTTGTACTTTTACAGAAAGATATCTCATAGTTTCTTTGATTTTTTTCTATTGTCTTTCTTGTCTCTAATTCATTTATTTCTTCTCTGCTACTTATTTTCTGTTTTCTGCTAATATTCGGTCTAGTATGTTCTTTTTTTCTAGTTCCTTGAAGTATGGCATTAGGTTTATTTTTTTGGGGTGGGGGGAAAGGAATAGCAACTTTATTCAGAAAACCAGAAGACTGAGAAGATGATGGACTAGTGTTCCAAAGAACCATCTTACCTGAGTTAGAATTCAGGCTTCTTTTATACTAAAAGGGGAGAGTGTGTGCTTGGTTGTTGCAAAATTCTTGGTGCCAGAATCCTTTACTCTTGCAGCTGTCCAGGTAGGTCAGGTCACAATGTTCCTATAAACCTCCAACAAGACAAATGTTATTCTCTGTTCTGCAACTTAAAAAAAAAAAAGTTTGTATTGGAGTATAGGTGCTTTAAAATGTTGTGTTAGTTTCTGCTGTAGAGCAAAGTAAATCAGTTATAAGTATACATATATCCCCTCTTTTTAGATTTCCTTACCATTTAGGTCCCCACACAGCAATGAGTAGAGTTCCCTGTGCCATAGAATAGGTTCTCATTAGTTATCTATTTTACACCTAGTAGTGCATATCTGTCAATCCCAATATCCCAATTTGTCCCACCCCTCCTTCCCCCTTGGTATCCATAAGTTTGTTCTCTACATCTGTGTCTCTGTTTCTGCTTTGCAAACAAGTTCATCTGTGCCATTTTTCTAGATTCCACATATAAGTGATATTATACGATATTTGCTTTTCTCATTCTGACTTACTTCACTCTGTATGACAATCTCGAGGTTATCCATGTCTCTGCAAATGGTACTATTTCAATCCTTTTATGGCTGACCAATATTCCATTGTATATATGTACCACATCTTCTTTATCCATTCCTCTGTTGATGGAGATTAGGTTGCTTCCATGTCCTGCTATTGTAAATAGTGTTGCAATGAACATTGGGGTGCCTGTATCTTTTTGAACTATGGTTTTCTCAGGGTATATGCCCAGGAGTGAGATTGCTGGGTCATATGGTAGTTATATTTTTAGTTTTTTGAGGAACCTCCGTACTGTTCTCTATAGTGGCTGTACCAATTTACATTCCCAGCAACAGTATAGGATGGTTCCCTTTTCTCCACACCCTCTCCAACATTTATTGTTTGTAGATTTTTTGTTGGTGGCCATTCTGACCAGTGTGAGGTGATACCTCATTGTAATTATGATTTGCATCTCTCTAATAATTAGTGATGTTGAGCACCTTTTTATGTGTTTCTTGGCCATCTGTATGTCTTCTATGGAGAAATGTCTTTTTAGGTATTCCACCCATTTTTTCATTGGGTTGTTTCTTGTTTTTTTGAGCTGCACTGTTTATTTTGAAGAGCTGTTTATATATTTTGAAGATTCATCTCTTGTCAGTTGCTTCATTTGCAAATATTTTCTCCCATTCTGAGGGTTGTCTTTTCATTTTGTTTATGGTTTCCTTTGCTGTGCAAAAGCTTTTAAGTTTAATTAGGTCCCATTTGTTTACTTTTGTTTTTATTCTCATTACTCTAGGAGGTGGGTCAAAAAAGATCTTGCTGTGATTTATGTCAAAGAGTGCTCTGCCTATGTTTTCCTCTAGGACTTTTATAGTGTCCAGTCTTACATTTAGGTCTTTAATCCATTTTGAGTTTATTTTTGTGTATGGTGTTAGGGAGTGTTTTAATTTCATTCTTTTACATGTAGCTGTCTAGTTTTCCCAGTACCACTTATTGAAGAGACTGTCTTTTCTCCATTGTATATTCTTTCCATCTTTGTTGTAGATTAGGTGATCATAGGTGCATGGGTTTATCTCTGGGCTTTCTATCCTGTTTCATTGATCTATATTTCTGTTTTTATGCCAGTACCATACTGTCTTGATTACTGTAGCTTTGTAGCATCAGGGAGCCTGATGCCTCCAGCTCCGTTTTTTTCCCTCAAGATTGTTTTGGTTATTTGGAGTCTTTTGTGTTTCCATACAAATTGTAAAAATTTTTGTTCTAATTCTGTGAAAAATGCCATTGGTAATTAGACAGGGATTGAACTGAATCTGTAGGTTTCTTTGGGTACTATAGTCGTTTTCACAATATTGATTCTTCCAATCCAAAAACATGGTATGTCTCTCCATTTGTTTGAGTCATCTTTGATTTCTTTCATCAGAATCCTATAGTTTTCTGAGTACAGGTTTTGTCTCCTGAGGTAGGTTTACTCCTAGGTATTTTATTCTTTTTGTTGCGATGGTAAATGGAATAGTTGCCTTAATTTCTCCTTCCAGTTTTTCATTGTTAGTGTATAGGGATGCAAGAGATTTCTGTGCATTAGTTTTGTATCCTGCAACTTTACCAAATTCATTGATTAGCTCTAATCATTTTCTGGTGACATCTTTAGGATTCTCTGTGTATAGTATCATGTCATCTGCAAACAGTGACAGTTTTACTTCTTTTCCAATTTGGATTCCTTTTATTTCTTTTTCTTCTCTGATTGCCGTGGCTAGGACTTCCAAAACTATGTTGAATAACAGTGGCAAGAGTGGACATCCTCGTCATGTTCCTGATCTTAGAGGAAATGCTTTCAGTTTTTCACCATTGAGAATGTTGTTTGCTGAGGGTTTCTCATATATGGCCTTTATTATGTTGAGGTAGGTTCCCTCTCTGCCCACTATTTGGAGGGGTTTTATCATAAACGGGTGTTGAATTTTGTCAAAGCTTTTTCTGCATCTATTGAGAAGATTATATGGTTTTATTCTTCAGTTTGTTAATATTGTGTATCACACTGATTGATTTGCATATACTGAAGAATCCTTGCATCCCTGGGATAAATCCCACTTGATATGGTGTATGATCCTTTTAATGTGTTGTTGGATTCTGTTTGCTAGTATTTTGTTGAGGATTTTTGTATCTATGTTCATCAGTGATATTGGCCTGTAATTTTCTTTTTTGTGACATCTTTGGTTTTGGTATCAGGGTGATGATGGCCTTATAGAATGCGTTTTGGAGTATTCCATCCTCTGCAATTGTTTGGAAGATTTTGAGAAGGATGGGTGTTAGCTCTTCTCTAAATATTTGATAGAATTCACCTGTTAAGTCATCTGGTCCTGGACTTTTGTTTGTTGGAAGATTTTTAATCCCAGTTTCAATTTCAGTGCTTGTGATATGTTTGTTCATATTTTCTAATTCTTCCTGGTTCAGTCTTGGGAGACTACCTTTCTAAGAATTTATCCATTTCTTCCAGGTTGTCCATTTTGTTGGTATATAGTTGCTTGTTGTAGTCTCTTATGATCCTCTGTATTTCTGCAGTGACAGTTGTAACTTCTCCTTTTTCATTTCTAATTTTATTTGTTTTAATCCTCTCCCTCTCTTTCTTGATGAGTCTGGCTAAAGATTGATCAATTTTGTTTATCTTCTCACAGAACCAGCTTTTAGTTTCATTGATCTTTGCTATTGTTTTCTTCATTTCTATTTCATTTATTTCTGCTGTGATCTTTATGGTTTCTTTTCTTCTACTTTGGGTTTTGTTTGTTCTTCTTTTCCTAGTTGCTTTAGCTGTAAGGTTAGGTTGTTTATTTGAGATTTTTCTTGTTTCTTGAGGTAAGATTATATTGCTATAAACTTCCCTCTTAGAACTGCTTTTGCTGCATTACATAGGTTTTGGATTGTTGTGTTTTCATTGTCATTTGTTTCTAGGTATTTTTTTTTATTTCCTCTTTGTTTTTTTAGTTATCATTGGTTATTTAGTAGCATACTGTTTAGCCTCCATGTGTTTGTGTTTTTTACAGTTTTTTTCCTGTAATTGATTTTCAGTCTCACAGTATTGTGGTTGGAAAAGATGCTTGATAAGATTTCAATTTTCTTAACTTTATTGAGGCTTGATTTGTGAACCAAGATGTGATCAGTCCTGGACAATGTTCCATGTGCACTTGAGAAGAAAGTGTATTCTGCTGCTTTCAGATGGAATGTCCTGTAAATATCAATTAATTCTATGTGGTCTAGTGTGTTGTTTAAGGCTTGTGTTTCCTTATTAATTTTTTGTCTGGATGATCTGTCCATTGGTGTAAGTGGGGTGTTAAAGTCCCTCATTATTATTTTGTTACTGTCAATTTCCCCTTTTATGGTTTTTAGCATTTGCCTTATGTATGAGGTGCTCCTATGTTGGGTTCATTAATATTTACAATAGTTATATCTTCTTCTTGGATTGATCCTTAATCATTATGTAGTGTCCTTCCTTGTCTCTTGTAATAGTCTTTATTTTAAAATCTATTTTGTCTGATATGAGTATTGCTACTCCAGCTTTCTGTGGATTTCCATTTGCATGGAATATCTTTTTTCATCCCCTCACTTTTGGTCTGTATGTATCCTTAGGTCAGAAGTGGGTCTCTTGTAAATAGCATATATACAGGTCTTGTTTTTGTATCCATTCAGCTAGTCTATGTCTTTTGGTTGGAGCATTTAGTCCATTTACATTTCAGGTAATTTTTGATATGTATGTTCTATTGCCGTTTTCGTCACTGTTTTGGGTTTGTTTTTGTATGTCTCTTTTTTTTTTAAATCCCTTCCTCTTTTGTTTTCTTCTCTTGTGTCTTTTGCCTAGAGAAGTTCCTTTAGCAATTGTTGTAAAGCTAGTTTGGTGGTGCTGAATTCTCTTAGGTTTTGCTTGTCTGTAATGCTTTTGATTTCTCCATCAAATCTGAATGAGAACCTTGCTGGGTAGAGTATTTTTGGTAGTAGGTTTTTCCCTTTTTCATTTGAGATATTGCTTTTTTTCTTAGTGTATGCATTTATTGCTATAAACCTTCCTCTTAGAACTGCTTTTGTTGCATCCCTTAAGTTTTGGTATGTTAAGTTTCCATTTTCATTTGTTTTGAGATATGTTTTATTTCCATTTTTATTTCTTCTTGTTCCATTTGTTATTTGAAAGTATTGTTTAATTTCCATATATTTGTAAATTTTCCACTAGTGATTGGTTTCTAAATTTAATACCATTTGTGGTTAGAAAAGATACTTGATATGATTTCAGTCTTCTTAAATTCATTAAGCCTCGCTTTGTGGCCTAACCTATTTTCTATCCTGGAGAAGGTTCACTGTATGCTTGAGAAGAATATGCACTCTACTACTGTTGCTGGGTGGAATGGTCTCCATTTCCATTAGTTTCATTTGGCCTATAGTGTTATTCTAGTTAACCAGGACTGAGGTTGGCAGGCCTGTTACCTGAGGCATGGGTAGATATGATTCCTGATGGGTCCCTTTGGTGGATGTGCTGGTAGCAGGAGGGTTCTGCCTGATCACTGCTTAGTACCTGGGTAGGCATAACTACTGCTGGACTGCAGCTGGGCAGGCCTGAAGCCAAGTCACAGGGCTGCTTCAAGGTCTGCAGTCAGACAGGTATTGGGCCTGTCTCTGCAGGAAAGATGAGAATGTCTCCCAGTAGATCTCTGGGCAGGCAAGGCTGCTGCTGGCCTGCACCTGAGAGAGGCTGAAGCCAAGTCACAGGGCTGTTTCAGGCTCTGCAGCAAGACTGAGATCAGAGGGCCAGCCTCAGGGCACAGATGCGCATATCTCGTACCTGGCCACTGGATGAGCAGGACTGGCACCAAGGGGGACTGGAATGAGATCATAGACTGCTTCAGGATCCACGGCCAGAACTGAGGTTGGCAGGCCTGTTCCCCAAGGCATGGGTGGATGTGATTCCTGCTGGCTCCCTTGGTGAATGGTGCTGGTAGCAGGACCAAGGCTAAACAGGGCTATAGCCAAATCCATAGGGGGACAAGGTTATTTCTAGGTTTGTAGCCAGGACCATAGTCAGTGAGCCTACCATCTAGGCATGGACCTGCCTTCTCAAAGCTGCCCTTTTTGGTCTTGGGCTCTCCAGGTTTTCACAGTCTTTTACCTGGATCCTTAAGCTCCCACACAGGCACTTTTGTTCATGCTTGGCTGCCACATTATTTTTGCTGATGAGGGGTTCAAGCAGAGGAATCTCCTATCCCACTGTCTTGCTAATGTCACTCTCCAGGCCTTAAAGTTTAATTTAATTCCACTTTTGTGTGAGAGAGATTTGATTATGATTAAATGTAGATTTGCAGAAACAAGTAAAGGGGGATGGAGACCTAATCAAAACTTGCCTCAGAGATTATTAAAGCTGTCTAAATACTTATAATTGTGTCCAAAATGCACAAGGTTATTTAGAATTAGCTTGCATTAATTTGACTTATTCTTTAAAACATCTAAAATATTTGTGAATTTGAAGAAGTAAAAGCAAACTTTCTAAATTGTTATCAAATGGCTAAACAAATTTAATTTCTTCTTTCACCAGGATAAAATTGGTGATGATTTCTTCCAAATTTTGTGGATATACACATTCAAACATATATTTTTTCTTCTTCAAAAAGTTCCTGTTCTGAATAAGCAAATAATTAAGGATCAAAACACTTCTGTGGAGGTAGAAAGAGAAATGTTCTCCATTGTTTATCTCTAGGAGGAATCTTAACAGGGAAGAAGAGGTCAATAAAATAAATACATCATCTTCATTAGGTATTTTGTTTACTCAAGTTTGAGGGGTTTTCTTTTCCTTCAATGACAGATTCAAACGTTAAACTTTGTTTATATATTCATGTAATGACTTCAAACAGTAGAATAATTGGTTGATGCCAGTTGTGTACATTGTTCTCTTTTTTTTTTTTTTTTACTTTGCATATCCAGAAAGTGTTAAAGTCACCTTGACTTATATAAGAACAGAGGACAGTCATAGACTACTCCCTGAGAATCTTATCAAGGTTCTATAAACTATGAAAGAAACAAATATTTATAAAATAGGAAAATACAAAAAATAGGAAATAGAATGCTTTTTATGCATCTCCTTATTTAGAACACATAAACCTTTATTATATGTGCACATATTGCACTCTTTGGCATATAACTATCAGTGCACATTATGAAACTACATTTTTATATATTAATATGCTACAAAGTGTGGTGCAACATATATGAAATTCCACAAATCTTTAGAGACTAAAAATAGAGAAAAACAGCGGGCAAAATCTTATTTTCCTTCTTGGAATGAAGAATGCTTAGTGAATTTGTGAAGAAAGAGCTTCTATAGGAGAGAAGACACGCTCTGACAGAATATGGGGAAAACTGTCCTAAACAGCTGATTTTGTTTTATCATAAAAAATGGCTCTGTAAATAAGATCAAAGAAATGAATTGAAGATCTGTAATCAAATCTCTCACAAAAGTTTTCTAAGCATGGATCATTTCATTTCTTTGCAAATATTACAGCTAATTAGCTGATGTTGATTCCATCAATTTGTTTTTCAATCGTTCCTGGGATACTGTTAAAGTAGGCTTTGATATTATACTGATGATTCTCTAATGATGATTTTCTTTAATCATGACATTGTTAAGATGGCGCCAAAAGATCTGGAAAAGTTCCAGGTTTCTGGTTACCTCAAAGAACATAGGAAATCAGGTTTGCATGTTGAACCCCAAAGTAGCATTTGAGGCCTGAACTAGAGTGGGAGACTCCATGATGACATGGTTCAGTGTTCGGATATTCATTTTTGTATGTTCTTTTTAAAATTTTTCTCGACTGTAGGGCAATAAAAAATAGCTGCCATAGGAACAAAAGCACAAGATATTGACAAGGGGAAATAAGACTATGCGGCATTTATTTCTGACAAGAAAAATGAACATTAATGACTGTCACATACATTTCTCACAAATTCTTTCTACCAAATACATCAATTCATGGATTTAACTTTGGTGGTGGTCATTATTGGTATTTCTTCTCTCAGCTTCCTTGCTTCACAGGCCCTAAAGTAGGTCTATTGATTTATTTTCTTTTTAAAAAGACTTTATTTTTAAGAGCAGTTTTAGATTTATAACAAAATTTCAAATGTTGAATCAGTCTCACATATCTGGAGTAAATAACACTTGGTTGTGATGTGTAATTCCTTTTATACTTTCTTGGATTCAATTTGCTAATATATTGTTAAGGTTTTTTGCCTTTATATTCATGAAAGATGTCGATCTGTATTTTCTTTCCTTGTAATGTCTTTGTCTGATTTTGGTATTAGGATAATGCTGACCTCATAGAATGAATAAGGAGGTATTCCCTCTACTTTTATCCTCTGAAAGAGACTGTAGAGAATTGGTAGAGTTTCTTCCTTAAAAAGTTGGTTGAATTCACCAGTGAATCAATACGGCCATGGTGCTTTCTGTTTTGAAGGGTTGTTAATTATTGATTAAATTTTTTAAATTTACAAAGGCCTATTAGGACCTTCTGTTTCTTCTGTGTGAATTTTGGCAGATTGTGTCTTTTAAGGAATTGGTGTATTTCATCTAGGTTATCAAATTTGTGAGCAAAGAGTTGTCCAGATTATTGATTTATTATCCTTTTATGTCCATGGAATCTGTAGCATTGTGCCCCCTTTAATTTCTGATACTAGTAATATGAGTTCTCTCTCTTTTCTTCTGCTTACTTAGGATTTAATTTGTCCCTCTTTCTCTAGTTTTCTATGAAGGAAACTTATTTACTTTACATGTTTCTTCTTTTCTAATATATGCATTCAATGCTATAAATTTCCCTCAAATTTTGATGTTTGATTTCTACCTACTGGATACATTTATTTCTTTTAATTTAATTTTTCTTCCATTTTTATTGAGATGTAGGTGACATACAGCACTATGTAAGTGTACAGCATAATGATTTGACTTACATCATGTAATGATTATCATAATGAGTTTAGTGAACACCCATCATCTCATCATCTCATCATTTCATATAGAAATAGAAAAAAAATATTTTTCTTTGTTATGAGAACTCTTAGAACTTACTCTCTTTTTTTCCCCCCTAAGCTTAAATACATGTTTATTGAAAGCATTCATTAGTTTACATACTGAATGGGACATAATTCATGTATTCTTAATGACACATTACAAAATGCATTTATGAATTTCTGAACTAACATCAATTACAACATCACTAGTTCAATATTTTATTTAAAATAATATTTTAGCCCACTAAGATTGAAAAAATATTTAATAAGTATATGATTCCATTATGACACAGAGTAACACAGTAATAAAAATGTACATATTGTAGATGGACTACCTATAATTTCACAAGGTACAGCCTTACTTTACTTTTTAAAAATTTTTTATTAAAGTATTGTTGATTTACAATATCATATTAGCTTCAGGTGTACAACATTGTGATTCAGTATTTTTATAGATTATACTCCATTTAAAGTTATTACAAAATAATGGCTATATTTCCCTGTGCTGATAAATATATCCTTGTTGCTTATCTATTTTATACATAGTAGTTTGTATCTCTTAATCCTATACCCCTATCTTGCTGATCCCTTCTTGCCTCTCATCACTGGTAATGACTAGTTTGTTCTCTCTCTATCTCTATGTTTCTGTTTTATTATAGTTTTATTTTTTAGATTCCACATATAAGTGATAACAGAATATTTGTCTTTCTCTGTCTGACTTATTTTACTAAGCATAATACACTCTAGGTCCATTCACATTGATGCAAATAACAGAATTTCATTCTTTTTTATGGCTAATATTCCATTGTGTGTAATATTCCATTGTGTGTGTGTACACACACATACAGAAACACCACATCTTCTTTATCCATCCAGCAGTTGATGGACACTTAGGTTGCCTCCATATCTTGGCTACTGCAAATAATACTGCTGTGAACATTGGGGTACATTTACCCTTTTGAATTAGAGCTTTTGTTTTCTTTGGATATATACCCAGCAGTGGAATTGCTGGATCATATGATGGTTCTATTTTTAGTTTTTTGAGGAAACTCCATATTGTTTTCCATAGTGACTGCGTCAATTTACATTCCAACCAACAGTGTGCTAGGGCTCCCTTTTCTCCACGTCCTCACCAACATTTGTTATTTGTAGACTTTTTGATGATAGCCATTTTGACAGGTGTGAAGTGATATCTCATTTTGATTTTGATTCGTTTTTCTCTGATGCTTGGTAATGTTGAGCATATTTTCATGTGCCTGTTGGCCCTCTGTATATCTTCTTTGGAAAATTGTCTTTTCAAGTCTTCTGCCCATTTTTAAATTGGGTTGTTTGTTTGTTTTTAATATTGAGTTGTATAAGCTGTTTATATATTTTGGATATTATCCCCTTATGGGTCATATCATTTGCAAATACTTTCTCCCACTCAGTAGATTATCTTTTTGTTTTGTCATTAGTTTTCTTTGCTGTGCAGAAGTTTTTAAGTGGAATTAGGTCCCATTTGTTTATTTTTGCTTTTTTTTCTTTTTGCCTTAGGAGACAGATCCAAATAAAATATTGCTACAATTTATGTCAATGAGAGTGCTGATTATGTTCTCTTTTAGAAATTTTATAATTTCAAGTTTTACATTTAGGTCTTTAATCCATTTTGAGTTTATTTTTGTGTATGGTATTAGAGAATGTTCTAATTTCATTCTTTTACATGTAGCTGTCCAGTTTTCCCAGCACCACTTATTGAAGAGACTGTCTTTTCTCCATTGCATAGTCTAACCTCCTTTTTTCATAGATTAATTAACCATAACCATGTGAGTTTATTTCTGGGCTCTCTATTCTGTTCTATGTCTGTTTTTGTGCCGGTGCCATGCTGTTTTTATTACTGTCTCTCTGTAGTATAGGCTGAAGTCAGGGAGTATGATTTTTCCAGCTTTGCTATTTTTTTCTCAAGATTGCTTTGGCAATTTGGGGGTCTTTGTGATTTTATATATATTTTAGGATTATTTGTTCTAGTTCTGTGAAAAATTTCATGGGTATTTTGATAGGGATTGCATTAAATATGTAGATTGTTTTGAGCAGTATGAATATTTTAACAATATAAATTCTTCCAATCCATGAATACAGGATATCTTTCCATTTCTTTGTATCATCAATTTCCTTCATCAAAGTTCTATAGTTTTCAGAGTTTTGTTTTTTTTGTTTTTTTTTTTTTTTTAGGTCTTTCACCTCCTTCATGAAGTTTATTCCTAGGGATTTTGTTCTTTTCGATGAAATTTTAAATGGGATTTTTTTCGTTGCTTTCTCTTTCTGATAGTTCATTATTAGTGTATAGAAAAGCAGCAAATTTCTGTATATTAATCTTGTATCCTGCAAATTTACTGAATTCATTTATTAGTTCTATTAGTATTTTGGTGGAGACTTTAGGGTTTTCTATATATAGTATCTTATCATCTGCAAATAGTGACAATTTTACTTCTTTCCTTCCAATTTGGATGTCTTTTTCTTTTCTGATTTCTGTGGCCAGGACTTTAAATACTATGCTAAATAGAATTGGGAGAATAAATATCCTTCTCTTGTTCCTGATTTTAGAGAAAAATCTTTCAGCTTTTCACTGTTGAATATGATATTACCTGTGGGTTTCATAAATGGCCTTTATTATGTTGAGATGTCTTCCCTCTATACCAACTTTGATGAGAGTTTTTATCATGAATGGATGTTGAACTATGTCAAATGCTTTTTCTGCAGTTATTAAGATAATCATGTGATTTATTTTTTTCCTTCCTTTTGTTAACATAGTGTATCACATTGATTGATTTGTGAATATTGAATCCTTGCATCCCTGGAATAAATACCACTTGATCATGGTATATAACCCTTTTTATGTATTGTTGAATGGAATTTGTCCATTTCTTCTCTGTTGTGCATTTTATTGATGTATAATTGTTTGTAGTGATCTCTTATGATCCTTTGTATTTCTTTCATGTTGGTTGTAATTTCTTTTCCATTTCTGAGCTTATTGATTTGGGCCTTCTCTTTTTTATTCTTGATGAGTCTGGCTAAAGGTTTATCAATTTAGTTTATTGTTTCATAGAATCAGCTCTTAGTTTAATTGATCTTCTTTTATTGTTCTTTAGTCTATTTTTTCATTTATTTCTTCTCTGATCTTTATAATTTTTTCCTTATACTAACTTTAACTTTTGTTTAATTCTTCTGTCTCTAGTTCCTTTAGGGATAAGGTTAGGCTGATTATTTGAGAGATTTCTTGTTTCCTCTGGTAGGCAGCTGTCTCTATAAACTTCCCTCTTAGAACTGCTTTTGCTGTATCCTACAGATTTTGGATCACTGTATTTTTGTTTTCAATTGTTTTTGTCTCCAGGTATTATTTGATTTCTTCAGTGATCCATTGGTTATTTAGTAGCATATTGTTTAGACTCCACGTGTTTGTGTTTTTGGTTTTTTTTACTTGTAGTTAATTTCTTGTGTCATAGTGTTGTGGTTGGAAAAGTTACTTGATATGATTTCAGTTTTCTTAAATTTACTGAGACTTGTGATCTATCCTGGAGATTGTTCCTTGTGTACTTGTAAAGAATGTGTATCCTGCTATTTTTGGTTAGAATGTTCGATATAGATCTATTAAGTACATTTGGTCTGGTATGTCATTTAAGGCCAGTGTTTCCTTACTGATTTTCTGTCTGGATGATCTGTCCATTGATGTCTGTGGGGTGTTAAAAGTCTCATACTATTATTGAACTACTGTCAGTTTCTCTGTTTGTATATGATGATACTTGCTTTATGTATGTAGGTACTCCTATGTTGGGTGAATTTTTATTTGAAGTTGTTAGATTTTCTTTTCAGATTTATCTTTTGATCATTATGTAATGTCCTTATTTGTCTCTTGTTACAGTCTTTGTTTTAAGGTCTATTTTGTCTGATGTAAGTATTGTTACCCCTGCTTTGTTTTCATTTCCACTTTCATGTAATATCTTTTTCCATTCCCTTACTTTTAGTCTATTTGTGTCTTTAGATCTGAAGTGAGTTTTTTTTTTAGGCAGCATCTATAAGGGTCTTGTTTTTATACCCAATCATCCACCTATGTCTTTTGATTAGAGCATTTCATCAATTTAAAGTAATTGTTGATAGCTATGTTCTTACTGCCATTTTGCTGTCATTTTGTGTGTTTTGCAACTTTTTTTTGTCTCCTCTTTTGCTCTCTTCCCTTGTGATATGTGTTTGTTTGGATTATTTCTCTTTTGTTTGTGTTTATGTATTATAAATTTTTGTTATGTTTGAATTACTTTCTGTTTTTGTAAGCATATCATTATAGATTTTTTTGTTTGTTGTTATGCTGAGGTTTATATATAGATATCCATATATATATATGATTTTTTTTCATATATATATGAAATTTTTTAAAGTTGCTGATCTTTAAAGTTTGAACCCATTTTAGCAACCCTGAGTTTTACTCTCTAACTCTCACATTTGCTATTTTTGACATCATATTTTACATCTTTTTGTTTTATGTATCCCTTAACTATCAATACTTATTTTGAATATAGATGATTTCACTCCTTTTGTCTTTCCTACTAGCTTTATGTGTGGTTGAATTACTACCTTTGTTGTATATTTGCCTTACCAGTGAGATTTTTTTCCTTTTGTAATTTTCGTATTTCTAGTTGTGGCCTTTTCTTTTCTGCTTAGAGAGGTCTTTTAACATTTCTTGTAAAGCTGGTTTGGTGGTACTGAGATCTTAGCCTTTGCTTGTCTGTAAAACTTTTGATCTCTCCATCAAATCAGAATGAAAGACTTGTCAGGGAGAGTATTCTTGGTTGTAGGTTTTTCAATTTCATCCTTTTAAATATATCATGCAGGACCCCTAGGCTGGGGAGACAGATGTGGGCTTAGACCCCTTTATCCTTGGGGAGAACCTCTGCAATTGTAATTATCCTCCCATCTGTGTCACCTACCCAGGCATATGGGTCTTGACTATATCACATCTCTCTCCCTTCTACCAGTATTGTTGTTCCTTCTTCATATCTGTAGTTGTAGAAGATCTTTTCTGCTGTTTTTCTGTTCTTTCTCATCAATAGTTGCTCTGTAAATGAATTTTGGTGTGCCCATGGGAGGAGGTGGGCTCAGGGTCTTTCTATTCCACCATCTTGGCTTCTCCTTCTGGATATGTTCATTTCTGAGAGGGTACTATTGAAGTCTCCAACTATGAGAGTGAATTCATCTATTTCTCCTTGTAGTTCTATCATTTTTTACCTCACATAGTTTGATCCTCTGTTGTTAGGTGCATTCACGTTAAGGATTGTTATGTCTTCTTGGAGAATTGATCCCCTTTTCACCATGTAATGCCCTTCTTTATCCCTGGTAACTTTCCTTACTTTGAATTCTGCTGTGTCTGAAGTTAATATAGCTATTCCTACTTTATTTGGTTAGTGTTAGCATGGTATATTTTTCTTCATCTATTTATTCTTAATCTATATGTGACTTCATATTTAAAGTGGGTTTCTTGTAGACAATATATAGTTTTGTTTTTTGATCAACTCTGATAATCTCTGTCTTTTAATAGGTATATTTAGATCTTTGAGATTTGAAGTGGTTATTAATATAGTTGGATTAATATCTACCCTATCCATTACTATTTTCTATTTGTCACCCTTTTTCTTTGTCCTATTTTTGTCTTCCACTCTTTTTCTGCCTTTTATGGTTTTAACTGAGCATTTTATATGATTCCAATTTTCTCCTTTTTAGCATATCAGTGTAACGTACCAGTTATACTACTTTTACTTTTTTTAGTGGTTGCGTTAGTGTTTCCAATATACATTTACAGCTAATCCAAGTCCTGTTTCAAATAACACTGTACCAGTTCTTGGGTAGTATGAGTACCTTATAATAAAAATATAATTCTAATGACTCCATCCCAAACCTTATTTCACTGCTGTCATTCATTTTGTTTATATATAATCATATACAAATATATATATGATATACACAAGCATACATAATCAAATATATTGTTGCTATTATTATTTTGAGCAAACTCATCTGTGAGATCAATTAAGATAAGAAAGAAGAAATTTTTATTTTACCTTCATTTATTATTTCTTGGATGCCCTTCCTTTCTTTATGTAGGTCTGTATTTCTGACCTATATGTTTTCTTTCTATCTAAAAAACTTATTTTAATGTTTTTTGAAGATAAGGCTACTGACAACTAATGCCCTCAATTTTTCTTTGATTGGAAAAGTCTTCATTTCTCATTGACGTTTGAAGAAAAATTTCACAGGTACAGAATTCTGGGTTGTTGGGGGGTTTGTCTGAACCCTTTAAATGCAATTAATCCTTGAACAATAGAGGTTTCAACTCTGAAGGTCCACTTACACATTCTTTTTTTTAAATGAAAACATATTATAGCACTATATAATTCAATCCACAGTTGGCTGAATCTGTGGATGCAGAACCATGGATACAGAAGGCCGACTCTAGCATTATACTTGGATTTTTTACTGCAAGGATGATAGGTACCCCTAACCCCCGCTTGTTGAATGGCCACCTGTATTTTGCTCCATTATCTTCTTGCTTGCAGATTTTCTCAGGAGAAGGCAGATGTAATTCTTATCTTTGTTCTTCTGTAGGTAAGGTTGTATTTTTCCACTTGCTACTTTCAGGATTTTTGTTTTTTAATCCTTGATTTTCTGTAACGTAAAAGTAATTTGTCTAGGTCTTGGGTTTTTATGTTTTTTTTTTTTTTCCTTTAGCCTCCTTAATGTTCTATAATTTTAATTTTCTTGGATCTGTGTTTTGTGGTCTGACATTAATTTGTGGGAAATTCTCAATCATTATTGTTTCAAGTATTTCTTCTGTTCCTTTCCCTCTTCTTTTTCTGTTATTCCCATTAAACATAGTTAACCACTTTTGTAATTTTCCTACAGCTCTTGGATAGCCTGTTCTATTTTTTTTTTTTTTTTGGTCTTTATTTTCTTTGCTTTTTAGTTTTCAAGGATTCTACCACTGATATATTCTCTAGCTCAGTGGTCCCCAACCTTTCTGGCATCAGGGACCGGTTTTGTGGAAGACAGTTTTTCCATGGAGAGGGGTTGGGGGGTGGGGGGGGATGTTTCAGGTGGTAATGTGAGCGATGGGGAGCGATGGGGAAGGTCAGATGAAGCTTCGCTCACTTGCCCACCACTCACCTCCTGCTGTGTCACCTGGTTCTTAACAAGCCATGGACCAGTACCAGTCCGCGGCCTGGGGGTTGGGGACCCCTGCTCTAGCTCACAGATTCTTTCCTCAGCTGTGCCCAATATACTAATGAGTCCATCAAAGGCATTCTTCAATTCTGTTACAGTGTTTTTGATCTCTAGCATTTCTCTCTGGTTCTTAGAATTTTCATCTCTCTGCTTACATTGCCCATCTGTACTTGCATGCTATTTACTATCCATTGGTGCACTTTATGTATTACTCAGAGTTGTTTTGAGTTCCTGGTCTGATAATGCCAGCCTCTCTGCCATGTCTGATTCTGATGTTTGCTCTCTCTCTTCAAATTGTGAGGATTTTTTGCCTTTTGGTATGCTTTGTAATTTTTTCTTGATAGCCACACATGAGGTACCAGTTAAGAGGAACTGCTATAAATAGGCCTATATTAATGTGGTGGGGGGAGAGGGAGGATTCTGTATGATTAAGTCTCAACGTTTTAGTGAGCCTCTGTCTCTGGACTGTGAATTTTGCAAGTGTTTCTCATTTTTTTTCTTCCGACTTTGGATGTTTATAGTGGGCTGGAGTTGGGTATTTCTCTTCCCCAGGTCAGTCTCCAGTAATACCCCAGTTTAGGTTAGGCTCTGCTTAATTAATTTCCCCTGACAACAGGTCTTGTTAAGAAGAGCAGAGTGCTCTAGTGTATTTCAACGTGGTTCCTTTTCCCCACGCCCTGCCAGAAGACCCAGGGAATTTTTCCATAATATTTACCATGGGAACCTGGTAAAGCGCCTAATAAATCTCATAATCTTGTGTCTCCTTTTCTCCAATAACTGGGTCCCCTGGTGTTTTTATGTCTCAGAATTGTCCACTCTGAGTCTCCAGCAATTCATCAATTACAATTTAGGTTTTCCTATCCTGTGAGTGGTTCCTGAGGCAGTTTGCTCTCAAGTAACTCTGCTTCAAGGATAAGCTGTGATTCCATATTCAAGAGTCTGTCTCTCCAATCTTAGAGGTAGTGGTTTGCTTTGGTCCTTCCCTCTCTTATCCAAGAAGAGTTGTTAGTTTTTTCAGTCTGTTCTGCTTTTACTTGTTATTAGGATGGAGTGGTGACTTCTAAGCTGCTTACATGTAGAACTAGAAACTGAGAAAGTAGATTATCTTATAAGTACAAGTGCCAGAGAACAGAATTCAATATGCTATATTCATTTTCAGTGGCTCTCAGCCATGGTTATTTTCTTTTACTGACTTTCTCTTCATATGCCACCAAAATTAATCACAAAATTTCAAAACTGGACAAAGTTAAAATTGGACTCTTTTGCCAAGAACTTAAATTTAAATAACAAAAAAAAATAGATCCAGAACTCTGAAAATAAAGTAGAAACCTCATACTGTTTCTAAGGAGAGGAAAAATCCTTAAGTAATTATATTTTCTGTTGCTAATCAAAATTATAATTTTGCAAATAATGAAAAGAAATATTTTAAGCTCTTTATGTATAAATTTGTGCATCTCAGCCTGAACATTGTTCTTTTTAAAACAGTAAGTAAAGGAGGAATTATTTTTAGCCATGCACTTAAGTCTCTTTTATGCCAGTTTTCCACTTCGTCTCAACACACTTCTCACTAACTAGCTACCTTGACACATAATTTAGGGGAGAAAAATTGACCCATTTGAATAATTTTTGTAAATCCATATAGTACAGATAATACACAGATTTTAGGCATTTATCTGAGGTCACAGAGAAGTATTTAATCTGTGAAAGAGAGAAAGATCAGATGAAGGCAGACCCCCAAATATAAACGAGGTGGGGCATTTCTAAAGTTACTAAAATATATATCACATACCTGAACAAAGAAAATAATTCAGTTTCTTGGTAAGAACCAACATTTGGGAACTACCAATGGTTATAAGGATGCTAACGTAGTAAGTCTAGAACTCTCCACCATGAGGTAAAAATAGGCCTAAGAGGTGAGTTAAAACTAAAGCTGCAGTGAGTTAATCAAATGGCCTTATCTGAAGAGAGAGGTGGAATTAAAACATGGTAAGATTTAATACCTAACAGGTGTTAAAAGAATACATGGTATTTTGTTTTAGGGCATTCTCACTGTTTCATACCAAACCTGCCTTTGGCAGTGGACAAGGCAAATATACTGCACCTTACTGTTGAGAAACTTTTCCCACTGAATTCATTAATGGTGAATTTATATTTTAATACAATTTTTTTTCTCTTTATAAAATAGAGCAGATTTATTCAGATTAACTCTTTTGAACTCTGTTAGTGCCTTCAATTGTACAGCAGGCTCTAGTATGCCTTTTATCCCACTGGACTTTAAAAGTAAATATTCCATGTTTAACATTCATGTAGTTTAATTATATAATTAAACTGTTACTTTAAATTTATATTAACTAGAAATATTTTAGATACATTTATTCATATATGTATTATATATGCATACACATGCATGCATATATTCATATGTTATTCTTTAACGGTGAAAACTACTCATCTGAATTTGTCTTCATACAAGACCAAAATAATAATTTATTATTAATACAAAATAAAATGTCACTTATAAAGTGCATACCAAGTACAGGTGTTTTTCAAATAGTTTTATCTATCTTGGCTCTGTTAAACCTTGCCATAACCTTATAAAATAGATCATCCATTCTATTTTCAAATATGGGAACTGTGGTACATTGAGATTAAATGACTTGACCAGAGTAATTTGTTGGTAGTGATGGAGTTGGAATTTAAACCTACAAAATCTGACTTTTGAATCTGTCTGCTTCCTAGTATACTACATTGCCTCCTCAGCTGTGAATTAGATATGTTCCTAAGATATAATACCAGGAATAGATGGGAGAGTATAAAAATTTTATTTTTAGTTATCTTTGATTAAAGACAGATTACAAAAGTGGGCATTTTTACATTATGGAAAAAGAGCATTGTCTATATGGTTAGCAGGAGCTGTGAGATAAGGAGTCTATAAAGTTGTACTTGCTTATCTTAGACTTGAGTGTAGTGATTTTGAGACAAAATATTTCAAAGCTCAATACATTTCCTTTCTGATTTTACTGGAATTATTAACCCCCAAACTGGTATTTAAAAACAGCAAACATTCAGTAGACAAAAATGGATACATTGAGCAACCATGTTTCAGTAGACTGTTAAAGACAGAACAAGGGAAATATATAGCAGGAGGAAAAGAGTGTCTCTCTGGTGATATCAGAGAATAGTACATAGATGCAATCACAAGGTTGGGCAAAGATATTCCAAAACCAAAACAGCTTGCAGGAAGGCCCTGATTCATTTGTCATTTCTGGGTTGCTAGTCATTTGCATGATTGTTCTCAAATCAATTTCTTGCTCATCCTCTGCTCTATTCTGAGTAGCTAGAGGCTGACCGCTGCACTGTATCCCAAGTTCCCTTGCTCACTGGCTCTGGCAAATATCACAGGGAGAGAATGGAGGCTGGAGAGCCAGAGAAGCCGAGATTTTTTTCTGTTTCTGTCTATGTCCCTGGAAAGGGCTCTATTTCTTTTGTGCATCTAGTTCCTATGGCAGCTCTTCTTCTGTTTTAACAGTTCCTGCCTAGTGGCTCAGACTCCTGGGCTCTGGCAAACTAAGAGATGGTAATTGTTTCCTTCTCTTGCTAAACTCTGGATTGTCTCACAGTGTCTCATTGTTCACTTTTTCAATTCATCTAATAACTTCATAACTGTTCTCCATAACAAATTTCCTACATGAAATTTCAGTCTGGGCTTTGTTTTCCTGACTGGACTCTATTGATATAATTTATCTGGGTAAATAAGTAGGATAGGAGTTATAAGAAAAATACTTGTTTCAAGTGCTTATGGAAATTCCAGGTGTTATAATTCATTAAACAGATGTTTTGACTGTTTAAATAGGTCTGGAAACAAGAAGTGAGGCCAGGACAGGAGTTAAAAGAGAAAATTAGCACCATATTGTGAATGAAATCACCTATACACGGAACATAGAGGAGAAAAATGTCTGAGCATAGATGTTCTAAAGGAATCAAATCAAAGGGTGAGCTGATGAAGAAGATTGGTAAGGAAAACTTGATGAGGACATGAGAGAAAGACGAGAAATACATATATGTATATGAGAATTATATATATGTATATATATAATTCACCAACATACACTATTTAGAGAACTCCAGTAGAGATAAGGGCTGAAAATTTTCCACTGGATTTGGAATTTAGAAGGTAATTGGTCTTATTAGTAAAGAGAGGGAAATTTGGGTGAGAGGTCTGGAGAAATATGCTAAAGTTGGAGATCTATTGTTTGAGAAGAGGGAACTGCTAAAATATATAGTTAAACGAAAAGTATTAAGGACTGAAAAAGCATAATCTATTTTTATTCCATTCAGAATTTTTCAGTTTTTTGGGCATAATATTTGATATGGTCAGTTGTATCAACAAGTCAAGTTGGGTTGACAAAAAATGCAAAAAGGAAGGCTCTTGAAGGTTCTAGTGATAGTAGATTTAAAAAAAAAAAAAATCAGACACGGATCCACAATCAAGAAGAATGTGAGACAAATAAGGAGTTAAAGCAAGGAATAAATTGTTAGTCCAGTGGGCTGGGTATCATTTCAGTGTAGAAGAGGGGGAGTTCTGTCATCTGAAAGGAAGATGCCGCCATTGCTCATGACTGATGTAGGTGTAGGAGAAGGAACAGCCACCATCGAAGATGGCTGCAAGAAAAATAATATCTTTTAGGAACAAAGAGAGGTATAGGACAAAGGGTTGTAAAAAATTATCCGTGTGGAGATTAAGGAGGAAGGAGAGTTTATTTATGATGGACTGGGGGATCCAGTGACCATAGTGGTATGGATGTGAGAAATGTCAGTAGTGGAATGATGAATTTGTGGGAGAATGTGTAGAGTAGTATAGAAAGGATAGAGTGACTGAACGATTACAGTCATGATTGCATTGTATCTCCTGTCTTGTACTTCTGAACCACTCTAAGTTATGAAACATCCAAGGGCTCTCTCTTCTGCCTCTCTGATTAAAATGGAGGCCCAGGGCACTTTATGTTCTTTAAAGTTATCCATATTGATTTTTATTTATTCTCTCACTATCTTTTAAGTTTCTATACACTTGAGTACATGTATATGTATGTACATGTATATGTGTGTATGTGTGCTTGTGTCATCCTGTCTCAGCTATTCTAGAAGACTTTAAAGATAATGAAGTACTCATTTGTGAATTAGACATTCAGACAAAGTTAAGAGTGAAATTTATGGAGAAGGGGTTAGCAAGAACTTTTTTCTGTCAATTTTGTTTTCCGTGTGGCTTATCAAAGAATTGTCATCTTACCTACAGATGTGCATAAACAAACACACATGAAAGAGGGAAATATATTAATTATGAACTCTGGAACTCCATTTAATGGTGAGATTCAGGGGAAAAAAAAACTAATTACAATTTAAGTTATCTACAGGACATGTTGGTGGTTTCTACCTTGTGATGCCAACTTGGTGATCCTCTTATACATCTTTTTACCAGACTTTTCTTTTTGCCAGGTGTCTACAGAGACAGCCAACTCATCAAACCAAAATATGTTTAATCAGGAAACGTTGCAGATAAAAACATTGCTAAACTTTACAAAAATAATTTGAAAAAGGTTTTGGATTATAGACTTGGACTATTTCATACTAACATTTCCTTTCACTAGCAATTATAAATGACATTTGGCAGTTTCAGAAAGACCACCAAAGCTTAAATCAAACATTTGAAGAATATCGTCTCTATTCATGCAAATGATTCCTAAACACTGTGCAATAATTTGTCTGCATTGCTTCCAAGAAAACATTCCAAGCAATATTTGAAAGAAAATAAAATCCTAATCTTTTACAGTTCCACTGCGTTTAATTCCAGGAAGAAAACTCAAGCACAGAGTTTAGTTGTCCTCTTACAGGAATCATTTACCCAAGTGTATGTTATGCAGGTATTTAGCTACATAAGCCTGGGCACAAAAGCCCAGGTGTCTTCAAGTTGAAACAATACTCTGTCCTCTTTTCCTGGACTCCTTTGTCCCTCTTAGGCATGAGGGCAAACAACCTGAGAGATTAGGTCAAGTTCACGCTAAACAACAACAAAAAAACCCCTCTTGAAATTATGCACAAGTTTTTTCTAAATAAAAGGGAGACAAATAGTTCTGCCAAGTTCTTTTACATTTTGTGTTAGGAAGAAAAAATAGCAAAGCTAAAAATATAAGGTAAGAAATATGGAGCCTAGGAGAGATACATCATAGCAATTCTTTTATTTTTTTCTAACTACTTCTTCTATAGAAGATCAAATTTACTTGGAATTTATAGAGGATGCATATGCTTGCTTACAATATGGAAAATAAAAACAAGATAAAAGGGCAGGAAATGGAAAGAAAGAAAATATATTAAAACTTTGTACTGGGTAATGTGTTTGATATTTTTGTAAACATTTAGTCTGCAATTTTCTGAAATTTTTATTAATTCCACCATAATTTCCATGGGGAAAATGTTCTCACAGAATTTACTTTGAATGCAAAACACCTAAAACAGAGTAATCATCCTAAATTTCCTCTTTTGGAAGCTATTGGAAATAGCATCAATGCCTCTACATCACCAGATAAATTTCTGAAAATGTTCAAAAAGATGGTAGGAAGTTTTTGGAGGAAGAATATAATTATCATACATTATAATCTTCCTATCAGTGCTTGAATTCCATTTATATTCTAGATTAATATTCATCAGTTGTGTGTTTCTTATGGTTTCCACAAGAAATTACCACAAACTTAGTGGCTTAAAATAACCGAATCTTATTCTCTCATAGTTCTGGTGGCCAGAAGTTCAAAATCCAGGTGCCAGCAGACACTCCTTAAGAAGCTCTAGAGGCAAATTCTCTCCATGCTTCTAGATGCTAGTGGTTGCTGGCTTCCTTGGCTTGAGGCCACAGCACTCCGATTTCTCTTTCATCTTCACGTCACATTCTCTTCTGTGCCTGCATTCTCCTCTGTGTCTCTTATAAGGTCCTTTCTCATTGGATTTAGGGCCCATTTGGAAAATCTGACCTGGATCTTAATTTAACTACATCTGCAAAGATTCTTTCTCCAAATAAGATAACTTTCATAGGTTTCAGGGATTAGGATTTGGAAATATCTTTTGGGGGTCTATGAGTCAGCCTACTCTATCTACCATCTGTAATGTCTCTGGTGAAAAAGACTTATTTTTTTTTCTAAGATGACCTGCTCAAGCTATGATGCCTGCCTTTATTTCATTGAGCTGAAATCTGCTTCCTTATAGTTCTATCATAACGGTTCCAATTCTGCCATTTGAGGTCCCATAGAATGAGTATACTCTCTTTTCTACAACATAGTCTCCCAAATATTTGAAAGTTGTTGTAATTTCTCCTGAAAATGATTTTGGTTAAAATTGAGACATTCCTGAATTCCATTTCCCTTTATTTCTGGATTTTTTATTTTTCATCTTATTCCTAGTGAGCCACTCTGTTTCCTTCAGGACTGACTTGAGGCCTATTGAGAGCTATGACTGAGTATTTTACTATCATATTAATCACAAAATGCCACAGTGTATAATGTAATAATACATTGTCTCTTTGCAGTGCATTATTCTATTTCAATATTTATATAAGCATCAGGATAGATTATATGCTATTTCCCTAGACAGATTGAATTTAGAGGATTATTTTTTAAAACTTACTGCTGTTTCTTCTATTTGTACTAAATTTCCTTGGTAATTTATGGCAGGTGTCATTCCTATTCTCTCAAGAGTTGGTGAGACCCAAACAAAACTATTAATTTCATTCTCAAGAAATCACATTCAATGATCTTAGAGGCAGTACAGAGCTACAGATAAAGTGTCATAAGACATACTCTGTGGGGTGAGAAAACATTGCAAAAGGAAGAACACACAAGCATATGCAGGAAAGTTGATTTCAAATGTAGTGACAAATGAAGAGGTGGGCTCATATAAATTTAAGGGAAAGTAATTTAGAAATGAATGATAAAAACTAGTTGAAATATGCTATTATATTACTATTAATGCTGTTTGAAATCATTCCTTTTTAAGTCATTTTATTTCAATTCATAATAAATGTAAACCATAATTTAGGTTTAAGAAATACATAAAATCTGCCAAACTATTGTCACCTTAAAATATATTAAAGGTAATTCCAGACTTTTGGATTTTCTGAGAACTGAATCCTTGATATATTATCAAGAGTATAGATTTGTAAATATTCTCATATTTCATGTTAAAATATGGGCAAAAAATTATCTCAAATATATTCAAATGACCCTTACCTTAGTTGCAACAGAAAGGATCATGATGTACATAGTGTGATGGACATAAACACATACGCAACATTGCCAATTTCATTTCCAACCTCCTTTCACCAACATATATTTTATATTAACATCAAGGACTTGTCCCTTGGAGGTAATTAATGTATTGTAAAATGAAATGAATGAATGGCCTTGGTATTCGTTACCAAAGAATTTGGTTTGGCAAACTATACTACTAATGGAAATGCTAGGTGTCAAAGTAAACACAGACAAGAAGATAATGTGTCAAAAAGTATAATTGTTTTTTTTGTGTAAAGTCCCAAATAATGCTCCTGACCAACAGGCAGCTTTCTTCCTAGTGGTCACCAAGAAACACAGATGATTATTTTCTCCTGTACTATATCCTTCCCATCATGGCTTCCAAGGTCTCTGTGCTCATCCATATTGAACCAAGGATAAGAGCATGAAGAGTCAGAGTGCAGGCTTTTATGGGTTAGGCCTGGAAGTGGGGCATGAGGCTTTCACTTTGTGGCCAACCCAATATATTGACTAGAATTTAGTCATATAGTTATACCTAATGGCCAGGGAGTCTGGGAAATATGGACTAACCTTTTGCACATAGAGAAGAGAAACTGGTTTTAGAGAAGAGCTACCAAGTCTCTGCCATATCAAGTAAAATGCTTTATTGAAAAATACCATTTAAATTAATTTATTGGTTTTACGGTATATGGTAATAGTTATTTAGGAATCATGGATAGCTATATAATTTGTGGGGCTCAGTGCAAAATTTAAAAATGGAACCTCTTGTTCAAAAAGAAGAAAAGTACCACTAAATATACTAAAATATAAAACTTTTTATTTTAAAAATCTTACATTACTTATAAACCTAGTAGGAGTTAATAGTGATACATGGTTTTAATACTATATACTGTATCTGATGAACCCTCCAGGTGGAAAAAAAATTACTGGACACAAATATAAAGCAACTCTTATAAGGTATTTAAGACAGCAATCCGAACAGGTCAGAAGTTTTGCAGGACCATGATCCCTAAAAGGAAATAAGCCCCTAAGATTAGCTCAAATTCAAACTTTTCCTAGAGTGCATTACTACAATTTTGGTTCAGGGAAATTGGACCTAATCAGAAAAATGCAGGGTCAGAAATGACAGAGTGCAGAATGCCCAGGACTGGCCAGGAAGTTAAAACACGCAGGACAAAAATCCCGAGAGAAGATATTTTCTGGGCATGCACAGGATGTGCACTTCAGGAAGCAAACAGCAAAGAGTAACTGGGAAGTTGAAGAGTTGAGAAGAGATCTCAGCAACTGTGTAATCCTGATGAAAGAGAAGGTGGATTTCAAGTCTCATCATGGTGAAAGTACTTCAGAAAACACCTCAGACTTTCAACTGTGATGATGGTAGGACCATGACTTAGGAGTAATGGTCACTCCTCAAGAGCAAATGTTGAGCTCTACTATGACATATTTTATATTGTGATATTTATACCATGTTGAGCTCCCCATGGTGAAGTCCACGTGGCAACGAACTGAGCACGGTCTCCAGCCAACAGTCAATGAGGAATTGAGGCCCTCAAGCAAGAGCCCATGAGAAACTGAAATCTGTCAATAATCACATGAGTAAGCACTGCTGCCCTGATGATATCTTGGTTTCTGCCTATGAAAGTCTCTGAAGCACAAGATTCAGCTAAGTTATTCTCAGATTTCTGGTCTATAAGAACCACGAGATAATAAATATTGTTTAAACCAGTAAGTTTTGGAGTAATATTAAATAGTATTGAATAATAGAAAATAAATAAGTAAACATAATAAAAGTAGATAACTAAAGTGTTTATAATACAAAAGTAAAACTGAAGTAGATTAAGTCTTAACTAAGCCTCAAATCCAGCCTAGACAGAATGAAAGTGATCAACTGGCATTCTGTCTGCCAAAAATAACATTGACCAGAGCCTGTACAGCTTTTAATACACGATGTTTGGCATCTGCTCAAAATTTATGAGACATGATAAAAATGGGAACACATGACTGACAAGAAAAAAATAATAACAGGCTAGATAATAAAAAGAGACCAAGAGTTTATTAAAAGTTCAAAATAATCACTGACTTTAAAATAATCAATTAGGGAACATGTAAAGTATATAGTATGTCTGTAAAGCATGTAATATAATTTTAAAGCATAATTTTGAGCTCTAAACGGACACTTTAGAAAGGAAGAAATGTTAAGTCATTGATTAAAGCTTTCAGTTTAAGAAGTTTGCGGGGGAAAAAAGCAAGTTAAGCTCAAAGAAATAGAACAAAAGAAATAGTAAAAGAGGAAAAGGCCATGAGATAGATATAAAATATAAAATAGATCCAGAATTTGATTCTTTGAAAATTTTAATTAAATTGATAAATCCCTACCAAGTCTTATCAAGAAAAACAGATAACATAAATTGTTTATACCAGAATAAGCAACAGAGCATCAATCCAGATTCTACAGATAAAAGGATATTATGACTAATGTATACCAATTAAGTTAAAATTTTTGAAATAATGGACAAATCCTTATAATACATAGCTCACCAAAATTGGCATTAGAAGAAAGAGATAATCTGAATGGTCCTATTCAACAAATTGGATCTGTAATGGAAAACCTACACCCACACATGCATGCACATACATGTATCTTTAAGCTCACATTGTTTACAAGGAATTCTTCCAAACATCTAAGAAAGGACTTGTATCAGTCTTATCAAGTTCTTCCTAATAATAAAATTGGAATGACTTCCCAAATCACTTTGATTCTACAATAACCTTGACACCAAAACTTGTTGAAAGCAGAAATTAGAAACAGATATCTCTCTTAAACATATACACAAAAACCTAAATAAAATGTTCACAAACGAGGTTCCTAATTCAAAGTGGTATATAAAAACATTTATAGGTAATCACCAAGTAAGTTTAATTTCGTGAATGTGAGGCTGGTTTATACTGAAAAATCAACGAAGTCATCACATTAACAGATTAAATAAGAAACAAAATGTATAATCATCTTAAGGTATGAAGAGAAAGCATTTGATAAAATTCAATACTTTTTCATGATAAAAATTCTTAGCAAACTTTAGAAATAAAAATTTTCATTACATGATAAAAAGAATCTTTAAAAAAAAACCCTACAGCTAAAATTATATTTAATGCTGAAATAGTCAATATTTTCCCTTTCAGGTTGGGAAAAAGGCAAGGATATCCAATATCACTTCTAATCAAATCTGAACATTATTGCCACTAAAATAGGGTAGGAGAGAAAGAATAAAACACAAATATTGAAAATGAAGAAGTAAATATTTGGAAAATCCAACAGTATCTCAAACAAGCTATTATAATTAATAAGCAAAATTAGCTAGATCATGGGGTACAAGGTTATCAAAAATATTTCTATATGCTAACAACAATTGGGAAAAATCCCATTTATAATATTACCCAAATCATAAATTATTTAGGGATGACTAACAAAAGATATGTTAAATATCTGTGAGTTATAAAGTATTATTGATGGACACTGAATGAAATGGAAGGATAAACTATATTTACTGATTGAAAAATTAAATATTTAAAAAACACTAATTTTCCTAAATTCCTCTATAGGTTTAATAGAATGATTATCAAGATCCCATAGGCATTTTAATGAAAATTTAAAAGATGATTCTAATATGTATATAGAAATGCAAATGGCCAAGAACAGTCAAGACAGTCTTGAAGAAGAAAAGATTCAGAGCACACATTACCTGAAATCAAGGGTTTAGAAATTAAGACAGTGTGGTATTGACTCAAGGACAGATTCAGAATATAGAATTCAGAATTAGACCAACGCATATACAGTGATCTGATTAATGAAAGGACTTCACTGCAATTTAATGATAATCTTCACAATAAGTTGTGCTGGGTTTGTAAAATATCTCTTTGGAAGAAAATGAATTTTGACTCATTTACTTGAAACTTAGATTTCAGCTGCCCCAATTTAACTAGAATTACAAAAAACAGAACAACTTGAAATGGAAAAATATATTCCTTCTAAGAAGAAATACTAGATAAGGAGTTTGCTAATTACAGAAAAATTGGAGAGCAGGGACAAGCTAAAGTTCTGGGACATTGGCATTTAGTCAGAGGTTATACACACATAAGGTACATCTGATTGATCTGGAAAGCATTTTAAAACACATATTCTTGGGCCCTAAACAGAAAGACTCTGATTCTGTAGTCCTTTTACAGGACGTGGACACCTAGATTTTTAATGAGCTCCAAGAATGTTCTAGTATACATCAGGGTTGTCTACACTTATGGCATGAAGTTTTGGATAACAATGATAGTACCAGGCAAGGAGCTATCTAGCCATTCTTTGGAATTTCTCTGGGTCCTATTCTATAATCCTAATAGTGTGACAATCAAGAAGGAGTTGAAAACTGGATGTGCATACACTGACATGACAAAACTAGTAAACGTGTTTTGAAAGATAATATGGTCCAATGTGTCAAAGTTCATAAGCTGTGACTCTAAGTTTATTAAATTATACTACTGAACCATGCCTCACTGATTGTATAGCAACAACAACCACCACCACAATAATAATAATAATGTGGGTGCTCATGGAAGTCTGAAGTCTATTGTGTAGTCTCTGCTGTATTTTAACTGCTGAATACATATTAGCTACTATTATATGTACTTTTTTGAGGCAAAAGTTGGTAGACAAAAACGATGAGAGGAATAGTCAGACTATAAAGAGATTAACCAAAATGTTACCAGTGTTTTCTTGAGTAGTATAATTCCTGAATTTAAATTTTGTTTTATATGTCTCCATGTTTATTTTTTATTTTTCTAATTTTCAAAAAAATCATAACATTACTTCTATAATCAGAAGAAAAAGAAAATTAGAAAATTGTAAGTTTCACTGAAAATTTTGTGTGATAAAAATATTAAGATAGAATAAACATGAGGAGAATAAACACTGTATAAATTGCTTATGTATGTGGAAAAACGAAGAAGAATTCATGAGTTCTTCAGTTTCCATTTTTCAGGAATACTGGACTTTGAGGGCAAAGGGAATTTTGACTGGAGTATTTATATCATGATAGTAAGTTATTTAACTTCATATTTTCTAAACCATTCTTATAGATTACCTCAAACCTATTGTGGCTGAATAATGGTCCCCCAAAGAAGTGCATGTTATAAGAAGTCTGTGAATTTTACCTTCATGTCAAAAGGGACTGTCAAATGCAGTTAAATTAAGAATCTTGAGATGTGGAGATTATCTTGGATTATAATGTGGGCCCAGTGTAATCACAAGTATTCTTATTAGAGGAAGGCAAGAGATCAGAGTCAGAGAGGACAATGTGACAATGGAAGCAGAGTTAGTGAAGAAGACATAACAGTACTACACTTTTGCCTTTGAGGATGGAGGAAGAGGCCATAAATCAAAGCATGCAGGGGGCCTCTAGAAGGTAGCAAAGGCAAGGAAATGGACTCTTACCTAAAATTTTCAGGAAGAAACAATCGTGCTGATACCTAACCTTTAGCCTAATGAGATTGACCTGGGGCTTCTGACCTCTGGAAATATAAGATAATAAGTTAGTATTTTAAGCTATAAGTTTGTGGCAGTTTGGTAAAGCACCAATAGGAAACAAATACAGATACTCAAACTCTTTTTCATTTTCATGAGTTTAAAAATCCATTAGAAATAATCCAATTCATACTCATTCCTTGTATAAAATCCAATTAAATTCCTACCTTGCACATAAATACGTTAATTTTTATAACTTATTTTTTCATAGAGGCATACTGGTGTAGGAAGAATTTCAGAAGTCTGTGTGCTGCTTCCAAGAAGTATTTATGAAAATCTTTAGGACTACCTGATATTTTATTTAAGTCAACATGTGAAAAACATTTTTGTGGCAGATTCCCCTAACTTGGTATGACTTTATAAGACTATTCCAAAACCATAAAATAGTTGACTGTGAATCCTTATCATCATTAGAAAGTTCTGTATTCAGGCAACTAGAACTTTTTTTTGTAGATTTACTAACATTACAACGATATAAAAACTATTTGCTCAGTATCTTAGCTGAAAAACTTGGGCCCTTACTTAATATACTTTTCTTGGATGGAAATCACAGCCCGTTCTCCTCTGAGTTGTTATAAGCGATGATTAGAATTGAGGACATCAACCTTCCCTAGAGAGCTGTGTTTTACATCAGGTAGACAATCTGGGACCTTCATATCGATGTGTTTTAGAGAAACTTAGGAATTATATCTCCTTGTTGTAGGACAATGACTCTAAATTGAAATACTCCTATTACATTAAAACTTCCTTTACTTTAGTTATATAATTAAAAACTAAACAATTTCTGGGACAACTGAAGCTGTAAATCCACAGAGGTCAATTCTTGTATGTAGGAGAGGAAAAGTGAGGTTCCAGGTTGGAAATCTATGCAAAAGTGAATAAATATCACTAGGTAAAAAAGACATGTTTTGGAGAATCAGGTCCTACTCCTATAACGGATGCAATAGTTGAGCCAGCCTCCCATGAACTAGAGAGGATGCATACTGCAGAATGTAATGTTTATTTAGGAACTTGTGAATTAAAGAGTCTAAATATAAACACAACTTATATATGATTACAAAAAAAAATGTAATTTATAAGACATGGATCATTGATCTATATTTGAATTCCTTATTGCATGGGGTCATTTTCCTTTAAAAAATGATTTTTTTAGTCAAAATGCCTTCACTTCTTTATGTCATGACCTTTACCTTTATCTCTTCCCTTTGAAAAATTATATATATGTACATGTATATATGTACATGGCATATAAAACACACATATATAGATCATTTAAAAATCATATATGTAATCAATTAATTCTAAATACAGTCTTAGTTTCATTCTTTCATTCTATTATTGTTAAAGATGAGATTGGCATAAAGGGGTAAATGTGCTTTAAGAAAAAAATGTCTGCTAAGTTTGCATTTTCTCCCTGGTAGTCTGTCCTGTTGCATTTCTGATAAACCATGGTTGTCATGTGTTTAATGAATTTTCTTATGGCAAGCTAGCAACTCTTTGTTTAAAACTACTCACTGCTTTCAGTTGGGACTGGCTGTTGATCACAGCTTTGGTACAGCAAAAGGCTTGTGTCCAATCCCTTCATCCCTTCCTGCTACTTTGAAATGGACTATTAGGTCTGTCACTTAGACAATTAGATAAATAATAACTGTTGGGTTTATTGTTTTTGAAGGTCATTTTTTGCAATACCTCTGCAGTGTCTATTAAAAGACTGATCAATATCTGTTGGATAGAAAACATAAATTCTTTTTTGAAAATTAATTGAATCCTGAGACAGAAGAACACAAATATGAAAAATACATTGCCTTTAATTCCTTTTCCCATTTCCAAAGTTCACAATCTGCTGGGAGATGTTTGTTAGAATGATGTATGTGTTTAATTTCATATAAATAAGCAATCTAAGCTTTGAGATCTGATGCATACTTTGTGCATTACTACTCTACAAATTAGTTGTGATCTATAGTTTCACTCATTTTTAGAGAAATAGAAGTTTGTCTTTTTTATTCTTTGATTTATATTATTGATCTGGGACCATCTTAATTTTCCTGTAACCACGTATATCTTCATAATGTCATAGGAAACACTGGGCACCTCGCTTCGCTATTGCCTTGGCACTTTCATCAGCTTCTTGCCTCGTGTCCTTCCAGCAAGGCAGCAACTGAAGATCAATGTGGAGAATAACAAGGACCTCTCAGGGCTGTAGAACCTCTCCTCTTGAGTACCATTGCTACATTTGTTCCACAAAAAGAAATTTATGAATACTACTGTTGTATCTTTATGACACCATAAGCTAGCTTTAAGGCTTGGAGTAGATAATTTACAACACTTCTGTTTTGCTAAATCCTGCCACAGTTTTTGTCTCTTTGTTTATGACTTGCACCTAACTAAACAAGTACACATTAGTTATAAGCATCTTCAAAGCACTACCTGTGATAGGTTATTCATTTGCTTAAAAGAGTTGACAAAATTCTCACATGAAGTTTTCCCAAAATACTGGCATTGTATTTGTGGCAGTCACAGCTACTGATGCAAAAACAAATCATGATCCTTTCTGCAGTGTAGTCATTGCTCAAGACTGGCAGCCCGACCCATATTAACATTTCCTAGCAACGGAAGGTAAACGTAAGAAACGCCTGTATTCCCAGCCAAAGCAATTAAGATGTGAATATGATTTTTCCACCTTTTCTATTCTCAGTTCTGCTGGCTGCGTGGCAATGGACAACCTTGAAAGCCACATGTTGCAGATGTCAGAGACTCTGTCGGACCCTGTTCTTGAATTCCTGTCACCAGCCAAGTCCACTGCCTTTTCCCTTTCCTGCCACAGATCAGGAACATACACTTCTGAATTCGTGTGATTGAGAAGCAAATTTCTATTGTTTTAGGCCACAGATATGTCTTTTTAAAAAAATTTTATTGAAGTATAATTGATTTACAATGTTGAGTTAGTTTCTGATGTACAGCAAAGTGACTCAGTTATACATGTATACATTCTTTTTCATAGTCTTTTCCATTATGGTTTATCCCAGGATATTGAATACAGTTCCCTTGCTATACAGTAGGATCTTGTTGTTTATCCATCCTATATATCATTGTTTGCATCTGTTAGTTCCAAGCTCCAGATCCTTCCCTCCCCGGCCCCCACCTTGACAACAACAAATATATTCTCTATGTCTGTGAGTCTGTTTCTGTTTTGAAGATATGTTCACTTGTGTCATATTCTAGATTCCACATATAAGTGATATCGTATGGTATTTGTCTTTCTCTTTCTGTCTTACTTTTCTTAGTATGATAATCTCTAGGTCTATCCATGTAGCTGTAAATGGCATTATTACATTCTTTTTTATGGCTGAGTAATATTCCAGTGTGTGTGTGTGTGTGTGTGTGTGTGTGTGTGTGTTTATACCACATATTCTTTATACGTTCATCTGTCAGTCGGCATTTAGGTTGTTTCCGTGTCTTGGCTATTATAAATAGTGCTGCAGTGAACATTGGGGTGCATTTATCTTTTCGAATTATAGTCTTGTCTGGATATATGCCTGGAAGTGGGATTGCTGGATCATATGGCAACTTTATTTTTAGTTTTTTGATGAACCTCCATACTGTTTTCCATAATGGCTGTACCAGTTTACATTCCCACCAGCAGTGTAAGAGGGTTCCCTTTTCTCCACACCCTCTCCAGCATTTATTATTTGTAGACTTTTTAATAATGGCCATTCTGACTGGTATGAGGTGGTACCTCAATTTAGTTTTAATTTGCATTTCTCTAATAATTAGCAATGATGAACATCTTTTCATGAGGCCACAGATATTTCTATTGTTTACCTTATCTAATACACTGCTGAGTATATTATCATCATCATCATCAATATTATTATTTATCACATAGTTAACTTAGGTTAAGAGAACACTAATCTCTATCCTATATGTGGTAAGTACAGAAATCTCCATTATTTTGGGCCCCAATAATTCTGAATTATGATCATTCAGTACTGTCTTGGTTGAAATTTACCTTTGCAATGTCAGTGAACAAATGAATAAATAAAATAATGAGTTGGGCAAATACTATTATGAAACATTGCAGGTACTACAGGTGTATATTTATTTAACATTGCCAAAAATATAGAACATTTGGAGAAATTTAGCTATATACAGTACAGATTAATAAACCCAATGTCAAAGACAGAGGCCTAGGTTTGACTTCAGAGTCTGCCATCTTAACTGGATGATTTTGTACAGGTCACTTAATTTCTCTACTTTATTATTTGAAAAAAATGAATATATCAATTATACCTACGTTGAAATACTACTCAGCATTGACAGAGATCACTGCTACACTGAAGGGACTCAATTCTGAGCCCAGTTATACTGAACAAATTTTGGTGATGTCAAACATTCCATAGGAAGGGTGGCACACGATAACTCACTCATAAAGTAGAAATGAGGTCATGAACAGCATGCTTTGTGGAAGGAAGGAGTTCAGGAAAAGTCTACCACATACATGAGCAGATTGCTTCACTCTGCATTGAGTCGGTGATGAAGCCCTCTGAGTACCTCCCCACTCCCACTGTTGTGTGGCCAAGCCCATGACTCTCTGCTATTAGGGACTGTACAGGCTGCTTGGTTTACTTATGAGCGTCTGGATTGAGGACCATTTTACAAGAAAAATCAGCATCAAAATGCCCGGCAGGTGATAAAACCTTAATGAAAGAAGGCAAGGGCAAGCCTGAAGAGCGAGAGAAGTTGAACTATTTATCAGTGGAAGCATAGTTAGGTTCCCGCCATCAGGGAAATGTAGGGATAATCAAACACTCTTAGGTTTTAGTCGATCGCTTTGCTGTATGGTTAGGCAAATAGACCCCAGACAATTGTACAATAAAATTTGTCTTTTGGGGACAATTATGAAAATGTCTATGAGAATTTTGAAGAAGAAGTAGAATGAGTTATATGAAGCCCACTGAAAAAACTCAGTTGTCAACTCAAAAGCAATCGGAATGCTAAGGCAAATACTTAGATCCCTACTGCTAGCTAACTGGCTTCATGAAAAGAGGCCAAGCACTGTTGGGCTAAGAGGTAAAACAGTCACCTGCACCCAGTGAAACGGCTACTATGATTTTTTAAAAGCTGCATCCAATGTAAATCAGAAAGAAATTCATTGAAAATTCCTTGAGTTAAATTCCCCAAGGATAATGGACATACAGAGCAGGTGACTGGATTACTTTGGACCTTTATTGGCAATCTCCAGTTCTCCAACTTGATGCTAACAGAGATTATTCTATTCTAGGGATTGCTTGTTCTATAACATACAACTTCAGAGAACACGGTTAAATATATGAAACAGAAAATTCTCAATATTTGCTATCGAGGCCACCTAGATGTACTTCTTCTGGTCATGGTACACACTCTGCTGTACAGAAGTCATCAAGGAAACTTCTATCTTATCACTTTCAGAGCACTGGTCTTTATGAACATTAGAATTAGTATTTGAAACGTGATATTTAAAGTAGTTAATGGAAGAGGTTTTAAGGATTAGCTTAGTAGGTTAAATGCGTTTGTAAAGAAATTGAATATAAAAATAAAGGGGTGCAGATTCTATTGGAAAAGATTATGGGATCAGGAGGTAGTATGAGGGGATGGGAAAGGATGCAATTACACTATTGTACATCTTTCGTATTTCACACAATATTTAATTTTGCCTGGTGTGGTGATAGAAGGCCCAGTTTTAGATTTATACATGCCCAAAAAGGAACATACCAATGGCCAAGACATCTAAGGAGACATAATTCTAAAGTAGTTTGGCATGGGTGATGGGATGCCTATGTAGCAAAATTAGGATCATCTATGGATACCCTCTATTACCAAGCAGCAGAGAGAGAGAGAGACTCTAATTCTTTACCTGACAAATACCATGCATCTGCTTGTGTGGGTCCAAGGGTTAGCATAGCTGATACTGATGTTGTCTCGTGCTGTAGACAAATTGTCCACCTGCTGATTTAGACATCACAACTATGGAGGAAAGAGTGTGGGAAGATGGCTAAGAGGTGTGATACTAAAAGCAACGAAGTCCCAACCCTTTTCTCCACTCAGCTCACAGAACAATGGGAGCCACAACTGTACCCCTGGTAGGAGATTGGAGAGGTTTTCTCTGAAGAAACTGAATAGCCGAGGAGAAAAAGAAATACAGTCTTAGAACACTGGTTATATACCAATGCAAAAGGAAAACCACTGGCAAATCATCACAGTTTGATGTTTACCAGTAGACAAGTCCAAAAGCACAATTATTATCCACCTATAATCACTTCGTTATTTTTTTTTTACATCTTTACTGGAGTATAATTGCTTTTCAATAGTGTGTTAGTTTCTGCTGTATAACAAAGTGAATCAGCTATATGTATACATATATCCCCATATCCCCTCCCTCTTGTGTCTCCCTCCAACCCTCCCTATGCCACCCCTCTAAGTGGACACAAAGCTCTGAGCTGATCTCCCTGTGCTATGTGGCCGCTTCCCACTAGCTACCTATTTTACATTTGGTAGTGTATATATGTCCATGCCACTCTCTCACTTCATCCCAGATTACCATTCCCTCCCTGTGTCCTCAAGTCCATTCTCTATGTCTGCGTCTTTATTCCTGTCCTGCCCCTAGGCTCTTCAGAACCATTTTTCTTTTTCTTAGATTCCATATATATGTGTTAGCTTACAGTATTTGTTTTACTCTTTCTGACTTACTTCACTCTGTATGACAGTCCCTGGACCCATCTACCTCACTACAAATAACTCATTTTGTTTCCTTTTATGGCTGAGTGATATTCCATTGCATATATGTGACACATCTTCCTTATCCATTCATCTGTCGATGGACACTTAGGTTGCTTCCATGTCCTGGTTATTCTTAAAAGAGCTGCAATGAACATTGTGGTGCATGACACTTTTTTTTTTAATAATTATTATTTGTTTATTTATTTTTGGCTGTGTTGGGTCTTCGTTGCTGTGCAAGGGCTTTCTCTAGTTGCGGCGAGCAGGGGCCACTCTTCATTGTGGTGCACGGGCCTCTCACTGTCGCGGCCTCTCTTGTTGCAGAGCACAGGCTCCAGACGCGCAGGCTCAGTAGTTGTGGCTCATGGCCCAGTTGCTCCGCGGCATGTGGGATCTTCCCAGACGAGGGCTCGAACCCGTGTGCCCTGCATTGGCAGGCGGATTCTCAACCACTGCGCCACCAGGGAAGCCCCATGACACTTTTTGAATTATGGTTTTCTCAGGGTATATGCCCAGTAGTGCGAATGCTGGGTCGTATGGTAGTTCTATTTTGAGTTTTTTAAGGAACCTCCATACTGTTCTCCATAGTGGCTGTATCAATTTACATTCCCACCAACAGTGCAAGAGGGTCCCCTTTTCTCCACATCCTCTCCAGCATTTATTGTTTGTAGATTTTTTGATGATGACCATTCTAACTGGTGTGAGGTGATACCTCATTATACTTTTGATTTGCATTTCTCTAATGATTAGTAATGTTGAGCATCCTTTTATGTGTTTGATGGCAATCTGTATATCTTTGGAGAAATGTTTATTTAGGTCTTCTGCCCATTTTTGGATTGAGTTGTTTGTTTTTTGATATTGAACTGCATGAGCTGCTTGTATATTTTGGAGATTAATCCTTTGTCACTTGCTTCGTTTGCAAATATTTTCTCCCATTCCGAGGGTTGTCTTTTTGTCTTGTTTATGGTTTCCTTTGCTATGCAAAAGCTTTTAAGTTTCATTAGGTCCCATTTGTTTATTTTTGTTTTTATTTCCATTTCTCTCGGAAGTGGGTCAAAAAGGATCTTGTTGTGATTTATGTCATAGAGTGTTCTGCCTCTGTTTTCCTCTAAGAGTTTTATAGTGTCTGGCCTTACATTTAGGTCTTTAATCCATTTTGAGTTTATTTTTGTGTATGGTGTTAGGGAGAGTTCTAATTCCATTCTTTTACATGTAGCTGTCCAGTTTCCCCAGCACCACTTATTGAAGAGGCTGTCTTTTCTCCATTGTATATTCTTGCCTCCTTTAGCAAAGATAAGGTGACCATATGTGCGTGAGTTTAACTCTGGGCTTCCTATCCTGTTCCACTGATCTATATTTCTGTTTTTGTGCCAATACCATACTGTCTTGATTATGGTAGCTATGTAGTATAGTTAGAAGTCGGGGAGCCTGATTCCTCCAGCTCCATTTTTCTTTTTCCAGATTTCTTTGGCTATTTGGGGTCTTTTGTGTTTCCATACAAATTGTGAAAATTTTGTTCTAGTTCTGTGAAAAATGCCATTGGTGGTATGATAGGGATTGCATTGAATCTGTAGATTGCTTTTTGTAGTATAGTCATTTTCACAATGTTGATTCTTCCAATCCAAGAACATGGTATATCTCTCCATCTGTTTGTATCATCTTTAATTTCTTTCATCAGTGTCTTATAGTTTTCTACATACAGGTCTTTTGTCTCCTTAGGTAGGTTTATTCCTCAGTATTTTATTCTTTTTGTTGCAAAGGTAAGTGGGAGTGTTTCCTTAATTTCTCTTTCAGATTTCTCATCATTAGTGTATAGGAATGCAAGAGATTTCTGTGCATTAACTTTGTATCCTGCTACTTTACCAAATTCATTGATTAGCTCCAGTAGTTTTCTGGTAGACTCTTTAGGATTCTCTATGTATAATATCATGTCATCTGCAAAGGGTGACAGTTTACTTCTTCTTTTCTGATTTGGATTCCTTTTATTTCTTTTTCTTCTCTGATTGCTGTGGCTAAAACTTCCAAAACTATGTTGAATAATAGTGGTGAGAGTGGACAACCTTGTCTTGTTCCTGATCTTAGTGGAAATGGTTTCAGGTTTTCACCATTGAGAATGATGTTGGCTGTGGGTTTGTCATATATGGCCTTTATTATGTTGAGGTAAGTTCCCTCTGTGCCTACTTTCTGGAGAGTTTTTGTCATAAGTGGGTGTTGAATGTTGTCAGAAGCCTTTTCTGCATCTATTGAGATGATCATATGGTTATTATCCTTCAGTTAATATGGTGTATCACATTGATTGATTTGCATATATTGAAGAATCCTTGCATTCCTGGGATAAACCCCACTTGATCATGGTGTATGATCCTTTTAATGTGCTCTTAGATTCTGTTTGCTAGTATCTTGTTGAGGATTTTTGCATCTATGTTCATCAGTGATATTGGCCTGTAGGTTTCCTTTTTTGTGACATCTTTTTCTGGTTTTGGTATCAGGGTGATGGTGGCCTCGTAGAATGAGTTTCGGAGTGTTCCTCCCTCTGATCTATTTTGGAAGAGTTTGAGAAGGATAGGTGTTAGCTCTTCTCTAAACGTTTGATAGAATTCGCCTGTGAAGCCATCTGGTCCTAGGCTTTTGTTTGTTGGAAGATTTTTAATCACAGTTTCAATTTCAGTGCTTGTGATTGGTCTGCTCATATTTTCTATTTCTTCCTGGTTCAGTCTCAGAAGGTTATGCTTTTCTAAGAATTTGTCCATTTCTTCCAGGTTGTCCATTTTATTGACATATAGTTGCTTATAGTAATCTGTCATGATCCTTTGCATTTCTGCAGTGACAGTTATTACTTCTTTTTCATTTCTAATTCTATTGATTTGAGTTTCTCCCTTTTTTTCTTGATGAGTCTGGCTAATGGTTTATCAATTTTGTTTATCTTCTCAAAGAACCAGCTTTTAGTTTAATTTATCTTTGCTATCATTTCCTTCATTTCTTTTTCATTTATTTCTGATCTGATTTTTATGATTTCTTTCCTTCTGCTAACTTTGGGGGATTTTTGTTCTTCTTTCTCTAATTGCTTTAGATGTAAGGTTTGGTTGTTTGAGATGTTTCTTGTTTCTTGAGGTAGGATTGTATTGGTATAAACTTCCCTCTTAGAACTGCTTTTGCTGCATCCCTTAGATTTGGGACATCGTGTTTTCATTGTCATTTGTTTCTAGGTATTTTTGATTTCCTCTTTGATTTCTTCAGTGATCTCTTGGTTATTTAGTAGTGTATTGTTTAGCCTCCATGTGTTTGTATTTTTTACAGGTATTTTCCTGTAATTGATACCTAGTCTCATAGCGTTGTGGTCAGAAAAGGTACTTGATACGATTTCAGTTTTCTTAACTTTACCAAGGGTTGATTTGTGACACAAGATATGATCTGTCCTGCAGAATGTTCTATGAGCACTTGAGAAGAAAGTGTATTCTGTTGTTTTTGGATGGAATGTCCTATAAATATCAATTAAGTCCATCTTGTTTAATGTATCATTTAAAGCTTATGTTTCCTTATTTATCTTCATTTTGAATGATCTGTCCATTGGTGAAAGTAGGGTATTAAAGTTCCCTACTATGATTGTGTTACTGTTGATTTCCCCTTTTATGGCTGTTAGCAGTTGCTTTATATATTGAAGTGCTCCTTTGTTGGGTGCATAAATATTTAGAATTGTTAGATCTTCTTTTTGGGTTGATTCCTTGATCATTATGTAGAGTCCTTCCTTGTCTCTTGTAATAGTGTTTATTTCAACGTCTTTTTTGTCTGATATGAGTATTGTTGCTCCTTTTTTCTTTTGATTTCCATTTGCATGGACTGTCTTTTTCCATCCCCTCACTCTCAGTCTGTATGTGTCCCTAGTTCTGAAGTGGGTCTCTTGTAGACAGCATATATATGGGTCTCATTTTCGTATCCATTCAGCCAGTCTATGTCTTTTGGTTGGAACATTTAATCCATTTACATTTAAGATAATCATCAATATGTATGTTCCTATTACCATTTTCTTAATTGTTTTGGGTTTGTTATTGTAGGTGTTTTCCTTTTCTTGTGTTTCCTCCCTAGAGAAGTTCCTTTAGCATTTGTTGTAAAGCTGGTTTGGTGGTGTGAATTGTCTTAGCTTTTGCTTGTCTGTAAAGGTTTTAATATCTTCATTGACTCTGAATGAGATCCTTGCTGGGTAGAGTAGTCTTGGTTGTAGGTTTTTCCCTTTCATCACTTTAAATATGTCCTGCCACTCCTTTCTGGCTTACAGAGTTTCTGCTGAAATATCAGCTATTAACCTTATGGTGATTCCCTTGTATGTTATTTGTTGCATTTCCCTTGCTGCTTTTAATATTTTTTCTTTGTATTTAATTTTTGATAGTTTGAATAGTATGTGTCTTTTCATGTTTCTTGTTGAATTTATCCTGTGGGGGACTCTTTGTGCTTCCTGGACTTGATTGACTATTTCCTTTCCCATATTAGGGAAGTTTTCAACTATAATCTCTTCAAATATTTTCTCAGACCCTTTCTTTTTCTCTTCTTCTTCTGGGACCCCTGTAATTCGAATGTTGGTGCATTTAATATTGTCCCAGTAGTCTCTGACACTGTCCTCAATTCTTTTCATTCTTTTTTCTTTATTCTGCTCTGCTGTAATTATTTCCAGTATTTTATCTTCCAGGTCACTTATCTGTTATTTTTCCTCAGTTATTCTGCTCTAGATTCCTTCTAGAGAATTTTTAATTTCATTTATTGTGTTGTTCATCATTGTTTATTTGCTTTTTAGTTCTTCTAGGTCCTTGTTAAACGTTTCTTGTATTTTCTCCATTCTATTTCCAAGATTTTGGGTCATATTTACTATCATTACTCTGAATTCTTTTTCAGACAGACTGCCTATTTCCTCTTTATTTGTTTGGTCTGGTTGGTTTTTACCTTGCTCCTTCATCTGCTGTGTAGTTCTCAGTCTTCTCATTTTGCTTAACTTACTGTGTTTGGGGTTTCCTTTTAGCAGGCTGCATGTTTGTATTTCCCATTCTTTTTGGTGTCTGCCCCCATTGGGTAAGGTTGGTTCAGTGTGTGTGTAGGCTTCCTAGTGGAGAGGACTGGTGCCTGTTTTCTGGTGGATGAGGCTGTACCTTGTCTTTCTGATGGGCAGGACCACGTCCAGTGGTGTGTTTTGGGGTGTCTGTGATCTTATTATGATTTTAGGCGGCCTCTCTGCTAATGGGTGGGGTTGTGTTCCTGTCTTGCCAGTTGTTTGGCATGGGGTGTCCAGCAGTGGAGCTTGCTGGTCATTGAGTGGAGCTGAATCTTAGCATTGAGATGGAGATCTCTCAGAGAACTCCTGCCAATTGATATTATAAGGTGCTGGGAGGTCTCTGGTGTTCCAGTGTCCTGAACTTGGCTCTCCCACCTCAGAGGCTCAGGCCTGACACCCGGCCGAGTACCAAGACCCTGTCAGCTACACAGCTCAGAAGAAAAGGGAGAAAATAAAAGAAAGAAAAAATAAATAAATACAATAAAGTCATTAAAATAAAAAATAAAAAAATCATAAAAGAATAAAAATATTAAAATAAAAAGAAGTGAGCAACCAAACCAATAAACAAATCCACTAATGATAACAAGTGCTAACATCTATACTAAGATAAACTTAAATCTCAGAAGCTATTCAGTCACATACAGCAAACCCCAAGTCTAAAGTTGCTCCCAAAGTCCACCACCTGAATTTTGGGATGATTCGTTGTCTATTCACATATTCCACAGATGCAGGGGTTCATCAATTTGATTGTGGAGATTTAATCCTCTGCTCCTGAGGCTGCTGGGAGAGATTTCCCTTTCTTTTCTTTGTTTGCACAGCTCCTGGGGTTCAGCTTTGGATTTGGCCCCACCTCTGCATGTCGGTCACCCTCTGGCGTTGTTCTTCTCCCAGACAGGAGGGAGTTAAAGGAGTAGTTTATTAGGGGGCTCTGGCTCACTCAGGCTGGGGGGAGGGAGGGGTACGGAATGCAGGGTGAGCCTATGGTGGCAGAGGCCAGCATGACGTTGCAACAGCCTGAGGGGCGCCATGTGTTCTCCCCAGGGAAGATGTCCCTGGATCACAGGAGCCTGGCAGTGGTGGGCTGCACAGGCTCCCAGGAGGGGAGGTGTGGATGGTGACCTGTGCTCGCACACAGGCTTCTTGGTGGCGGCAGCAGCAGCCTTAGCGTCTCATGCCCGTCTTTGGGGTCCGCGCTGATAGCTGCGGCTCACACCTGTCTCTGAAGCTCATTTAGGCGGTGCTCTGAATCTCCTCACGCACCCCGAAACAATGGTCTCTTGACTCTTAGGCAGTTCCAGACATTTTCCTGGACTCCCTCCCAGTTAGCTGTGGTGCACTAGCCCCCTTCAGGCTGTGTTCACGCAGCCAACCCCATTCCTCTCCCTGGGATCTGAACTCCAAAGCCCGAGCTTCAGCTCCCACACCCCATCCACCCTGGCTGTTGAGCAGACTAGCCTCTCAGGCTGGTGAGTGCTGTTCGGCACCGATACTCTGTGCAGGAATCTCTCCGCTTTACCCTCTGCACCCCTGTTGCTGTGCTCTCCTCTGTGGCTCCAAAGCTTCCCCCCCTGCCCACTCCCCTTTTCCACCAGTGAAGGGGCTTCCTAGTGTGTGGAAACTTTTCCTCCTTCACAGCTCACTCCCAGAAGTGCAGATCCTGTCCCTGTTCTTTTGTCTATGTTTTTTCTTTTTGCCCTGCCCAGGTACGAGGGGAGTTTCTTGCCCTTTGGGAAGTCTGAGCTCTTCTGCCAGTGTTCAGTAGGTGTTCTGTAGGAGTTGTTCCACATGGAGATGTATTTTTGATGTATTTGTGGGGAGGAAGGTGATCTCCACGTTTCACTCCTCTACCATCTTGAAAGTTCTCTGTAGGCAATTTTTAAATGACTGTTTCAATTTCAGTACTTGTGATTCATCTGCTCATATTTTCTATTTCTTCTTGGTTCAATCTTGGGAGATTGTACGTTCTAAGAATTTATCCATTTCTTCTAGGTTGTAGATTTTATTGGCATTTAGTTGCTTGTAGTAGTCTCTTATGATCCTTTGTGTTTCTGTGGTGTCTGTTGTATGTTCTCCTTTTTTATTTCTGATTTTATTGATTTGAGTCCTCTCCCTTTTTTTCTTGATGAATCTGGCTAAAGGTTTATCAGTTTTGTTTATCTTTTCAAAGAACCTGCTTTTAGTTTCATTGATCTTTTTTATTGTTTTCTTCATCTTTATTTCATTTATTTGTGCTCTGATCTTTATGATTCATCCTTCTACTTACTTTGGGTTTTGTTTGCTCTTCTTTCTCTTGTTGCTTTAGGTGTAAAGTTAGGTTGTTTTTTTCAGATTTTTCTTGTTTCCTGAGGTAAGATTTTATTGCTATAAACTTTCCCCTTATGACTGATTTTCCTGTGTCACATAGGTTTTTTGATCACTGTCCCTTCATTTTCATTTGTCTTTAGGTATTTTTTGATTTCATCTTTGACTTCTTCACTGGTCCATTAGTTGTTTAGTAACATATTGTTTAGCCTCCATGTGTTTGTGTTTTTTATATTTCTTTTCCTTGTGACTGATTTCTAATCTCATAGCATTGTGGTCAGTAAACATGCTTGATATGATTTCAGTTTTTCTAAGATTACCAACACTATCTTTGTGGCACAGCATGTGATCACTCCTGGAGAATGTTTCATGTGCACTTGAAAAGAATGTATGTTCTGCTGCTTTCGGATGGAATGCTCTATAAATATCAATTAAGTTCATCTGATCTAGTGTGTCACATAAGGCATGTGTTTCCTTATTGATTTTCTGTCTGGATATTCTGTCCATTGATGAAAGTGGGGTGTTAAATTCCCCCACTATTATTATGCTACTGTCAATTTCTCCTTTTATGGCTCTTAGGATTTGCCTTATATACTGAGGTGTTCCTATGTTGGGTGCATATATATTTACAATCATTATATCTTCTTCTTTGACTGATCCCTTGATCAATATGTAGTGTCTTTCTTTCAACAGTCTTTATTTTAAAGTCTATTTTGTCTGATATGAGTATTGCTACTCCAGCTTTCTTTTGATTTCCATTTGTATGGAATATCTTTTTCCATCCCCTCACTTTCAGTCTGTATGTGTCTGTAGAACTGGAGTGGGTTCTCTTGTAGACAGCATATATATGGGTCTTGCTTTTCTATCCATTCAGCAGAGTCTCTGTCTTTTGGTTGGAGCATTTAATCCATTTACGTTTAAGGTGATTATCTATACATATGTTCTAATTGCCATTTTGTTAATTGTTTTGGATTTGTTTTTATAGGTCTTTTTTCTCCCCTTCTCCTTTTGTTCTCTTCTCTTGTGATTTGATGACTAACTTTAGTGTTATGCTTGGATTCCTTTTTCTAATTGTGTATCTATTGTAGATTTTTGGATTGCAGTTCCCATGAGATTTTGATATAGCAGTCTATATATAAACAAGATTGTTTCAAGTTGCTGGTCTTTTAATTTAAAATGCATTTCCAATATCCTTCATTTGTACTCTCCTCACTATTGCTAGTTTTGATATCATATTTGTGTGTTCATGATTTCCTATTTTTACTGTATGTTTGCATTTACCAGTGAGCTTTTTCATTACTAATATTCTTGTTTCTACTTATGGCCTTTTCTTTTCCTCTTAGAGAAGTTCGTTAACCATTTGTTGAAAAGCTGGTCTGGTGGTGCTGAATTCTCTTAGCTCTTGCTTGTCTGTAAAACTTTTGATTTCTCCATTGAATCTGAATGAGAGGCTTGCTGGGTAGAATATTCTTGGTTGTAGGTTCTTTCCTTTCATCACTTTAAATATATTGTGCCATTCCCTTCTGGCCCGCAAAGTTTCTGCTGAGAAATTAGCTGATAACCTTATGGGAATTCCCTTGTATGTTATGTGTTGATTTTTCCTTTTTGCTTTCAATATTTTTTCTTTGTCTTTAATTTTTGTCAGTTTGATTACAATGTGTCTTGGCATGTTTCTCCTTGGGTTTATACTGCTTGGGACCCTCTGCACTTCTTGCACTTGGGTGACTATTTCCTTCCCCATGTTAAGGAAGTTTTCATCTATTGTCTCTTCAAATACTTCCTTAGGTCCTTTCTCTCTTACTTTTCCTTCTGGGACCCCTATAATGCAAATGTTGGTGCATTTAGTGTTGTCCCAGAGGTCTCTTAGACTGTCCTCATTTCTTTGCATTTTTTTCTTTATTCTGTTTTGCAGCCGTTATTTCCACCATTCTGTCTTCCAGTTCATTTATTTGTTCTTCTGCCTCATTTATTCTGATAGTGATTCCTTCTAGTGTACTTTTCATTTCAGTTACTGTGTTGTTAATCTCTGTTTGTTCTTTAGATCCTCTAGCTCTTTGTTAAAAATTTCTTGTATCATCTCGATCTGTGCCTCCATTCTCTTTCTGAGATCTTGGATCATCTTTACTATCATTACACTGAATTCTTTTTCAGGTAGATTGCCTTTCTCCACTTCACTTAGTTGTTTTTCTAGGGTTTTATCTTGTTCCTTTGTCTGGAACATATTCCTCTTTTGTCTCATTTTATCTGTCTTTCTGTGTTTGTGGTCTTCATTCTGCAGGCTGAAGGATTGTAGTTCCTCTTCTTTGTGGTGTCTGCCTTCTGGTGAGTGAGGCTGGTCCAAGAGGCTTGTGCAGGCTTCCTGGTGGGAGAGACTGGTGCCTGCCCACTGGTGGGTGGAGTTTTGTTTTATCTCTCTGGTGGGCAGAGCTATGTCAATGGGTATGCTTAGAGGTGGCTGTGAGCTCAGGAAGACTTTAAGCAGCCTGTCTGCTGATGAGTGGGGCTGTTGGTTGTTTGACCTGAGGCATCCCAGCACTGGAGCCTACAGGCTGTTGGGTGGGGCCAGGTCTTGGTGTCAAAATGACAACCTCCAGGAGAGTTCATACCAATGAGTACTCCCCAGTATCTCTGCAACCAGGGTCCTTGTCCCTACAGTGAGCCACAGTCACCCCCTGCCTCCCCAGGTGACCCTCCAAGACCAGCAGGTTGGTGTAACTCAGGCTCCTATGAAGTCACTGATTGTTCCCCAGGTCCCAGTACACATGAGACCTTGTGCATGCCCTCCAAGAGTAGAGTTTCTGTTTCCTCAGTCCTGTAGAGTTCCTGCAATCATACCCCACTGGCCTTCAAAGACAAATGCTCTTCGTTCTCCTCCTCCCAATGCCAGGCACCCAGGCTGTGGAGCCTGATGTGGGGCTCAGAATTCTCATTCCTGTGGGAGAACCTCTTTGATATAATCATTTTCCAGTTTGTGGGTCTCCCACTCTGTGTGTATGGGATTTGATTGTAAACCGAATGGATCATTCCTACCGTCTTCTTGGGGCTTTTTCATCTTTGGACATAGAATATCTTTTTTTTGTAGGTTCCAGTCTTTTTTATCAATGGTTGTTCATCAGTTAGTTGTGATTTTGCTGTTTTCATGACAGGAGGTGAGCTCAAGTACTTCTACTCCGCCATCTTCTCTCTGCTCCCTGAGTAGTATGGACATTTTAACAATATTAATTCTTCCAATCCTGAACATGGGATACTGTTGTATACATTTATGTCTTTTTCAGTAACTTTCATTAACATCTTGTAGTTTTCAGTGTAGAGATATTTCACCTTATTTAATTTGTTCTTAAGTATTTTCTTGTTTTTATGCTATGGTAAATGGGAACATTTTCTTTATTACTTTTTCAGATAATTTATTTTTAATGTATAGAAAAAGCCCTGTATTCATATATTAACTTTGAATCCTGAATCTTAACCAAATTTGTTGATTACTTCAACAGTTTTTTTGGTGGAGGCATTTGGATTTTCTACATGTAAAATCATGCATCTGCAAATAGAGATAATTTTACTTCTTCCTTTCTAATTCTGATGCCTTCTATTTCTTTTTGTTGCCTGATAGACTTTGCAAGGGCTTTGATTACCATATTAAATAAGTGTGGTGAAAGTGGGCACCTTTGTCTTGTTCCTGATCTTAGAGGAAAAGTTTTCAACCTTTCACAATTGAGTATAATGTTAGCTGTAGGCTTGTCGTATATGGCCTTTACTACATTGAGCTACATTTCATCTATGTCTAATTTGTAAAGAATTATTATTATGAATTGATATTAAACTTTGTCAAATGCTTTTACTGTGTCAATTAGATGATTATTTGATTTTCTTCCATTCTATTAATGTTATGTATCACAATGATTGATTTGTATATGCTGAAACATCTTTGCCTCCCAGGTATATATCCCACTTGATCATGGTGAATGATCTGTTTAGTGTGCTGCTGGATTCAGTTTGTCAGTATTTAATTGAGCATTTTTTCATCTATATTCATCATTGGCCTGTAGTTTTCTTTTAATGTCCTTTTCTGGCTTATCAGGATAATACTGGCCTTATAAAATGAGTTGGGGAGTGTTCCCTCTTTTTCAATATTTGGAAGAGCTTGAGTAGCATTGGCATTAATAATTCCTTAAGTGTTTAGTACAATTCACCAGGGAGCCATCTGGTTTTTGGCTTTTCTTTGTGGAGAGATCTCTGATTACTGATAAAACCTCCTTACTAATATTTAGTCTGTTCACATTGTCTTTTTCTTCCTGATACATTGTTAATAAGTTGTATATTTTTAAGAATTTTTCCATTTGTTTTTGGTGATCTAGTTTGTTGGTATATAGTTGTTCATGGTAGCCTTTTGCGATTCTTTGTATTTTTGTGGTATCAATTGTAACGTCTCCTTTTTCACCTATAATTTTGTTGATTTGGATAAACTCTCTCTTTTCTTTGACAAGTCTAGCTAAAGTTTTGTCAAATTTATTTGTCTTTTCAACCAATCTTCTCTTAGTTTTGCTAATCTTTTCTATTGTTTTCCTGTTCTCTAGTTCATTTATTTTCACTCTAATCTTTATTATTTCCTTCTTTCTGATCACTTTGGTCTCAGTCATTCTTTCCTATTTTCTAGGTTTTTTAGCCATAGAATTAGGTGGTTTTTTTTTAGGATCTTTCTTGTTTCTTAATGTAGGCATTTACTGCTATAAATTTCCCTCTTAAAACTTCTTTTGCTGTATCCCATAAGTTTTGTGTTTCTTTTTGTTTGTCTCAAAATACTTTATTTCCCCCATAATTTCTTTTATCTATTGGTTGTTCAGGAGAGTGTTGTTTAATTTCTGTGTATTGTGAATTTTCCAATTTTCCTCCAAGTATTTCTATTTTCATAATATTGTGGTCAGAGAAGATACTTGGTATGATTTTAATCTTTTTGAATTTGCTAAGACTTGTTTGTGGCCTAACATATGGTCTATTCTAGAAAATGTTCCATGTGTGCTTGAGAAGAATAAATATTCTGCTGTGGTTGGATAGATGTTCTGTATATGTCTGTTAGGTGTGTATGATCTATGATTTTCTTCAAATCCACTCTTTCCTAATTGATTTTTTGTCTAGATGGTGTATCCATTATTGAGAGTGGTGGTATTAATATTCCCGTCTCTTATTGTGTTCCAATATATATTTCACCTTTTAGTTCTGTTACTTTCTGCTTTATGTATTTAGGTACTCTGATGTTAGGTGCATAAATATTTACAATTGTTATATCTTCCTTATGGATTGTCCCCTTATTATTATAAGTTATATAATATGATGTCTGCAACTTTGTCTTTTTTTTACTATTTTTAGTTTACAGTAATTTTGTATGATGTAAGTATAGCCACTACTGCTTTTTTTGGTTACTGTTTGCTGGAATATTTTTTTCCATCCCTTCACTCTCAATCTGTTTGTCTTTGAGTCTCCTACAGGCATCATATCAATGTATCTCCATTTTTTACTCATTCGGGCATTCTGTGTCTTTTGACTGGAGAATGTAACCCTTTTATGTTTAAAATAATTACTGATAGATAAGGACATACTGTTGCCATTTTTATAATTGTTTTCTGAATGTTTTTTAAATCCCCTGTTTTTTGGGTCTGATTGTGCTGTCTTGTGTGTGTGTATTTTGTGGTATCAGTGTGTGTTGACTTCTTTATCATTTCCCTTTATGCTATTACCACAGATTTTTCCCTTGTGGTTATGAAGAGGCTTACAAAAATACCTTAAATTAAAACACCCTATTTTAAACTAACAACTTTAATAGCATTTCTAAATTTACACTCTTACTTCTCCTCCTCCTCACATTTTAGGTATTGATATTACAGTTTAGGTATTTTTATATTGTGTAACCAACAATAGATTATTGTTGTTATGGTTATTTTTACTATGTTTTTTTACTCTTAAACTAGAGTTGTAATTGAATTAATCACCACTTATTACCATATTACAGAATTTAACTTTGACTTTATATTTATCAATAACAGTGAGTTTTATGCTACCTCCTTATGTTTTTAGGATGTTAATTAGCATCCCTTTACTTCCAGTTAAAGAACTCCCCTTAGCATTTCTTATAAGGCAGATTGAGTGGTCATGAATTCCTTCTCTTTTATTTGTTTGGGAAAATTTTATCCTTCTTTTATTTCTGAAGAACAACTTTGCTGGCTGTAGAAATCTATTTGGACTTTTTTTTTCTTTTAATATTTTGAATATATCATCTCATTCTCTCCTGGTCTGAAATGTTTCTGTTGAGAAATCCACCTGAAATCTTATGGGTGTTTCATTGTATGTAACTTCTTTTTCTCCTGCTGCTTTCAAAACTCTTTGACTTTGATTTTTGACAATTTAATTATAATGTATCTTGGTGTAGCCCTATCCAGGTTCAACCTATTTGGTGATTCTTTGGACTGCATGGGTCTGGATGTCCATTTTGCTCCCCAGGTTTGGAAGTTTTAGCCAGTATTGCTTTAATAAACTTTGTCCCTTTCTCTTTCTCTTCTGGAATTCCCATCATACAGATATTGTTGCTTTTGATTGTGTTACATAAGTTCTGTAGGCTTCTCACTCTTTTTTTGCTTTTTTTTTTTTCTTTACTCCTCTGACTGGATAATTTCAAATGCTGTGTCTTCTTGATCACTAATTCTTTCTTCTGTATGGTTGAGTCTGCTTTTGAAACTATTGAATTCTTCAGTTCATCCCCTGTACGTTTTAGGTCTGGAATTTCTTTTTGTTGTTGTTGCTGAACTTCTCATTTTATTCATGTACTGTTTTCCTAATTTCATTTTATTGCCTGAATGTTCTATAGTTAACTAAACTTCTTTACGAGGATAATTCTGTAAACTTTGAAAGTTCATAGATCTCCATTTGTTTAGAATCATTAGAGCTTTATTAGATTTTTTTTTTTGGTGGTGTCATGTTTGCCTGATTTTCTGAGATCCTTAATTCTTTACATTTGTATCTGCACATTTGAATAAGTGATCTTCTGTCTCAGATGTTAAAGGTTTGCTTTGGCAGACCGTTCTTTGCCAATTAGCTCAGTTTCGGTTTCTGGACATGTCATGTAGTATCATCCTTGGATTGGGACAGGTTGCTATTAGGGCCTATTTTTGGATGATGCCACTGCCTGAGCTCTGAGATTGGGGTGAGGGGTTGCTGCTGGATGGGAAGAGATGGATAGAAATTCTTTCTTGGTTCCCTACACAAGACTGTAGGATGGGCTCTGTTGTTGCCTGGGTTCTCTAGTCACTTTTACTAGACAGTCAGAACTGAGTACTACTCAGGGGTAGTATGAGTCTTCCCTGCCAGGGACCCAAAGACTGCATGGCTCACTGTTTGAAGACCTGAATCAGGTAAGACTGTGCACTAAATTCCTTAGCCAGATGAGGCCACTAGCTTTGCCATGCAGGTGGGGAAGGCCACAGGTCATGCTCTCTGTTCAAGTGCCACTGTGAAAAGGGCTGCTGGATGCATTACACATCTTCCCATGTGCTCTGGTTAAATTCTCTGGTTGGGTGAGTTGAAGGATTTTTCAGGAATGAGTGGGATTACGAATATGTTTCTCTGCCTGTGCTTGGCAGAAAAACTAGCTCAAAGCCAGCAAGGCTCTTTGTTTGTGGTCTTGACTCACATTACTCATACCCCAAGTTCCCTGCCCAAACGTGGCCACTAGCTTTGTTGTGAAGTCTGTCAACTCTGCCTGCAGGACTTCTCTGCTCAAGCATTGCTCAGCTACACAGATTTCCAGGTGTTCTGGCCAGGCTTTCACGTTGGGCAGACTGGGAGCTACACTCAGCAGTGAAGTTGGGTTAGGAATTAGCTCCCCTGCCTGGATGGAGCTGTGGAACCCTCTGTAGCTCAAATAGCTCTTTGAGGTCTTCACTCAAGCTGACCCACCCCCCTAGTTCCATGGCCAAACAGTGCCACTTACTTTGCTCTGTGAGTGATCAGTTCTGTCTGTTCTACTCTGCTAGAGCATTGCTGGGATATGCAGTTTCCAGGTGTTGTTGCCAGGCTTTCTGTTCAGACAGGACCAGGAGCTACACTGAGCAGTGGGCCAGGCTATGATCAGCTACCCTGCCTGGCCGAGAGCTGACCAGGTTCCTGCGTTGACAAGGCATTTCGTTTAAAGCAGACCTGTACCCCGCCCATTTCCCTAGTCAGAGTGTGCCATTGACTTGACTCTGCAGATGAATGAAGCCACTGATTAGGACTACTATTTCAGTGCTATAGGTAGGAACTTGGTCTGCTAAAATCTGCGTGCTTGTTGTTACAAGCCTCTCCCACTTCTCCATCACAATCAGATTCCCAGAGTTCAAGCCTTGGAGATTCCCCTGCAATTCCAATGGAGTGAGACTGGACTGAGGGCTCCTGAGAAGAGACTATAACACTGGTGGAGCTGGATGTTCACACTGAGCTCTCTTTACCCACTAGAGAAACTCTAGGCTCAGGGGAGACCTCTCAGCATGGTGTTGCACAGGCCTGGGGAGGAGCAATGTGATCAATGTGTAGGGGCTTCTCTTAGCCTTCTAATGCAGCCTCTCTTGGTCTCTGTGGTGCAGGGGGCAAGTGTTTCAGTCTCACCCCTATATTCTAGGACTCTCTCAGTGGTGTCTTGATCATGAAAAGTTGTTAGTTCTTGTGAGCAAGAGTGCAGTCAAAATCAGCCTATGTTGCCATCTGGTGATGCCAATTCAAGTGTCAGGAATTTTACAAGAAAACTAAATTTAAAATGAAGGACTTAGAAGTCATTCTGAAAAAAAATGACTGGGGCAATGGAAAAAAACAGATTTTCTTAAAAACATTTTTTTTTTTTCAGATTTCAGTAATACAAATCTTTAGGCTTTGGGTGTCTTTATTACCCAAGTAAACTTAGGGTGAATCTTACCTGAATTGCTTTCAGCCATAGAACAAAATATATTCTGTTGTATGTAGTGAAAAGGTAAAGGGTATTTTCCAGTTTTAACAACAACAAAAAAAAGAAAAAATATCTTAATTATAGCTTTAATTAATCTATGAAACATATCTAGATAGAATTTTGTGATTTCTGACTTAGTTTTTAGTTTCTGCTTTGAAATTGTGACACTGCCTTTGGGTATAAATCTTTAGAGATAACATGGTCAGTCTTACTCTGATTTCTGCCTTTGCCTTTGCTTAATAGCAGATGTTATCCAGGAAATGAATGTCAACAAAAATAAAAAGTAAAATAAAGATATTATGTCATTAGGTTTAGATTTATAGCAACATTATAATAGCTTTGAGAGAAGTTTTAAAATCAGGATAAAAATAATTTACTTCTATAAAAAAATGACTAAGATATAAAATAACTGAGAAATACCTATATGTTGCATGCAAAGGATGCTGAAGTACAAAGATGCCTATTACCAAGAGGGCTTCAATGTTCCTCTTTGCTTGACTAAACTTTAGACAGGCTTCTTCCTGCCTCTAGGTCCCTGACCACCCACTCACCCAGACCTTTATAGAATCCAGATGACCTAACTACAGAGATCCCTCTCCTCTCTTTTCTTAGAGCATTTATTTAAATAGCTTTTAATCATAAATTTTTCTCTCCCCCTTTTATATGTAAATATTTTCACAAGCCTCTTGCCAGCTTTACAACTCAGGAATCTTTTCTCAAGGACTTGAGGGCCATCTCTTTGCAATGTAATCATTAGGGAAGATAGTGCCCTTTACTGCAATTTCTGTAGGAGGATAGGAGCCTAACTTTGTTTGGGCATCTCGATCCAAGTTCCAAACTACCTCTTGTCATAAAGATATAAGAAATCTATTTTCCATGGATAAAGCTAACACAGTCACCCCAACTACCAACTGAATTTAGGATGAACCAGGTGTGACAAATGATGCTGTGAAGTCCTTTTAATTTAGAATTAGTTACTGATATTTAAAACATGTATGTAATAGGTTTTTATCTACTTAGCTATATAAAAGGGTAAGTTTCTTTCTGTCTTTGTAATCTCTTAGTGGATTACCTGTGCTGTACATCACATTCTGGTTTAATGCTTATCTGATAAAAAAGAAAAATCTTTCTCTTCTATGTTTGTAGAGAATTTTTTTGATTTGGGAGGAGATTTTGCTTTTAGTTATAGTGCTGGTGATGGGGACTAGATGTATGGAAACTACTGAGTTGCTTAGATCAGCTGGAGGTCTGTGGCCACACAACAATTCAGAAAAGAGACCATGAATTAGAAAAAGTCTGTCTCTAGCTCTCCATTATTTTGGAATACTAACTAAATAGACCCTCTTCTCTAAATTCAAGATATTACTATTGAATAATCATGGGTAATATGGGTTCTAAATTTCCATTAGGGTCACCATACAGTTATAATATATGGAAAGCCAGGAATGTTGCCTCAGATATTCTCTTACAGAGCTAATGATTCTACATCACATTTGGAATGGATAAATGAGAATCCAGTTACCTAAGGATTGTTCCTTTGATTTGGATAAAATAACACATTTGCTGGGGTTCTTAGAAATTATTCCAAGCAAATGAATGACTGGCTGTATGGGATGAAAATCATTCTAGGGAAAAAACAAAAAACAAAAAACAAAAATACTATTTGGATAGCTAGAAGAAAAGATTGAGAAAAAATGGAAGAGGAAATCTAAAAATTAAAGGCACCTTCCTTTTCACAGAACTTTTCACCTTTCTCTGCAGTGCCCACTACCACTGCTTCCCCTGCATCTATTCATCCCTCCCTGCCTCACACTGACTCTAGGGAAGAGGTGGGGGATGACCTTTTAGAAGGGTGGGTCCCTTCATTAGTAAGTTTCCCATAAAGGGGGATGACGGCACAACTTCTTTAGCTGGTAATGATAAATTTCCTTTTTTGAGGACACAGATTTATGCATCTCATGGCCTAGCCCTGAATCCACTTTATATCTTAGTCCAGATTCCACCTCTGAAAGTCCCTTCTCATCCCCACACCATGTAGCTAGGCAAGCAGATATGATAAGGAAACCTAATTAGGGAACAATGGAGAACTTGGATGGAAGGCCTTACACCTATATGAAGGCAACAGGAAGGAGAGTTGCTACATTAATCACTTGGGAAAGGGCAAACAAATAAGATGATAAACTGATGAATGTTAATATGAAAGGGAAACCAACGGGCCACATAAGTTATAATTTTCTCATCTCAATATGAGGAAAATTATCCCTTCGTATTTGTATTGCCAGCAAAGATGATGTCATTGAGGAGTTACCCAGGACTACTGGTTAATTCAAATGCCCTTCTCACCAGCTGTTATTACTCACTTAAAGGCTTCTTTTCCCCATACCACAGAAGTACTCTACAGCATGTTTTAGTTTACAAAACCACACATGGGAATGTGAACTGACTACTGTGTTAGAATGCTGTGGAATTCTGAAACCCGCAGACTGCTCCTTTGACAAAGCAAGCACATTGGAGTCTAAGAGATCACCACATCAAGATGTATGACAATAAAGGGGTATGATAGACAAGGAAACCAACTATCCACCACCATCCCACAACTATGACAGATATAAGGGCATTAGGGACACATCAGAAGGGGTTGCTAACAGCTTTACTCGAAGGCTTTCCAAGTAAAATGGGAGAAGTTATAGCACTGTAACCTCCTCAAAAATCTACTGATTTTGGTAAAGAAAAATATCACTAACACCACATAAAAAGAGTTTAACCTTAGGAAGATTTAAAGTTTTAATGCTTTTCTAAGATGTAAAAAAATTAGATTCTTTCATAACTTCTTGCTGCACAGAGAACAAAAATTAGTATCTTCATTTATAATCCAGTCACAGTTTCAAAATTTTGAAAGTGAGAATATATTATTTAAGATTTTATACAATGTATGAATATAGATTTAATAACAACTTTTGAAGAGTAAACTTCAATCCAGAGTCTATTTTACAATGCCAAATAAGCACATGTTTTTAAAACTTTATTTTTCTAAGTAGTATTGTATTTAATATTCAAATTATTCATCATTAAAGCCATATAACATATGTTTCCCACTATGTATAATCTATAAGGTCTGATATTTAAAAAAAAATACCATACCATCTGTAACAGTATCTATAATAGATATAGTTCTGATTTATATTTCGGTATAAAATCATATAAATCAACAAAAATAAATTTAACACCTAGGGATTATAAAATCAAATAAGCTACATCTATGATAAATTCTATTTTGATATTCACTTAAGCAAAAAATGACCTGTATTCAAGTTTGCTCATTCTTTCTTATTCATCCTTGAGCTAGTCACTGAAGCTCTCTAATTTCTCAATTCTGGCATTGTACCCTTCAGTTCCATTGTTTCTATTTTGTTCTTTTTTATGGCTTCTATTTTGTTATTAAACTTCTAATTTTGTTCATGCATTATTTTCCTGATTTTGTTTAGTTGTCTGTTGTCTTGCATCTCACTGAACTTTTTTAAGATGAGTATTTTGAATTCTTATTAGGTAACTCACAGATCTCCATTTCTTTGGGGTCAGTTACCATAGTTTTATTAGTTTCCTTTGATGATGTCATATTTGCCTGATTTTTCATGATCTGTGTAGGCTTGCATTGATGTCTGTGCAGAACCAAACTTCAGTCTTTACAGACTGGTTTTGATATATATGTTATTGAAGTATAGTTGATTTACAGTGTTGTGTTAATTTCTGTTGTATAGAAAAGTGATTCAGTTATATATATGTATATTCTTTTTCTGTATTCTTTTCCATTATGGTTTATCACAGGATATTGAATATAGTTCCCTGTGCTATACAGTAGGACCATGCTGTTTATCCATCTTATATATAATAATTTGCATCTGCTAATCCCAAACTACTAATTCTTCCTTCCCCCCTCCCCCTTCCCCCTTGGCAACCACAAATCTGTTTTCTATATCTGTGAGTTTTACAGACTGGTTTTGAAATGTAGAGACATTCTCCTATCCGTTTCCTCAGCTGAAGGGATTGCCTCTGGGATCACAGTTAAATGGAGTTGGAGCTGATTACATGCCTACTGCTGGGTCTGCAGGGTGGCCTGAAGTTGACAGCCTTTTGCCAGGGTCTTGGACAGGTGTGGCTCATGTCTTGTTCCTTGGCAGGTGGGCCTGGCTCCAGGACCCTGTTCAATAAGGTTGATGCTGGGACAAGGGTCTGCAGACAGTGGGACTGTTACTAGGTTTGTGGACAGTGTGGCTCCTGCTGAGTCCCTGGAAGGGCTCCCACTGGGTCACTAGGCAGGAACCTGGACAGGCAGGACCACTTCCGGAACATGCTAGGAAGGGCTGGAGACAGGCCATAGGGCCACTTCAAGATGTGCAGTCTGACCGATCAGCCTCCACTAGCATGAACAGGCACGTCTCCTAGTGTTTCTCCGGGTGACTAGGATTGCCCCCAGGTCACAGCTGAGAGTTGTTGGAGCTGGGCCACAGGATACTTCAGAGTCCACAGATAGGGCTAAAGTCAGCGAGCTTGTTACCCAAGGAAAGAGCAGGTAGTACTTCTCTTGAGTCTCTTGGCAATGGTGCTGGTGACAGATCAAACAGGTCTGTAACTGAATCCAACGGGGACAGAGGTATTTATGGATCTGTAGCCAGGACTATGGCCACTGAGCCTGCCACCTGGATGTGAGCCTGCCTTCTCAAAACAACCATCCTTGGTCTTGAGCCCCACCTGGGTTTTAAAACCTCCTATCTGGACCCTGTGACGCTCACAAAGACACTTTAGTCTGTGGATGGCTGGCAAATTATTGTTACTCGGGAGGGGATACAGCAGGGGACCTTGGACCTCTTCTACTGCCATCTTGCTTGTGTCACTCCCAAACTCCCTGTTTTTTAATATGATGGGCTCACATGGTTCAATCAAAACTTCATTAAGTTTTAGTTTCATTTAATTTACATGGCTAATATGTCAGACTGATAAAGTGCTGTCTATACAAAAATCTTTACTTGTTTTTCCTTTTCACTTGGGAAAATCCAGTCACTGGTTGAGGATTTGGGGGACTTAAGTAGTACCTATACACAAGAAGCAGATATTTGATGTGCATTCATATCAACCCCTCACCATTTGAGGGTAGATGAACTTTAAAGCAATTCCAGCTCTAATTTTTTTCTATGGAGCTATCAATATCTTCATAAAAATATAACCCATATGAAACTGTGTATACTGTGATGTACAGTGAAGATATTGGGTAGAAATACTATAATGACTTCACTGATTTCAATTACAGTTCTCTTAAGCTTTCCATTTAAAAACCATGTGCATGATTTCAGGGAAAGTTTTAGAAATTATAAATCATACTTTTATGTCAAAGTATATTTTTGGTAAAATTATGAAACTTGAAATTATTTTTTAACCAGAGGCAGAATTATATTTTTTATAAGAACTTAGGTTTTCAAATGCTAAGTTGAATTATTAAAATGTATGCTATATGTATTTCTGGCTTTTTTGCCTTCAAAAGTCATACAACTATTATACTTTGAACAAATGTTTCTTAATCTATAAAGTAGATATAATAACAGTTATCTTGCAGGACTGTTTTAGAAATAGATTATATAATGTGTGCTATTGTCTCACACATTATCATTAATAAATACATTTTTATTTTGGTGAAGTAATTTCTGTTTATTAAAGTTTATAATTTTAATGACTTTTAATTTTTAGTGGCTATATTTGCTAGCAATGGTGTGGTTCAGTCTAAAACCAATAAAATTTTTTGTTGTTGTTATATTTGTCATTTTACATTTTATTTTAACATCTTTATTGGAGTATAATTGCTTTACAATGGTGTGTTAGTTTCTGCTTTATAACAAAGTGAATCAGTTATACGTATACATATATCCCCATATCTCTTCCCTCTTGCATCTCCCTCCCTCCCACCCCCCCATCCCACCCCTCTAGGTGGTCACAAAGCACGGAGCTGATCTCCCTGTGCTATGCGGCTGCTTCCCACTAGCTATCTATTTTACATTTGGTAGTGTATATATGTCCATGCTACTCTCACTTTGTCCCAGCTTACCCTTCCCCCTCCCTGTATCCTCAAGTCCATTCTCTAGTAGGTCTGCGTCTTTATTCCTGTCTTGCCCCTAGGTTCTTCATGACCATTTTTAAAACCAATAAATTTAAAGCACACGTCAGTTACAGTGCGATTATTTGACTATAGAGCAAGAAAGCAAGGGTATATTCCACCATGCTAGTTTTTGAATAGATATTGTCCAAAATAAAATAGAGATGGTATATAAAAGATAATTTATGCACCCATAATCTTTATGTACCAACTTTGGAAATAATAGGTCTAGGTATTGATATATTCATTTTAAGTTTCTATTATAAGTCTCCTATGTCCCTATAGATATGTGTGCATGATATAAATAACTGTTAAAGGAAATAACTTGTCCTTTTTCAGTTATTTTATACTCAGATTAGATTACATATTTGTATTTAAGATATTAGCCTTATCCTATGAAAAATTGTTGACGGTCACAACTTAAATTTCATTAATTAAAAGTAAAAGCATTTATCTTCTCTTCGGTTATAGGAAGACAGTCATTACTATACATGCTGGTATTTTCAGAATCAAGTTCTGGGTCTTCTTTTTGTTTTTCAGGACTTTTATAGACAGTACTTGACTATTGTCCCAGGATTATAAATAATATTATAAGTTGGTAACTCTTAAACTCATATCCCTAATGCTGAATTACCACTGGAGCTCCGGATTCATAGTCTACATGACCTCTATACTTGAATGTCTAACAGAAATTTCAAACCAAACATAGTCAAAACAGAACATTTGATTCCATTCTTTACCTCAAATCTCCTCCACTATTTTTCTTATTTAAGAAAATACCTCAGCTACCTATCCAGTTGACCAAATCAAAATACAGAAGATCCTCAAGGAGTGTCTCAAGTGTGGTCAAAAAGCATATTCAGAGAAGTTGCAGTTATAGAGGATTTTGTTGAAGATCCAAGCTTTGAAGGACAAAGTGAAAGTTTTCCAGGTACTATATAGATACAGAATATGAGGATGTAATAGTGGAGGTACAGATAGAGCAATAGGAAGAATGTACTATGTGAGATAAAAGGAAATAACATTAAGGGATAGAATGGTAGATAATTTACAAAAATGTCTGATTATTTTATTCCCTATATCCATTTCTGTTTCAATATGACCTTGGGATAATCAGTCTATTTATGCACTATTTATATGTCAGATGGTCTTGTAACTTGCTGGTTAATAGCATCTTAAGAAAATGACCATGTACATTGTTAAACCTAGGTCTCTGCATGTGACTTAACAAGATGCAACCATGTAGGACAGAGCCATATCAGCCCCAGTTGCCCCAGCTGAGACCCCAGACAAGTAAGAAAACCCAGCTAAGATCAGTAAAGCTAACTTCTTGCTGAGCTTCAGATGACAACAGGCATTTGAGGGAGTCCCACTGAGACAAAAATGATCTCCCAGCTTAGTAAGGACTGATGTGGCAACCCCAATAAATTGTGAGTTAAATAAATAGTTTGGTTTTCAGCCATTAAGTCTTGTAATTATTGGTTTTACAACAATAAATGACCAATAAATGCACAATGCATGTAGTCCTGGCCAACTCAAGGCAGACAGTGGTGATAAGGCTGTGAATGTTAGATGTTAAGGAAGGTGGTTTTTGAGGTCCTCCTTGGTGTGTGGACACTTCTGTGGATGTCTTAACCCCTAAAGATAAAAGCAAAAGAGCCTATAGTAGGAGTCTTACTCTGATCCTTTCAGAGCTTAATCTTAACCCCTGTTGATGTAGATTAGGAGAATTTAAGAAAACTTATTTTATTGCAGATCTTAATACATTCAGTGGAAAAGATTAGGTCATCCCTATTTCTTTGTTGTTAAAATAAACCCTCTTTATAAAATGGTGTTGAAAATAAATATACTTTGCTCCTTTTAATACCAGTTTTAAAATAGAAAAAGAAAACATTGACTAGCTTAATACATTCAAATTTTTTATCTCTTCTTGGACCAAAGGAAGAATATATTACACAGTATCACTTAAAATAGATTTGAGGTTTGTAAATAGTTTTGGTCAATGTATGAATGTTTCTTGGACTTTTTCTTTGGGATCTTTAGCTCACACTTTCTCTTCTGTGTGGCTAAAAGTAAAGGACTCTGGTATAAAGAAGCCACAAAAGAGAAGGAAGCCAAATCCCAGAGTTATCACCTGGAGGGGATCCAGGAGAGTCATGTAATCTGTACTGGAAATTGGTGTGAGATAAACATTTTATTGTATTAAGCAACTGAAATAGTTGGGCTGTTTATTACAGCATCTAGTGAGTATTACCCTGTTTAATAAAGGCATAAATATTTTACATGACTCAAAAACTCTAAGTAGTACTGTTCTTATATATCACTAGTTATTCCATATCCAAAGGTACTTTCTTTTAAGAAGTCCAGATTTTACACTATTGAAATTAATAATATGCTACATGGACATGACTATGTTTATTTTATTTGCACTTTATTTAATTCTACTGCCTTTTTTTTCTGTATTATATATTACAGTTTACAGGAAATGCAATCTGCACTGTTATGGATGGGAACTTCATGTCTTGCTTCACTGGATTCCTATTCTCATTGTGCATGGCTGCCCTTAAAACATGAAGTATGTAAAAGAATGAAATTAGAACACTCCCTAACACTGTACACAAAAATAAACTCAAAATGGATTAAAGACCTAAATGTAAGACCAGACACTATAAAACTCTTAGAGGAAAACATAGGCAGAGCATTCTTTGACATAAATCACAGCAAGATCTTTTTTTGACCCACCTCCTAGAGTAATGGAAATAAAAACAAAAATAAACAAATGAGACCTAATGAAACTTAAAAGCTTTTGCATAGCAAAGAAAACTATAAACAAACAGCTCAAGCAGCTCAAGATTAAAAAAACAAACAACCCAATCCAAAAATGGACAGAAGACCTAAATAGACATTTCTCCAAAGAAGACATACAGCTGGCCAAGAGGCACATGAAAAGCTGCTCAACATCACTAATTATTAGAGAAATGCAAATGAAAACTCCAATGAGGTATCACCTCACACCAGTTAGAATGGGCATCATCAGAAAATCTACAAACAACAAGTGCTGGAGAGGGTGTGGAGAAAAGGGAACCCTCCTTCACTGTTGGTGGGAATGTCTATTGATACAGCCACTATGGAGAACAGCATGGAGGTTCCTTAAAAAACTAAAAATAGAACTACCATACGACCCAGCAATCCCACTACTGGGCATATACCCAGAGAAAACCATAATTCACAAAGACGTATGCACCCCAATGTTCATTGCAGCACTATTTACAATAGCCAGTTCATGGAAGCAATCTAAATGCCCATCAACAGACGAATGGATAAAGAAGATGTGGTACATATGTTCAATGGAATATTACTCAGCCATAAAAAAGAACGAAATTGGGTCATTTGTGGAGACGTGGTTGGACCTAGAGACTGTCACACAGAGTGAAATAAGTCAGAGAACAAATATCATATATTAATGTATATATGTGGAATCTAGAAAAATGGTACAGATGAACCGGTTTGCAAGGCAGAAAGAGACACAGATGTAGAGGACAAACGTATGGACACCAAGGGGAGAAAATGGTGGGGGGATGGGATGAATTGGGAGATGGAGATTGACATATATACACTAATATGTATAAAATAGATAACTAATGGAACCTGCTGTATAAAATAAATAAAATTCAAAAAAAACCCATGAAATTTGCAGCAGTTATGATTGCAAACTGAGTCTGCTTATAACCATGGTTTATAATTGGCATGATTTCTTCCTGACTTGGAGATGATTATGTTAAGTTAGAGTCTACTGAGTAGGGATTTTGTATAGTTTTTTTACTAAAACTTGCAAACCTGTCAGTCAACCATGCTGAAGAAAATACAAAGCAGGACAACACGGGTTTAAGCATTTTTCTAAGTAGCTTATGTGTTAGTGAAATATTTCCAAGAGCTCTTAGTACAGAAATACTAGACTGTTTGTGCTAAATAAAAGATTAACTAACTCTAAAAATGAAAACCAAAGAAGGAAGAAGGAACTGGTGAAACCAAAACATGGTGCTCAGAAACTGCTCTTTGTCTATAATGACCTCTATTATGACACCTGGGGTTTGCATTCTCTAAGTATGAAAAAAGGATTTCACACCACATTAAAACATAATTCTTGCTACCTTTAACTAGATATTTTAAAATCAATAAAGACAAAAATCTCATTTTCACATGATTTTTGAAAAATAGGCTTAAATGATAATAACTATGGTATAATGGTTATAATGGATGCATCTATCTACCTACACATTTTCCTATAAGGCTTTAAAATATATCTATACCAGTTTTCACAGTACAAAGAAACAGACAAAATATGCATAGTTCAACAAATTTAGTCGAAAAGTCTTTTTACAACTTATAGTTTTTCTCCCTTTATAGATTGATGTTGATCATTGGCATGTTTCCATATGTCCTCTGGGTCAAATTTCTTTTTCTGAAATGGATGTATAAACAGAGACACAAATGTTCCTACCAAGTGCCCTTTGGCCTTACCATTTTCAGAGCCAGTACTCTCTTGAGCTTTCAATGATCTTTAAGTGATTTGCTAGTGGCAACATGACACTCTTTCACCAAAATACAGCTTCCCTGGAAAGGAGATGGTCTTTGAAACTCTACCCTTTTCCATCAAATACTTACTGTCCTCAGATCAAGCTCTCAGGTACTTGACAGAGGGATTCATGTGATATTTATTAAGAAAGTTTGTGATATGACTGTATAATGTGTTAGTGTTCTTAGATGAACAAGCCAGGGCTTGGTGAAAATACATGGGAGGGCTGCCAGCCATGGTGGTTTCAAACACTGGCAAAGCAATAAGGGTGAGATTTTAAATAAAATGCTTCCACGAATATATTTTACAGAACATTTAACAAACACACCTTTACAAAATAAAAGAGAGAAACAGAGGACCTTAGAAATAAATGAGAAAATATATGATTTCTCTAGGGTAGGAAGCATTATCTGTACTCACATTTTTATAGACTGTTTTGTTAACTATAGCTACGTGATTTTGTGACATCAAGAGAAATATTCAGGAAGAGGGCCAGAGTTTATGAAAATTCATTTATTTTCTTGCCATATGCTGGGTATTTATTGATAGTATACACAGCAAACAACCCTTTCTCCTTTGCTGCTTTTGCTTATTATTTCCATCTGTCAAACAGGGACTCTCTAGGATCAGCTGGAAAAATTACTTCAAAGAGAATGTTGCTTATAAACCTCAAGTTATAAATTGTACGCTCTGAAAGACAGTTCCTTAATCACATTATAATCATGTTTTATTTATTCAAAGCTGTTAAAGCATAATGCTCTTATAACAAATGTCTTAATTTAAATATTAATTTATTGAAAAATACTCAAATTACTCATTTTTGAAAGATCTACTTTAGGATAAAGTTATCTTAGTCAAATAACTATATATGTTAGACAGTGAAGAATATGTTCATAGTTTTGACTCTTAAAATGTTATTCTAACTTTTTTTTAACTTATAACTATGCTTTCCTAGTTGAGAAAAAAGTTAATGAAAAGTCTCTCATTAACCTTGAAGAGACATTTGTGAACATGTTAATAAAAAACAGCTATCAGTTGTTGTCTCTTGTCATATGAATAACATGACTTAGTTTGTATACATTCTAGGATAAATTTAAGGAGAGTTTGTAACATCTCACCCAATTGTTAGTTTGACAATCCCGTCATAATCATCCTACCACCTGCTCACTTGCTCTTTGCTTAAGTGAAATTAGCATTTGGCTCCTGGTAGCCAAATTAAAGTTTGAATTAAAGTAAAAATTACTTACTTATTAATGTATGTGTGAATGTTTGTTTATATTTTGATATCTTTATATTGAATCTTGAATTCAATATAAACTGTCTTGAATCTCTTTCACTTCAGATAACCAAGGTATGATTTTTAAAACTTGAATAATATATGAAATGTGTTATACACACCTCCATGGGACCCCAAAGTCATAAAGTACACTTATTGTGTCCAGCCTGAGATAAGATTATACAAAGGATATTAGATGAAGGTTTATTTATAGTATGTTCACTTAAAAAGATAATATGGCACTGTTAACTTTGTAATCGGCCTCTTAAAAGTTACAAATCCATTTTCCACTCTTAAATTAGATCTCTCCTTAAGAAAATTAGTTTTTTCTACTCTTTAATGATGTATTACTAATTTTTCCTTCTCATTGTTTCATTTCATGTTTATCCATGTGCAAATGACATGATACTATATGTAGAAAATCCTAAAGATGCCACCAAGAAACTACTAGAGCTTATCAATGAAGTCAGTAAAGATGCAGGATAAAAAAATTAATATACAGAAATCTGTTTCATTTCTATACACTAACAATGAACTATCAGAAATAGACAGTAAGGAAACAATCCCATTTACAATCACATCAAAAAGACTAATATACCTAGGAATAAAACTACCTAAGGAGACAAAAGACCTGTACTCAGAAAACTGATGAAAGAAATTGAAGATGGCACAGATGGAGAGACATATCATGTTCTTGGATTGGAAGAATCAATATTGTGAAAATGACTATAATACCCAAGGCAATCTATAGATTCAATGCAATCCCTATCAGATTACCAAGGGTATTTTTCACAGAATTAGAACAAATAATTTTGAAATTTGTACTGAAACACAAAAGACCCCAAAGAGCCAAAACAATCTTGAGAAAGAAAAATGGAGCTGGAGGAATTGGGCTCCCTGACTTTATACTACAAAGCTACAGTAATCAAAATAGTATGATACTGGCAGGAAAACAGACACATAGATCATTGGGACACGATAAAAAGCCCAGAAATAAACCCATGCACCTATGGTCAATTAACCTACAACAAAAGAGGTAAGAATATACAATGGAGAAAAGACAGTCTCTTCAATAAGTGGTGCTGGGAAAACTGGACAGCTACCTGTAAAAGAATGAAATTGGAACACTCCTTAACACCATAGAAAAAAATAAAATGAATTAAAGACCTAAATGTGAGGCTGGATACTATAAAACTCTGAGAGAAAAACATAGGCAGAACACTCTTTGACATAAATCACAGCAAGATGTTTTTTGACCCACTGCCTAGAGTAATGAAATAAAAACAAAAATAAACAAATGGGACCTAATGAAACTTAAAAGCTTTTGCACAGCAAAGGAGACCATAAGCAAAATGAAAAGACAACCCACAGAATGGGAGAAAATACTTGCAAACAAAGCAACTGACAAGGGTTTAATCTCCAAAATATGCAAACAGCTCATGCAGCTCAATATCAAAAAAAAACACCACAACAACCAAAAAACAACAATCAAAAAATGGCCAGAAGACTTAAGTAGACATTTCTCCAAAGATGACATACAGATGACCAAGAGGAGCATGAAAAGCTGCTCAACATCGCTAATTATTAGAAAAATGCAAATCAAAACTATGATGAGATATCACCTTGCAACATTCAGAATGGCCATCATCAAAAAATCTATTATACAAACAATAAATGCTGGAGAGGATGTGGAGAAAAGGTAACACTCCTATACTCTATGGAAAACAGTATGGAGGTTCCTTAAAAAACTAAAAATAGAGCTATCATATGATCTAGCAATCCCACTCCTGGGCCTATATCCAGAGAAAACCATGGTTTGAAAGGTTACATGCCCCCAATGTTCACTGCAGCGCTGCTTACAATAGCCAAGACATGGAAGCAACCTAAATGTCCATTGACAGATGAATGGATAAAGAAGTGGTATATATACATCTATCTATCTATATAATGGAATATTCCTCAGCCATAAAAAAAGAATGAAATAATGCTATTTACAGCAACATGGATGGACCTAGAGATTATCATACTAAGTGAAGTCAGAGAAAGACAAACATCGTATGATATCACTTATATGTAGAATTTAAAAAAAAATGATACAAATGAACTTATTTATAAAACAGAAACAGACTCACAGATTTAGAAAACAAACTTATGGTTACCAAAGGAGGAGGGATAAATTGGAAGTTTGGGATTGACATATACACACTAGTATATTTAAAATAGATAACCAACAGGGACCTATTATATAGTACAGGGAACCCTACTCAATACTCTGTAATAACCTTAATGGGAAAAGAATTTGAAAAAGGATAGATACATGTATATGTGTAACTGAATCACTTTGCCATACACCTGAAATTAACACAACATTGTTATCAACTATACTTCAATATAACATAAAAATTTTTCAAAAGATAGAAAATCCAAAATCAATAATCCCAGATCTAACCTAAAAAAAGTAGAAAAAGAAGAGCAAATGAAATCCAGATTAAGCAGAAGAAAATGAGTAATAAACAGGAGAGCAGATATCGATGAAATTGAAAACAAGAAATCAACAGAAAAAAATTAATGAAACCAAAAGTTGATTCTTTGAAATGATTAATAAAAATAAGCCTCTAGCAAGGCTAACTATGAAAAAAAGTGAGAGAACACAAATTTTTAATATCAGAAATGAAAGAGGGGATGTCTCTATAGATCCCATGGCCATTAAAAAGATAATAAAAGCATTATGAACAACTCTAGCCCACTAATTTGAAAATCTAGATAAAATTAACCAATTCCTTGAAAGACACAATCTACCAAAACTCATTCAAGAAGAAATAGACAATCTGAATAGGCCTATATCTATCTAAGAAATTAAATCAATAATTAACAACTATCAAAACAGAAAGTCTCAAACCCAGATAAGTTCATTGGTGAATTCTATCAGACATTTAAGGAATAAACTACACCAATTTTCTACAAACTCTTCCAAACTATAGAAGCAGAGGGAATACTTCCTGATTCATTCTATAAGGCCAGCATTACCCTAATACCAAAACCAGATGAAGAAATTACAAAAAAACAAACTGTAGACCAATATCTCTCAAAAACATAGATGCAAAAATTCTTAACAAAGTATTAGCAATTAAATCCAACAATGTATAAAAAGAATTATACACCATGACCAAATGTGATTTATTCCAGATATCCAAGTCTGGTATTACATTTCAAAATAAAATAATTTAATCTCTCACATCAATAGGATAAAGAAGAAAAAAATCACATGATTATATCAGTAATGCAGTAAAAGCATTTGACAAAATTCAACATTCATTCACGATAAAAATGCTCAGTAAACTAGGAATGGAGGGGAAATCCCACAACTTGATCAAGGAAATCTACAGTAAATCTACAGCTAAAACCATACTTAATGGTGACAAGCTTAAAGCTGTCTCAGTAAAATCAGGTAGAAGGCAAGGATGTCCCCTCTCACCACTGCTTTTTGACATTGTGCTGGAAGTCCAAGCTAATGAAATCAGGCAAGAAGAAGAAACTAAAGGTATACAGACTGAAAAGGAAGAAATAAAACTGTCTTTGCCCTCAAATGACACAACTGTGTAGGTAGAAAATCTGAAAGAATAAACAAAAGACTCCTGGAGCTAATAAGTGATTATATCAATGTTGCAAGACACAAGGTTAATATACACAACTCAATCACTTACCTATATACAATAATGAACAAGTGGAATTTGAAATTAAAACATATACCATTTACATTAGCACTGAAGAAAATGAAATACTTAAGTATGAGTCTAAAAAAATATGTACAAGAGCTATAGGAGGAAAATGACAAAACTGATGAATGAAATCAAATAAGAACTAAATAAGTTGAGAGATACGCCATATTCATGGTAAGGAAGCCTTTATATTGTCAAGATTCCAGTTCTTCCCAACTTGATCTATAGCTTCAATGGAATGCCAGTCAAAATCCCAGCAAGTTAGCTTATGGATATTGACAAACTGATGCTAAAATGTATATGGAGAGGCAAAAGACCCAGAATAGCCAACACAATATTGAAGGAGATGAATAAGATTGGAGGACTGACACTATTTGCCTTAAGACTTGCTGGAAAGCTACAGTAATCAAGACAGAATACTACTGTTGAAACAACAGACAAATAGATCAATGGAACAGAATAGAGAATCAGATATAGATCCACATTAATATAGTCAACTAATCTTTGACAAAGGGAGCAAAGACAATACAATGGAGCAAAGATAATCTCTTCAACAAATGGTGCTAGAACAACTGGACATCCATATGCAAAAAAATTAATCTACACACTGACTTTATACTTTTCACAAAAACGAACTCAAAATATGTCACATTTAGATAAATGTAAAATGCAAAATGATAAAATTACTAGAAGATAACAGAGGATAAACCTAGATGACCTTGGGTAGGGCAATGACTTTTTAGATACAACACTAAAGGCATAACCATGGAAGAAAGAATTGATAAGCTGGATTTTATTAAAATTAAAAAGTGCTCTGTGAAAGAAAAAGTGAAGAGAATGAGAAGGCAAGCCACAGACTGGCAGAAAATATTTGCCAAAAAAACACATCTGATAAAGGACTGTTATCCAACGTATACAGAGAACTCTTAAAACTCAACAAGTAAACAAACAACCTAATTAAAAGTTTGGTCACCTCACCAAAGAAGGTATACAAATGGCAAATAAACATATGAAAAGATACTCAACATAATGTTGTCAGGGAATTACAACAACAAGAAATACCACTACACACCCATTAGAATGACCAAATGCTGGCAATGATTGGAGCAATAGGAATTCTCATTCATTGCTAGTGGAAGTACAAAATGGTACAGCCACTTCATTTCACAAGACAGTTGGGAGCTTTCTTAGGAAACTAAACATATTCTTACCATATTATCACAAAATCACACTCTTTGGTATTTATGTAAATGAGTTGAAACCTTATGTCCCCAGATGTCTGAATACCTCCTCTTCTTTTTAACTTGCACCATAAATTGTAGCCATCTCAGCAATCCCAGATGCCTATTTCTTCCTCCTCAAATCACTCTGCCTGGGCTTCTGCTCCTGTACCACCACTGGAAAATTGACCTCAGGCAGGGAGAAGTAGGGTGCAGCTAATGTGTTCCTTTTTCTCAAAGATGACACGAGTGTGCTGTCTGGTGCACAATACCTGTAAACAGTTTCTTCATATATTTCAACAAGTTCTATTTCCTTATATTACATGAGGGGAATTCTGAAACCAACTACTGTACTCTGTTATGGCCAGGAGTCCCTTACCTCTATGCTCTCTAGGCTTGTCATTTTTGTTATTTTGTTTCTGCTGTAATGTCACTATTTCTGATTATCCCACACAATGCCATACCTGTTTGGCCCCTCCCCAAGTCACTATTTTTCACATTTCTCATCTTAACATTTAAGAATACACTCTAGGGTGGAGATTAAAGCTATAGTGTGTGGAACAGGATTGCCAGAGTCTGCATGTCACCTTCAGTATTTAGTGTGCAGCTTTGCTAAGTCACTCTTTGTTAAGTGAGTCTTTGATAATACTATATACTTCAGTTTCAAAATCTTGTAAAATTAGAGATTATAATTGTACTTTTCACATTTGTTCTTATTAAATTTAATGACATTACATATATAAATATTTAAAAACACGTAGTGCCGGGCTTCCCTGGTGGCGCAGTGGTTGAGAATCCGCCTGCCAATGCAGGGGACACGGGTTCGAGCCCTGGTCTGGGAAGATCCCACATGCCACGGAGCAACTGGGCCCGTGAGCCACAACTACTGAGCCTGCGCGTCTGGAGCCTGTGCTCCGCAACAAGAGAGCCCGCGATAGTGAGAGGCCCGCGCACCGCGATGAAGAGTGGCCCCCACTTGCCGCAACTAGAGAAAGCCCTCGCACAGAAATGAAGACCCAACACAGCCATAAATAAATAAATAAAAATTAAAATGGAGATTTCTTTAAAAAAAAAACAACAAAAAACACATAGTGCCAAATAAATGTTAGCTACCCAGTGTTCTCCATAGAAGTTATTTTAAATTATATATACATTGTATAGTTATTTATTTTAATACCTCTCTTATTAGAATGTAACTATATGACAACTGGGAACTTATTTATTAACCACTTTATAACCAGAATCTAATATAATGCTTTGAACATAGTAGGAAGTAGTAAATATTATTGAATGAACACATGAATGTGTTTGAACAAATTCATCATTATATTCACTAAGAAAAGATATGCATATGTATTAATTACAGTGGGGTTATCAAAGTAACATGTCACTGGACATAAGAATTCATGTAAATTATGGCAGAAATTGGTTGTCTCATTTTTTTTCCCTTAATACTTTTGAGATTTATTCATGTTGTTGCCAGTATCAGTGATTTGTTCCATTTTGTTACTATTATTCCATTTTATGGATATAAAGCAAGTTGTTTAGTGATCCATTAGTTGTTGAACATTAGACTGATTTCCATTTTTTAGTTATTATACACAAAGTTGCTTTTTGTGGATATGTTTTTATTTATCCTGGGAATGAAATTATTTATCTGGAATGAAATTGCTGTATCAGTTTTCCAAAGTGGCATTAATTTTTAAAACTCCCATCAGAAATATAAGCGTTTCACTTGTTTTCCATCATTGCCAATCTTTGGTGTTCTCATAATTTTGTTATTCTAGGGATTTTAGTGTATTTTTAAAAGGGCACCCAATATAGTATTAATTTGCATTTCCTTGATCACTATTAAACTGGGGGATATTTTCATGTGATCAATGGCTATGGATATGTATTCATTGGTGACGTGTCTGTTCAAAAAGGAGAGATGACAAAATCAAGGACTCTCTGAGATGTCAGGGAATAAATGTCATCATTTACTTGGTTTTGAAAAAAAATACTTATCTGAAAAGGGAAAACTACTTTAAGGCTTAGGTCTATCATTTTTAACAACAGCTTTATTTCTGCTTTACAATGTGTATGACTAAGTAAGTGGTGCCTAAAAGGTTTCTTTTACAAGTAAGGCTAATGCAGGCTAGCACCAGATTTATTGAATAGCTCCTTTAATGCATATTTTAAAATTGGTAAATGTAATAAAGCCGACATTGAAATTGTGTAACTGAAAAACAATGCATCTGTTACTGGATTATCCTAGGATTTAATTATTTGTAAAGAATAACAGAAAAAAGAAAAATTGAGTTTTAAACTACATTTACAATTGCAGGTCAAAACTATAATGAGGTACCACTTCACACAAGTCAGAATGGCCATCATTAAAATGTCTACAAATAACAAATGCTGGAGAGGGTGTGGAGAAAATGGAACCCTCGTGCACTGTTGGTGGGAATGTCAGTTGATGCAGACAATATGAAAACTAAAAATAGAGCTACCATATGATCTAGCAACCCCACTCCTGGGCATATATCCAGACAAAACTATAATTCAAAAAGATACATATACCCCTATGTTCACAGCAGCACTATTCACAATAGCCAAGACATGGAAGTAACTTAAATGTCCATCGACAGATGAGTGGATAAAGAAGATGTGGCACATATATACAATGGAATACTACTCAGCCACAAAAAAACCAAAATAATGACATTTGCAGCAACATGGTGCAACTAAAGATTATCATACTAAGTGAAGTAAGTCAGAAAGAGAAAGGCAAATACCAAATGATATCTCTTATATGTGGAATCTAAAATATGACACAAATGAACCTATCTACAAAACAGAAACAGACTCATGGATATAGAGAACAGACTTGTGGTTTCCAAGCGAGAAGGGGTTGAGGGAGGGATGGATTGGGAGTTTGGGGTTAGCAGATGCAAGCTATTATATATAGAATGGATAAATAACAGGTCCTACTGTATAGTACAGGGAACTATATTCAATATCCTATGATAAACCATAATGGAAAAGAATATAAAAAAAGAATATACATATATATGTATAACTGAATCACTTTGCTGTACAGCAGAAATTCACACAACATTGTAAATCAACTTCAATTAAAAAATTAAACTATATTTACAGTAATCTTTTGACACCCAAGGATTCCAAATTTAAATGGTTACAAACTATATCATTCAAAAGAATTCCAGATATTTTTGTTTTTGTTTTTGAGCTGTCCTTTATAGTTCTAAGTCATAACCTTCCCTTGAAACCATGTTGTTATTTATTTTTATTTGGTTATTTTAAATAGAATAATGAAAATCTTTCTACGTATTTTATAAGGGGTCATTAATTAGATAAAAAATAATTTATTTGTAGCAGAAGATTATTAAATTCTTCAATTTCTTTAATAGTGAACATTTAATTAACTAAAATCAGTAACATTAGATTCCTAAGATTTGTTAATCATTTTACTAGAAATTTTGATATAAATTATAAAATAGGTGATTTAATTGGAATTGTTTTAGAGAACTGATACTAATTTCTCACTTGTGAATGTAAGATATTGGTAATTAAAGAACATATATTAATAAGTACATACAATGGATATTAGAGTGAAAACGAAAATACAATATTTAATAAATTGTTACAGAATATCCTAACTTCACTGAATAAATGTACATATGCATACAAATGTATAGATTTTGAAAGTAATAAAAGACTGAATGTAATAAAATACAGAGCATGAGAGATCCATGTTTCTTAAATTCTATTAAAATTTTGAGTCAACATTTTAAAAAATATTTATATTTGAAGGATTATAATATTGTGATAAATGAAGTCCTTGACATATTGCCCAATTTGGGTTGATGGGGAGAGCACTAGAAGACACTGTGCAAAACTTATCCCTTGAAAGATATTCTGCTGCAATTTCATAATATCCCTTAGTGTTATAGCTTTGATTTCCTGCTCATTACAGGATCCAGGATCATCAGTATCTAAATAGTACCATACACATACTGGGCTATCTATAAATAAATGTGGAATAAATTAAAGAAGAATCAATTAACAAGCCTATTCTTGTTTAAAGGTCATTTAAGCAATTCTCTGTTCACCAAAACATATACTACTTCAAGTTGATATTATATTAAATAGTTTATGTTAAACAAAATTCTTTGCATATTTGTTTAATTCCTGAAATGAAACTCTGCAAAAAATCACTGATTTGTACTGCATGCAAGATACAATATTCCAGTTCATTTTCTCAAACATCTTGCAACTTATTAGGAGGAAATACCATGCATGCTACTAAGTATAATTTACATGAAATGTCATAAATTCTTTAAGTGTAAAAACATCTGGTATTTAAAAACTTAAAATTTAGAATAATAGAAATTATTCTATTAAGAAAAATAATATAAACTTCAAGATGAGGAAGAATTAAATATGTGTAATGTTGGCTCCTGATAGATGAGTCAGGAATACAGAAAGTAATACCGGAGAAGACAACAGAAAAGTATAGGGTGTATTCAGGGAATAGTAGTTAATCAATCTGGTTTTATAACTTGAGAGTGACTATAATTTAGCAACCTTATTTTGGGGTAGTATGAGTGGTTTATTTGAAGAGACCGAAGTCAGTGGTGGCAAACTAGTGAGCAAGCAAATACTTCCTTGAGACAATGAGGCAAGAGATAGAGAAGTTTTTAACTGCATTAGTGGCCTTGTTAGTGAAAACTAATTGATGATTTGCAGCAATACAGAAATTAAATCACCAAAACTTTGTAAACAATTGATAAAGGAGGAGAAGCTATCGCAAACCTCGCGGTTTTGAAATTTATGAAACGTGTCATTTAAGAGAACTAGCTAGAAGAAAAGGGAAAATCTATTTTGGTAGTGGTTGTTGGATTTAATTCTGGTTATGCTGAGTTTGAAGTACTGGGGCATGAATTTGACCCTAGGATATTTTACACACCTTGGATTTCAAACAGACTTTTACTGAAAATGTCAAGTGATAATTCAGACACATAGAATTGAACATTATTGCATTTTCTTTCTATAATTTTATTTACTCACCTTTATTTCACAGATTGAATCTTTCTAGTCTCTAGCCTCCTTTTTTTTCGAATTAAGCGACTCAGTGTAAAATGTGGTGTTTGATATTTTAAACTTTAAAATGAACCACTTTAATTGCATGTTTAAATGTTCTATTAACTTTAATTCTAATGAAGTTTCTATAATTACATATTTAATATTTAGTAAATTTATACAGATGTAATGTATTATTGGAAAAAGATTGTGTGAACTAAACAAGAAAATTGCCTTTGAAAATCTGGTCTTAAAAAAAGCAGCACTTCCTATATACTTTATTTATTTTTTATATTTGCATTTTATTCACGTAAGCTATTCCCTCTCCTGGAAATATCTTCCTCCCACTCTTCTCACTCTTCACTCTTTTCTTTCAAAGCTCAGCTAAAATTAAACTCCTCAGCCAGGTTCTCAACAGCCCAGTATAATCTCCCCTGTTATTTCCTTACTTCATCACAGTTGTCACTTTTTATGATTACATGTCTTCTGATATGGTTATTTCCTAAATCACCACTAGATTGTAAACTCATGAAGCAGAGATTATATCTGTTTTGTTTACAAATATAAAAATCAATACCTAACTTGGTATTTCTTTGCAATGGGAATTTAATATATTTTTGAGTGAATGAATGAATACTGGTGGGCAAACCAGTAAAATACAAACTTCATGACCTACTAAGTAATTTATACATCATACACCTGTTATGATACTTGAGTGTCTTATTTCCAAGAATATTAAGCATGTGTGACAGATATGAACAAATTTATCACATTTATCTCATATAGCTCAATTTAACTTTGATAAATATATGAATCTCTCAAAATCTGAATACTCCATTTGCAAGCTGCTCTTCTTCATTTCCTTTTAAAATCTTTCACATTAACTATTATGTACCTTCAAATTGGCAGTGCCATATTTAAGTGGTTCTAGGTTGTGCCAATGATATGGAAGAGCAGAAGCTTTGTTTGTGACTATTTGGGTTTTATAATTAATTTGAGTGGTTTGAAGTATGGTTTGTTCATGGAGTCATTGGAGAGGCATAATATTATTAAAAGCCAGATGGCAGCACAGTTTACAAGCCTAGCAGGCACAAAATCATGTCCTAGTGGAACATTTTTTAAATGGTTTTGGTTCCCCTCAATAATTATCAATTCCAATAATCTCGCTATTTTTGACTTTATAAGTGACAAATATATTGCTCTCTGAAATTCTTTTTGAAAACTTTGAAATAACATTGATCGTTTTGGCAGCAAATTCATTTATCAAAAATATCTTTAATGTTTAAATGGGAAATTAAAAGATATCTCAATCAAATTGCTTGAAAAGTAGAAATTCCGAGATATGTTCCTCAAAAATTAAATAATCTTTCTTATTTTACTTTGGTCATATATTATTTTACTTCATTTATAACAGCTATTTTTAATAATTCATTATTATTTGAAATCTCCATAGAACCATGTTCTCAAAAAATATTGATTTTTATTGTGCATTTCTTTAAATACACAGTGTTTGCCATACATGAGCAAAGAACAAATGTTCCAATTATGCTATCAAATGGAATCTAAGATTACCTTAATTCAAAGGGTACATTAATTTGGCTAAATTATAAGAGTGTCTTTTAACAAAATATATCATGTTGAAGAGAACACATTTTCTTAGAACATTATCTAAGGTGTTATAGATATGATAACATATAGATATAATCTGAAAAACTTATACAATTGCTTTGGAAAGGAAAAACCAAAACTACTATTCAGCAATAAAAAGCAACAAACTATTGTTTCATATCACAACTTGGATTATTATCAAAATAATTATACTGAGTGAAAGAAGCCAGGCAATAAAGAGTAATATACTGCATGGATTCATTTGTATATAACTGTAGAAAATGTGAACTAATCTATACTTGATGAAATCACATCAGTGTTTGCTTGTAGAGGGGAGTTCTGGAAAGGGAGAGAAAAAGGGGCAAAAGGGCACTGTTGGGGTGCTAAATAAGTTCACTATTTTGATTGTGATGATGGTTTCATGGGTATGTATCAAACTGTACACTTTAAATATGTGCAGCCTTATTATATATCAATTATAACTCAGAAAAGCTACTAAAGTAGTAAATTGAAAAGAACCATTATTAATTAATCAACAAATGTTTACTGAAACCTAAGCTTACATGTCTATAAACATTGAACAATTAAAAGAGGAAAAAGAAGATAAAGGTAAGATAAATGTGAGATTTGTTGAAAGCTTTATGTGTCAAGTAGTTTTCTAGCACTCTAAAGCATTATCTTTAGTGTTTATGACAAAATATTTACACAAAATAGGAATTTAACTGACAATAAATGTAAGAGTTCAGGTTCAAGGTCAAACGTCTGAAAACAAATGATTCACCCATGCCTATATATATTTTCAATTTAAAAATATTTTAAAATAAATTATTGTACTTATGTTTGAAATTGCAAATTTAATATTTGATCATTTTAAAACATCATAATTTCTATTTAATATGCCAATATCTAATATAGATTGATAGTATCTAAAATAATAATATAAAATTAAATTAGATATTTTATTTATAGAAATATATAATTTATAGAATTTTATAGAAAAATATTAGCAAATATAATGTTTGATTCTTTGAAAAGATAGACATAATCGTAAACCCCTAACTAGTCTGGTTAAAAAAAAAAGAGATTACACAAATTGACAATATCAGGAATGAAATATGAGATAGGTTATCACCATAGATTTTATATATATTAAAAGGACATTAAGAGAATAAGAAAATCTTTAACATCTTAGATGATATGGATAAATTTTTTGAAAAAATAACTTAAAATAGACATAGTGAAAAGCAAGCAGATGTGCTTAACACCACATAAATGCCTAGGCACATTAGTAGGAAATTTTATATTAGATTAAAGCAAGAGAAAATAAACAGTAAAAGACTTCAGGGAAAAGAGCATGACCAGAGAGAATGACAGATATTTCATATGATATAACAAGAAATCTTATTAATCCTAAATATGTGTGCACCTGACAAGACCTTAAAATTCTGTGAAAGCAAAACTATCATAAATAGAAGGAGAAACAGCAAGAAAAAGTACAATTACTGTTAGTGATTTCAGCACTCCTGACTCAATATATGATATGAAAGACAGGAACCACACTAATAATCAACTTCATCTAAATTACATATATAAAACACTCCACAAAGAACTTCAGAATGTACATTGGTTTAAAGTATGCATAGAACATATTACTGATCATAAAACAAGCCTCAATGAAATTAAAAGAAGGAAAAACATACACATGGTATTCCTGGGCAAGATTAAAATTAAATTGGAAATTAACAACAAAAACATAAATCATCCCAAATATTTAGAAATTTAAGAACACACTGTAGGACTTCTCTGGTGGCTCAGTGTTTAAGAATCCGCCTGCCAATGCAGGGAACATGGGTTCGAGACCTGGTCCGGGAAGATCCCACGTGCTGCAGAGCAACTAAGCCCGTGTGCCACAACTGCTGAGCCTGTGCTCTAGAGCCCGTGAGCCACAACTACTGAGCCTGCGTCCACAACTACTGAAGCCCATGCACCTAGAACCTGTGCTCCACAACAAGAGAAGCCACTGCAGTGAGAAGCCCACACACCACAATGAAGAGTAGCCCCCCCTCTATGCAACTAGAGAAAGCCCGTGCACAACAATGAAGACCCAACGCAGCCAAAATAAATAAAATTAATTTAAAAAAGAAACAAAAAATAAAAAGTTAAAAAAAATTTAAAAAAATAACACACTGTAAAAATGGATGGTTATGATAAAAATCATAATTAGCAATTTTTGAAAGAGATATGTGAATTCAATAAAACAATATTTGCAGTAACCACCTAAAGCAGTGCTATGTGTGATATTAAGAAGTAAAAACTTTTGCCATCAGTAATAAAAGATACACGTTGATAAGTTAGAAAATGAAGAGAAATTTCTAAACAGAGCAGATAAAAGGAAGGGAATATTAAAGAACAGAAATAAATAAAAGGAAAACTGACTAAATAGAGTGGGAGGCAGTATGCTAAGAAGAGCATCAAGGCTCCTATCCCTTGTGTACATGTCCTGGAATGAGTTCATAGATGAGAGAAAAATGATTAAAAACATGAATTCATTTTTATATCCAAATTATTTTGCTTTTTACTCAGGTAAAAAAGAAACAAAAATAACCCTCTATATGGATCTGTTTGTACTATCCTCACCCTGCACTATCATTAAACAGTTAGAATGTATATAATGCATAAACTGCCAACTTTGAACATCTTGTTGGAATATTTGAAGATTTTGTTTCAGAAAACAACTGGTGGAATTTATGTGACTTTAATTGTTTAATTCCATTTCAGCTCAGTGGAGAAACTCTTTAGGAAAACCAGCTTTCATCTAAATAAATTTATCCTTAATTTTTTTTTTTTTAATTTCTGGTGCAAGCTAGATGCGGGAGCTTGAGCAAATTGAAAAATAATATTTTTTCTTTTCTTCTGAAAGAGCAAGAGCATGTACATTATCCTGACAGTTATATGAAAAGAAAAATTAAAGTAATATTTTACAGCTTAAAAAATAGAAAGGCATATTAAAAAGCAATGGTAAGTAAATTTAGGTTAACTGTATTATCATGTTTATTCGTCTCATAATTTTTGAATATAATTGAAAATAAATATGTAATTTAGTTATTAAATGCTTGAGTAAAAGTGTTATAATATTTTAAATTGCTCTTAAAATAATGGTTAAAATATTTGTTTTGAAATCCAATTAACTTTAATAAAGAAATTTGGGGAGAAGTATTTCAGAACTTTCAAAAAAATTTTTTTTAAATAATCACATTCATTACTTTGGCAGTAGAGAGATTTCCTTATAAAGGGATCTAGACGGGAGAGAGTAGAAAGTAGTACTCATTTATGACTTTAATTTTTTTGAAGAGATACCAAGATTTATCAATACTATATAAGATATGTTCTAGTACATCTCACTCTCCATACCGACCATTACTTCATAGCACACACTTCTAACTGTTCCCTGTGTTGTTCTCATAAGCAAAGCTTCTTTCTTTGAAGGAAAATATACAGTGGGATTGTAGAGATATTATTCTTGAACAAATAAATAATAATCAAGGGAGAAAGAGTCAAGAAAGGGCCTTGATTTAGCAATTTTTCCTGAGGGAACCAGGGTAAAGAATATAAAAATAAGGAGCAATAAGAAAAAAGTGTTTCAAGAGTTAGATGTTTCTCATATACGACATTGATCTATTTATTGTCTACATTAATATAAGAAAAATTATAATTGTTTATTATCCATAATGTTAAAGCTTTAGTGGCTTCTGTAAGAGAACACATGTATCAAGGTAGTAATTCAAGCTACAATGAAATATTTCTTTCTTTTTTTTTTACGTAGACAATAATTCTAAGGAATATGGAAAAGATACATGGGTGAGTGTCATCTCAGATACTGTCTTCAGATAATATGTGGACAAAGCACATTAATAAATAATTTAGTCAAACTCTAGAAAATTTCTATTTAAAATCCCTAGATGAAGAAAATGGAAACAAGGAGGGCAGAAAGACACTGAGGGGCACTGCCCTTACCTGGATATTTATTCAAAGCCTCTGTAGCCCAGAATCTAATGGAATAAAGGAAGTATAATAAAACTGGTTAGATTAATAAACTCTTAGCAAAACCTTTGTTTTTTCAATATAAATGTAAATGTACTAGTTTCTTTGAGCTAGTAAAATAAATTGCTTGACATATGCTGCATTAATCAGAAAAAAAACAGGACAAAAAGTGCAAATCTTTGTGGAACTTTAATATGTTTTAAGGCTTGTGTCTATTTTTTTTCCAGATACAGTACTTTAAAGTATTCTAAAACATGCATACATTTATGAATCCATTTGAAGATTCCTTGTTTATTTTGCCTTAATTAAGAATATTTTTGTATTTTGTAGGTACAAAAAAGGAACACTAGGAAGGATGACAGATGGGTGAGATACAGCTTGCTAGAAGACCTTTGGCCAGTATCTACAGTCCCTTCCACAGACACATGGTAGTGAGGGTTGTAACACTGCAAGATAAAGTGCCAGATCTTGCAACAGAAATGATCTAAAAGTGGATTTTCTAGTGAACAGTATAAGTCCTTCCCTAGAGCCAAGATAATGCTGTGAAACCATTGTATTTTTTTGCTGAATATATAACTGACATTTGTGACAAGCTAGCTTTTGTTACAGCTAGGAACATGTATCTTCAATATTATTGTTCTATATTTATATGATTAATGGTCAAACTGCAAGACTCAGAAGACAATGTAACAGTCCACTTTGTCACAAAAGCTTTCATTTGAAAGCACTTTTACTTTTTTTAAACAAAAACGAAGCCTTTCTTGTCAACAGAATGACAGAAACAAAAGTGGAAGGTTTACCCAGATCTGATCTAAAATGTGTGTATTATTTTGCAATACCCAAGTTAGCTGAACTGTGCATTGTAATATGGCTCTGAATGCAGTTCTTCTTCACCTTTTTGACTATGGGGCCATTCATGTGTTCCCCCAAAATTATAAATATATTGACTTTCAACCACTAATATGTGAATAATGGGTGAATTGTATGAGTTTGCATTCTGCATGTAAAATACATATTTTTACTATTTACTGTAGCATGGGAAATAATTTAAGAATATTTATAATTATGATATATGTGTAAATGATGGCTAACTTATGGGATTTGCCTGAACTGTTATACTGTTCCTATTTTGATCTAATGAAAAATCAATTTAGTATGACCAGAATGTACCCCAGGCTTATTCTATTCAGACAGTAAATAGTAGCATTTATATGTCAAACTTTGAGCCTAGTGATTAATATGTTCATCAAGTTAGATTTATCATTTATTAAATGATCTGAAATTGGAGATTAGTATTGTAATTATTTAGAAAATTTAATCTAAATGCATGGGGAAGAAGTGATTTCTGTCTCCAGAGATAGACGGTCTTAAGTATCCTTTTAGTAACTATGTCACCTCCTGCATGTTAGTATCTCTAAGCTTCAGTTTCCTCATCAGTAAAATAGAACTAATGAAATTACTTCTGATAATTTCTGTGGGAATTAAAATAATCTGCATAAAATAATAGCATATTTCCTTGCACATAGAAGGAGCTCAATTAATTTAGCTCATTAAATTTAGCTATTATCTGAGATTTAGACTCAAGAACTTGGTACTTGGTGAGTTCTGAAGAGTTCTTTTTTTTAATAAAAAGTTTTCTTAATTTACCTTCATAAAATAGAGATCATAAGTCTTTTTGTCTCCCATGTTCATATATTTGCCTATAGACTCATTCATTGAACAAATATTTAGTATCTAATTCCCTACACTGGCATTCTATGCCTCCTAGCTTTTTTCTGACTTTAATCTAAATGCTTTAGTGTTCTACCTATAGGGAATGTAAGTGCTGGTCATGCGGATGTCTACATACCTGCATAGAAGATATGATATTTTTCACTGTAAATAAAATTTACATTTGTAAATATGTCTCAATTTTTAAAAGTCTGGTATATTCCCAAATTGTGCAAAGTTGAGGACCAACCCCTGGATCTAATTAAATCTATCAAAGTGAATAACCTGCCTAAATATTAGGCAGATTTTCCTGGTAATATTACTACCTCACATAATGTCCTTTGTTCACGTTGAAGTGTGAATGATTTAAACATTCTTATTTAAAAATTAACAATTACTTAAGCTTGTACTAATGATGAGAAGGTAATAACATTCCTAAAAGATCTAATCAAAGGAATAAGGCACCTGGGACACCCCAGCACATACCCACTTCAGCTCCAGCCATCCCACCAAGGTGGCCTCCATGCAGCATGGCCTGAGACCCTATGACCTACACCCACTTGAACTCCAGCTGTCCTGCCATGGAGGACACAGCAACACAGCTGTGTTCCCCAACACAGCATGCCACAGGAACCCCCCCAGCCCATGCTTGCTCTAGCCATAGCTTTCCTGCCAGGCAGCTCTGTGTGGCATACCCCAGGACCCCTCAGTCCCTGCCCACTCCACCTCCAGCCATTCTGTCAAGGCAGCCCAGAATAGGGAGTTTACACAAGGGATGCTCCTACACGAGCCCATGTCTTCAAGACCAGAAGAGGTAGCAATTTCACCTAATTCATAGAAACAAAGACAGAAAGTCAAACAAAATAAATATATAGGAGAATATATAAGAACAAAGAAGTAAAGAACAAAATATAACCATAGGAAAAAATAATCCTTAATGAAAAAGAGATAATTCGTAATATAAAGAGTTCAGAATGATAGTCATAAAGATGTTCACCAAATTCGGGAGAAGAATTGAGGAACACAGTGAGGACTCCAACAAAGAGTTAGAAAATATAAAAAGAACCAATCAGAGCTGAATAATATGATAAAAGAAATGAAAAATATACTAGAAGGAATCAACCGCAGGCTAAATGATACAGAAAAATAGAACAGCAATATGGAGATAAAATAGTGAAAATCACCCAATCAGAACAGCAAAAAGAAAAAAGAATTTTAAAAAATAAGGATAGTTTAAGAGATGTCTAGGACAGCACCAACTCTACTAACAGTCACATGATAAGGATCAGAATGAGAAGAGAGAGAAAGAAGCAGAAAATGTCTTTGAAGAAATAATGGCTAAAAACTCCCCTAACCTGGGGAAACAAATATCCAGGTCCAGGAAGCACAAAGTTGCAAACAGGATAAACCCAAAGAGATCCACACTGAGACATATCATAATTAAAATGACAAAAAATTAGAGAATTTTAAAGACAGCAACAGAAAAACAACTAGTCACATATGAGGGAAATCCCATGAGGCTATTAGCTGAGTTTTCAGCAGAAATTTTGCAGGACATGAGAGTGGCTTAATATATATTTAAAGTGCTGAAAGGAAAAAATACTTACAAACAAGAACACTCTACTCAGCAAAGTTATTACTCAGAATCAAAGGAGAGATAGTTTCCCAGACAAGTAAAAACTAAAGGAGTTCATCACCACTAAACCAGCCTTACAAGAAATGTTTAAGAGTCTTTTTTAAACATAAAGAGGGTCATCACTAGAAATAAGAAAATACATGAAAGGAAAATCTCGCAGGTAAAGGCAAATATACAGTAATAGCAATGGATCAGCCACTTTAAAAGCTACTATGAAAGTTAAAAGACAAACGTAGTAAAATCAATTATAATTACAATTAGTTAAGAGATACACAAAATAAAAAGATGTAAAATATGACATCAGAAGCATAAAACCTGGGGGGAGCGCAAAAATATATAGTGTTTCTAGAATGCATTCAAACCTAAGCAACTATTAGCTTAAAATAAAAAATATATATGAAAATCATGAGGAAGAAAAACCTACAATAGATAAACGAAAAGAACCCAAATGTAACACTAAAGAAAATCATGAAACCGTAAGGGAAGAGACTAGGAAAAGAAAGAAACAGAGAAGGGCTACAAACGTGAGCAGAAAACAGTCAATAAAATAAGTATATACCTATCAATAAGCACTTTAAATGTAAGTAGACTAAATGTACCAATAAAAAGACATAGGATAGATGAATGAATTGAAACAAACAAACAAAACCAAGTCCCATTTATATACTGCCTAAAAGAGACCCATTTCAGAAGAAAGGACAGACACAGACTGAAAGTGAAGATATGGAAAAAGATATACTATACAAGAGGAAATGAAAAGAAAGCTAGAGTAGCTATACTTATATCAGACTAAATAAGAGTTTAAAACAAATACTGTTCTAAAAGACAGAGAAGATATTACATGATGAAGACAATACAAGAAGGGGATATAACATTCATAAATATTTATGACCCTAATATTTTATACATGTATATATATATATAAATTACATATTTATAAATATATAAAGCAAATATTCACAAATATAAAGGGGAAGATTGACAATAATAAAATAATAGTAAGGGATTTTACTAACCCACTTACATCCAGACAGAAATTTAATAAGGAAACATTGGCCTTAAATGATACATTGGACCAGATAGACTTAATAGATATATATAAAACATTCCATCCAAAGCCTGCAGAATACAATTTCTTTTCAAACGCACATGAAACACTCTCCAGGACAGATCACAGGTTAATCCACAAAACAAGTCTCAATAAATTTTAAAATGCTGAAATCATATCAAACATTTTTTCTGACCAAAACAGTATGAAACTAGAAATCAGTTACAAGAACAAACCTGGGAAAAACCCTACAAGCCTGTGGGGACTAAGGAACATGCTACTAAACAACCAATGGGACAATGAAGAAATCAAATAGGATATCAAAAAATACCTTGAGACAAATGAACATGGAAAGAAAACTTTCCAAAATCTATGGGATACAGCAAAAGCAGTTATAAGAAGGAAGTGCACAGTAATACAAGTCTACCTCAAGAAATAAGAAAAACCTCAAATAAACAATCTAACTTCATATCTAAAGGAACTAGAAAAAGAAGAAAAAACAAAGCCCAAACTTAATACTAGTAGAGAAATAATAAATGTCAGTCTGTAAATAAATAAAATAGAGACTGAAAAAAACAATAGAAAGATCAATGAAACTAAGAGTCGGTTCTTTGAAAACACATATAAAATTAATAGAACTAAAGACAGACTCATCAAGAAAAAAAAAGAGGGAGGGCTCAAAATGATAAATGAAAGAAGTTACAACTGATACCACAGAAATAATCATAGGAGACTACTATAAAAATTATATACCAAAAAAATTGGGCAACATAGGAAAAATGGATAAATCCCCAGAAACATACAATCTTAGAAGAAATAGAAAATCTGAAGAGACCAATTACTCGTAATTAAATTGGATCAGTAATCAAAATAACTCACAACTAACTAAAGTCCAGAACCAGACAAATTTACAGGTGAATTCTAGCAAACATTTAAAGAAGAGTTAATCCTTCTCAAAATATTCCAAAAAACTGAAGAGAGAAGAATGCTCCCAGACTCATTCTATGAGGCCAGCATTGCCCTGATACATAAACCAGACAAAAACACTCCAAAAAAAGAAAAAATTACAGGCCAATATCCTTAATGAACATAGATGCACAATTCCTCAACAAAATATTAGCAAACTGAATTCAACAGTACATTAAAACGATCATACGCCACGATCAAGTGGGGTTTACTCAAGAAATGCAAAGATGGTTCAATATCCATAAATTATTCAATGTGATACACTATATTAACAAAACAAAGGATAAAAATCATATGATCTGCATCATAGATGCAGAAAAAGCATTTGACAAAATTTAACATCCATTCATGATAAAAGCTCTCAACATAGTAGATATAGAGTGAATGTACTGTAACATGATAAGGGCTATATATGACAAACCCAGAGCTAAAAATATATTCAGTGATGAAAACCTGAAATTTTTTCCTCTAAGACCAGGACCTAGAGAAGAATGCCCACTCTTGCTACTTTATTGAACATGGAATTGGAAATCCTAGCCACAGGAATCAGACAAGAAAAAGATATGAAAGGCATTCATTTTGGGAGAGAAGAAGTAAACCTGTCACTATTGGCAGATAACATGACTATACATTATATATATATATATATATATATATATATATATATATATATAAACCTAAAGACTCCACAAAAAAATTTCTTAGAATACATGAACTCTGGAGAAACTAGGGTAGGAACCAAGATGGCAGAGTAGAAGGATGTGCTCTCACTCCCTCTTGTGAGAACACCAGAATCACAACTAGCTGCTGGACAATCATCGACAGTAAGACACGGGAACTCACCAAAAGAGATACCCCACATCCAAAGATAAAGGAGAAGCCAAAATGAGACGGTAGGAAGGGCACAATCACAGTAAAATCAAATCCCATAACTGCTGGGTGGGTGACTCACGGACTGGAGAACACTTATACCACAGAATTTCCCCCAAAGGAGTGAAGGCTCTGAGCCCCACGTCAGGCTTTCCCCAACCTGTGGGTCCGGCAAGGGGAGGAGGAATTCCTAGAGAATCAGACTTTGAAGCCTAGTGGGATTTGATTACAGGACTTTGACAGGACTGGGGGACACAGAGACTCCACTCTTGGAGGGCACACACAAAGTAGTATGCACATTGGGACGCAGGGGAAGGAGCAGTGACCACAGGGGAGACTGAACCAGACCTACCTGCTAGTGTTGGAGGGTATCCTGCAGAGGTGGGGGTTGGCTGTGGCTCACCCTGGGGACAAGGACACTGGCAGCAGAAGTTCTGGGAAGTACTCCTTGGCGTGAGCCCTCCCAGAGTCTGTCATTAGCCCCATCAAAGAGCCCAGGTAGGCTACAGTGTTGGGTTGCCTCAGGCAACATAGTAATCAAATTGGCAAAAATTAAAGACAAAGAAAAATTAGTGAAAGCAGCAAGGGAAAAACGACAAATAACATACAAGGGAACACCCATAAGGTTAACAGCTGATTTCTCAGCAGAAACTCTACAAGCCAGAAGGGAGTGGCATGATATACTTAAAGTAATAAAAGGGAAGAACCTACAACCAAGATTACTCTACCTGGCAAGGATCTCATTCAGATTCAATGGAGAAATCAAAAGCTTTACAGACAAGCAAAAGCTAAGAGAATTCAGCACCACCAAACCAGCTCTACAATAAATGCTAAAGGAACTTCTCTAAGAAGGAAACACAAGAGAAGAAAAGGACCTACAAAACAAACCCAAAACAATTACGAAAATGGTCATAGGAACATACATATCGATAATTACCTTAAACGTGAATGGATTAAATGCTCCAACCAAAAGACACAGGCTTCCTGAATGGATACAAAAACAAGACCCATATATATGCTGTCTACAAGAGACCCACTTCAGATCTAGGGACACATACAGACTGAAAGTGAGGGGATGGAAAAAGATATTCCATGCAAATGGAACTCAAAATAAAGCTGGAGTAGCAACACTCAGATAAAATAGACTTTAAAATAAACAATGTTACAAGTGACAAGGAAGGACACTACATAATGATCAAGGGATCAATCCAAGAAGAAGATATAACAATTATAAATATATATGCACCCAACATAGGAGCACCTCAATATATAAAGCAACTGCTAACAGCTATAAAAGAGGAAATCGACAGTAACACAATAATAGTGGAGGACTTTAACACCACACTTACACCAATAGACAGATCATCCAAAATGAAAATAAATAAGGAAACAGAAGCTTTAAATGACACAACAGACCAGATAGATTTAATTGATATTTATAGGACATTCCATCCAAAAACAGCAGATTAAAAATGCTTCTCAAGTGCGCACGGAACATTCTCCAGGATAGATCACATCTTGGGTCACAAATCAAGACTCAGTAAATTTAAGAAAATTAAAATCATATCAAGCATCTTTTCTGACCACAACACTATGAGATTAGAAATGAATTACAGGGGAAAAAACTTAAAAATCACAAACACATGGAGGCTAAACAATACGTTACTAAATAACCAAGAGATCACTGAAGAAATCAAAGAGGAAATCAAAAAATACCTAGAGACAAGTGACAATGAAAACACGACAATCCAAAACCTATGGGATGCAGCAAAAGCAGTTCTAAGAGGGAAGTTTATAGCTATACAAGCCTACCTCAAGAGACAAGAAAAATCTCAAGTAAACAATATAACCTTACACCTAAAGGAACTAGAGAAAGAAGAACAAACAAAACCCCAAGTTAGCAGAAGGAAAGAAATCATAGGGATCAGAGCAGAAATAAATGAAATAGAAACAAAGAAAACAATAGCAAAGATCAATAAAACTAAAAGCTGGTTCTTTGAGAAGGTAAACAAAATTGATAAACCATTAGCCAGACTCATCAAGAAAAAGAGGGAGAGGACTCAAATCAATAAAATTAGAAATGAAAAAGAAGAAGTTACAACAGGCACCACAGAAATACAAAACATCCTAAGAGACTACTACAAGCAACTCTATGCCAATAAAGTGGACAACCTGGAAGAAATGGACAAATTCTTAGAAATGTATGACCTTCCAAGACTGAACCAGGAAGAAATAGAAAATATGAACAGATGAATCACAAGTAATGAAATTGAAACTGTGATTAAAAATCTTCCAACAAACAAAAGTCCAGGACCAGATGGCTTCACAGGTGAATTCTATCAAACATTTAGAGAAGAGCTAACACCCATACTTCTCAAACTCTTCCAAAAAATTGCAGAGGAAGGAACACTCCCAAACTCATTCTATGATGCCAACATCACCCTGATACCAAAACCAGATAAAGATATTACAAATAAAGAAAATTACAGACCAATATCACTGATGAATAGAGATGCAAAAATCCTCAACAAAATACTAGCAAACAGACTCCAACACATTAAAAGGATCATACACCATGATCAAGTGGGATTTATCCCAGGGATGCAAGGATTCTTCAACATACGCAAATCAATCAATGTGATACACCATATTAACAAATTGAAGAATAAAAACCATATGATCATCTCAATAGATGCAGAAAATGTTTGACAACATACAACACCCATTTCTGATAATAACTCTCCAGAAAGTGGGCATAGAGGGAAACCTACCTCAACATAATAAAGGCCATTTACAACAAACCCACAGCAACCATCATTCTCAATGGTGAAAAACTGAAAGCATTTCCTCTAAGATCAGGAATGAGACCAGGATGTCCACTCTCACCACTGTTATTCAACATAGTTTTGGAAGTCCTAGCCACAGCAATCAGAGAAGAAAAAGAAATAAAAGGAATACAAATTGGAAAAGAAGAAGTAAAACTGTCACTGTTTGCAGATGACATGTTACTATACATAGAGAATCCTAAGGATGCTACCAGAAAACTATTAGAGCTAATCAATGAATTTGGTAAATTGCAGGATACAAAATTAATGCACAGAAATCTCTTGCATTCCTATACACTAATGATGAAAAATCTGAAAGAGAAATTAAGGGAACACTCCCATTTACCATTGAAACAAAAATGGGTAGTAATAAACCTACCTAGGGAGACAAAAGACCTGTATGCAGAAAACTGTAAGACACTGATGAAAGAAATTAAAGATGATACCAACAGATGGAGAGATATACCATGTTTTTGGATCAGAAGAATCAATATTGTGAAAATGACTAAACTACCCAAAGCAATCTACAGATTCAATGCAATCCCTATCAAATTACCAATGGCATTTTTTACGGAGCTAGAACAAATCATCTTAAAATTTGTATGGAGACACAAAAGACCCCGAAAAGCCAAAGCAGTCTTGAGGGAAAAAAACGGAGCTGGAGGAATCAGACTCCTTGACTTCAGACTATACTACAAAGCTACAGTAATCAAGACAATATGGTACTGGCACAAAAACAGAAACATAGATTAATGGAAGATAGAAAGCCCAGAGATAAACCCACACACCTATGGTCAACTAATGTATGACAAAGGAGGCAAGGATATACAATGGAGAAAAGACAATCTCTTCAATAAGTGGTGCTGGGAAAACTGGACAGCTACATGTCAAAGAATGAAATTAGAACACTCCCTAACACCATACACAAAAATAAACTCAAAATGGATTCGAGAACAAAATGTAAAGCCAGACACTATAAAAGTCTTAGAGGAAAACATAGGAAGAACACTCTTTGACATAAATCACAGCAAGATCTTTTTTGATCCACCTCCTGGAGTAATGGAAATAAAAACAAAAATAAACAAATGACACCTAATGAAACTTAAAAGGTTTTGCACAGCAAAGGAAACCATAAACAAGACGAAAAGACAACCCTCAGAATTGGAGAAAATATTTGCAAATGAATCAATGGACAAAGGATTCATATCCAAAATATATAAACAGCTCATGCAGCTCAATATTAAAGAAACAAAAAACCCAATCCAAAAATGGGCAGAAGACCTAAATAGACATTTCTCCAAAGAAGACATACAGATGGCCAAGAAGCACATGAAAAGCTGCTCAACATCACTGATTATTAGAGAAATGCAAATCAAAACTACAATGAGGTATCACCTCACACCAGTTAGAATGGGCATCATCAGAAAATCTACAAACAACAAATGCTGGAGAGGGAGAAAAGGGAACCCTCTTTCACTGTTGGTGGGAATGTAAATTGATACAGCCACTATGGAGAACAGTATGGAGGTTCCTTAAAAAACTAAAAATAGAATTACCATATGATCCAGAAATCCCACTACTGGGCATATCCCCAGAGAAAACCATAATTCAAAAAGACACATGCACCCCAATGTTCATTGCAGCACTATTTACAATAGCCAGGTCATGGAAGCAACCTAAATGCCCATCGACAGACGAATGGATAAAGAAGTTGTGGTACATATATACGATGGAATATTACTCAGCCATAAAAAGGAATGAAATTGAGTCATTTGTTGAGACGTGCATGAACCTAGAGACTGTCATACATAGTGAAGTAAGTCAGTAAGAGAAAAACAAATATCGTATATTAACGCATGTATGTGGAACCTGGAAAAATGGTACAGATGAACTGGTTTGCAGGGCAGAAGTTGAGACACAGATGTAGAGAACAAATGTATGGACAGCAAGGGGGGAAAGCCATGGGGGTTGGGGATGGTGGTGTGATGAATTGGGTGACTGGGATTGACATGTATACACTGATGTGTATAAAATTGATGACTAATAAGAACCTGCTGCATAAAAAAATAAATAAAATAAAATTCAAAAATTCAAAAAAAAGAATAAATGAATTCTGTAAAGTCACAGATATCAAAATTAATAAACAGAAATCTGTTGCATTTCTATACACTAATAATAATCTATCAGAAAGATAAATTAATAAAACAATTCCATTTACAATTGTTTCAAAAAGAATAGAATGCCTAGTAATAAATTTGACCAAAAATGTGAAAGATCTATACTCTGATAACTGTAAGACACTGATGCAAAGATGTAAACTCAACATAAATAAATGGAAAGGTAACATGCTCATGAATTGGAGGAATTAATATTTTTAAAATGTCCATACTACTCAAGTCAATCTACAGATTCAATGCAATCCCTATGAGAATATCTATGGTATTTTTTGAAGAACTAGAACAAATAATCCTAAATTTGTATAGAACTAAGAAAGAACACAAACAGCAAAAGTAGTCTTGAGAAAGAAGATCATAGCTAGAAATACCATGCCCCCTACTTTCAAACTATACTGCAAAGCAATACTAATCAAGACTGTATGGTACTGACACAAAAACAGACACATAGATCAATGGAACAGAAGAGAGGGTTCAGAAATAAACCCATGGATATGGCCAATTAAACTGCAACATAGGGGGCAAGAGTCTACAATGGGGAAAAGAGTTTCTTCAACAGATGGTTTGGGGAAAACTGGAGAACTACATTGAAAAGAATGAAATTAGGCCTTTTTCTTACACCATATATAAAAATTAACTCAAATGGATTAAGATTTAAACATAAGACCTGAAACCATAAAATTTCTAGAAGAAAACTTAATCAGTAAGCTCTTTGACATGGTCTTAGCAATATATTTTTGGATCTGTTTCCTCAGGCAAGAAGAGCAAAAACAAAAATTAAAAAATGGGACTACACCAAACTAAAAAGCTTTTGCACAGCAAAGCAAAGCATTAATAGAACAAAAAGCCACTTACTGAATGGGAGAAAATAAATGCAAATAATACATGCAATAAAAGGTTAATACCCAAAATATATAAAGAACTCATACAACTCAACATAAGAAAAAACCACAGGGACTTCCCTGGTGGTGCAGTGGTTAAGAATCCGCCTGCCAGTGCAGGGGATATGGGTTTGAGCCCTGGTCCAGGAAGATCGCATATGCTGTGGATTAATTAAGCCCATGCTCCACAACTACTGAACCTGCACTCTAAAGCCCTCAAGCCACAACTACTGAAGTCCAGGCAACTAGAGTCCATGCTCAGCAACAAGAGAAGCCATCATAATGAGAAGCCTGCACACTGCAACGAAGAGTAACCCCTGCTAGCCTCAACTAGGGAAAGCTCGTGCACAGCAACAGACACAACACAGACAAAAAATAAAAAATATAAATAAATAAATAAATAAATTTATTAAAAAACACAAAAACAATCCAATTTAAAAATGGACAGAGGCTCTGGATAGACTTTTTTTCCAAAGAAGGCATCCAGATGGCCATCAGGCATGTGAAAAGATGCTCAACATCACTAATCATCAGGGAAATGCAAATCAAAACCTCAGTGAGATATCATCTCACACCTTGCGGATTTGCTATCAAAAAGATGAGAAATGATGAGACCTTCAAGATGGCAGAGGAGTGAGATGTGGAGATTGCCTTCCTCCCCACAAATACATGAGAAATACATCTACTTGTAGAATAACTCCTACAGAACACATACTGAACACTGGCAGAAGATCTCAGACTTCCCAGAAGGCAAGAAACTCCCCATGTACCTGGGTAGGGCAAAAGAAAAAAAGAAAAAACAGAGACAAAAGAATAGGGATGGGACCTGCACCACTGGGAGGAAGCTATGAGGGAGGAAAAGTTTCCACACACTAGGAAGCCCCATCACGGGCGGAGACAGGGGTGGCGGGAGGGGAGCTTTGGAGCCATGGAGGAGAGCACAGCAACAGGGGTGCTGAGGGCAAAGTGGAGAGATTCCCGTACAGAGGATTGGTGCCGACCAGCTCTCACCAGCCCAAGAGGCTTGTCTGCTCACCCGCCTGGGCGGGTGGGGGCTGGGAGCTGAGGCACCAGCTTTGGAGGTTGGATCCCAGGGAGAGGACTGGGGTTGGCTGCATGAACACAGCCTGAATGAGGCTAGTTCTCCACAGCTAGCTGGAAGGGAGTCCGGGAAAAGGTCTGGACCTGCCTAAAAGGCAAGAGACCATTGTTTCGGGGTGCATGAGGAGAGGGGATTCAGAGCACCGCCTAAATGAGCTCGAGCCATGGCTATCAGCGTGGACCCCACAGATGAGCATGAAACGCTAAGGCTGCTGCTGCAGCCACCAAGAAGTCTGTGTGCAAGCACAGGTCACTATCCACACCTCCCCTCCCAGGAGCCTGTGTAGCCTGCCACTGCCAGAGTCCTGAGATCCAGGTACAACTGCCCTAGGAGAACACATGGCGTGCCTCAGGCTGGTACAACATCATGCTGGCCTCTGCCGCAGCAGGCTCGCCCCACAATCCGTACCCCTTCCTCCCCCTGGCCTGAGTGAGCCAGAGCCACCTAATGAGCTGCTACTTTAACCCCATCCTGTCTGAGCGAAGTACAGACACCCTCAGGCGACCTACAGGCAGAGGTGGGCCAAACCTAAAGCTGAACCCCAGGAGCTGTGCGAACAAAGAAGAGAGGTCAGAGAAAATATTTGAACAAATTATAGTTGAAAACTTCCCTAATATGGGAAAGGAAATAGTTGATCAACTCCAGGAAGTACAGAGAGTCCCACACAGAATAAATCCAAGGAGAAACAAGCCAAGACACATATTAATAAAACTATCAAAAATTAAATACAAAGAAAAAATATTAAAAGCAGCAAGGGAAAAACAACAAATAACATACAAGGGAATCCCCATAAGGTTAACAGCTGGTCTTTCAGCAGAAACTCTGTAAGCCAGAAGGGAGTGGCAAGACATATTTAAAGTGATGAAAGGGAAAAGCCTACACCCTTGATTACTCTACCCAGCAAGGAACTCATTCAGATTTCGACGGAGAAATTGAAACCTTTACAGAGAAGCAAAAGCTAAGAGAATTCAGCACCACCAAACCAGCTTTACAACAAATGCTAAACTTCTCTAGGTAGGAAGCACAAGATAAGGAAATGACCTAAAAATACAAATCCAAAACAATTAAGAAAAAGGTAATAGGAACATACATATCGAGAATTACCTAAAATGTAAATTAATTAAAATCTCTAACCAAAAGACATAGACTGGCTGAATGGATACCAAACAGGACACTTATATATGCTGTCTACAAGAAACCCACTTCAGACCTAGGGACACATACAGACTGAAAGTGAGGGGATGGAAAAAGATATTCCCTGCAAATGGAAATCAAAAGAAAGCTGGAGTAGCAATACTCATATCAGGTAAAATAGACTTTAAAATAAAGAATGTTACAAGACACAAGGAAGGACACTACATAATGATCAAGGGATCAATCCAAGAGAAGATATAACAGTTGTAAATATTTATTCAGCCAACATAGGAGCATCTCAATACATAAGGCAAGTGCTAACAGCCATAGGAGGAGAAATCGACAGGAACACAATGATAGTAGGGGACTCTAACACCCCACTTTCACCAATGAACAGGTAATCCAAAATGAAAATAAATAAGGAAACACAAGCTTTAAATGATGCATTAAACAAGATGGACTAATTGATATTTATAGGACATTCCATCCCAAAACAACAGAATACACTTGCATCTCAAGTACTCATGGACCATTCTCCAGGATAGATCAGATCCTGGGTCACAAATCAAGCCTTGGTAAATTTAAGAAAATTGAAATCATATCAAGTATCTTTTCCTACCGCAATGCTATGAGACCAGACATCAATTACAGGAAAAAAATCTGTAAAAAATACAAATACATGGAGGCTAAACAATACACTATTTAATAACCAAGAGATCACTGAAGAAATCAAAGAGGAAATCAAAAAATACCTAGAAATAAATGACAATGAAAACATGATGACCCAAAACCTATGGGATGCAGCAAAAGCAGTTCTAAAAGAGAAATTTATACCAGTACAATCTTACCTCAAGAAACAAGAAACATCTCAAATAAACAACCTAAACTTACACTTAAAGAAATTAGAAAAAGAAGAACAAAATAACCCCAAAGTTAGCAGAAGGAAAGAAATCATAAAGATCAGATCAGAAATATATGAAAAAGAAATGAAGGAAACAATAGCAAAGATCAATAAAACTAAAAGCTGGTTCTTTGAGAAGGTAAACAAAATTGACAAGGCATTAGCCAGACTCATCAAGAAAAAAAGGAAGAGGACTCATGTCAATAGAATTAGAAATGAAAAAGGAGAAGTAACACCTGACACTGCAGAAATACAAAGGATCAAAAGAGATTACTACAAGCACTATATGCCAATAAAATGGACAACCTGGAAGAAATGGACAAATTCTCAGAAAAGCACAACCTTCCAAGACACTGAACCAGGAAGAAATAGAAAATATAAACAGATCAATTAGAAGCACTGAAATTGAGACTGTGATTAAAAATCTTCCAACAAACAAAAGCCCAGGACCAGATGGCTTCACAGGCGAATTTTATCAAACATTTAGAAAAGAGCTAACACCTATCCTTCTCAAACTCTTCCAAAATATAGCAGAGGGAGGAACACTCCCAAACTCATTCTATGAGGCCACCATCACCCTGACACCAAAACCAGACAAAGATATCACAAAGAAAGAAAACTACAGACCAATATCACTGACGAACACAGAAGCAAAAATCTCCAGCAAAATACTAGCAAACAGAATCCAATAGCACATTAAAAGGATCATAGGCCATGATCAAGTGGGTTTTATCCCAGGAATTCAAGGATTCTTCAATATACGTAAATCAATCAATGTGATACACCATATTAACAACTTTAAGGATAAAAATCATATGATAATCTTAATAGATGCAGAAAAAGCTTTCAAAAAAATTGAACACCCATTTATGATAAAAACCCTTCAGAAAGTAGGCATAGAGGGAACTTACCTCAACATAATAAAGGCCATATATGACAAACCCACAGCCAACATCATTCTCAACGGTGAAAAACTGAAACCATTTCCACTAAGATCAGGAAGAAGACAAGGTTTCCCACTCTCACCACTATTGTTCAACAAAGTTTTGGAAGTTGTAGCCACAGCAATCAGAGAAGAAAATGAAATAAAAGAAATCCAAATTGGAAAAGAAGATGTAAAGCTGTCACTGTTTGCAGATGACATGATACTATACATAGAGAATCCTAAAGATGCTACCAGAAAACTACTAGAGCTAATCAATGCATTTGGTAAAGTAACAGGATACAAAATTAATGCACATAAATCTCTTGCATTCCTATACACTAATGATGAAAAATCTGAAAGAGAAATTAAGGAATCATTCCCATTTACAACTGCAATAAAAAGAATAAAATACCTAGGGATAAACCTACCTGAGGAGACAAAAGACCTGTATGCAGAAAACTATAAGACACTGATGAAAGTAATTAAAGATGATACAAACAGATGGAGAGATATACCATGTTCTTGGATTGGAAGAATCAACATTGTGAAAATGACTATACTACCCAAAGCAATCTACAGATTCTATGCAATTCTTATCAAACTACCAATGCCATTTTTCACAGGAATAGAACAAAAAATTTCACAGTTTGTATGGAAACACCAAAGACCCTGAATAGCCAAAGAAATCTTGAGAAAGAAAAACGGAGCTGGAGGAATCAGACTCCCTGACTTCAGACTATACTACAAAGCTATAGTAATCAAGACAGTATGGTACTAGCACAGAAACAGAAATATAGATCAATGGAACAGGACAGAAATCCCAGAGATAAACCCGTACATATATGGTCACCTTATTTTTGATAAAGGAGGCAAGAATATACAATGGAGAAAATACAGCCACTTCAATAAGTGATTCTGGGAAAACTGGACAGCTACATGTAAAAGAATGAAATTAGAACACTCCCTAACACCATACACAAAAATAAACTCAAAATGGATTAAAGACCTAAGTGTAAGGCCAGATAGCATAAGACTCTTATAGGAAAACATAGGCAGAACACTCTATGACATAAATCACAGCAAGATCCTTTTTGACCCACCTCCTAGAGAAATGGAAATAAAAACAAAAATAAACAAATGGGACCTAATGAGACTTAAAAGCTTTTGCACAGCAAAGGAAAGCATAAACAAGATGAAAGACACCCCTCAGAATGGGAGAAAATATTTGCAAATGAAGCAACTGACAAAGGATTAATCTCAAAATTTACAAGCAGCTCATGCAGCTCAATATCAAAAGAACAACCGACCCAATCCAAAAATGGGCAGAAGACCTAAATAGACATTTCGCCAAAGAAGATATACAGATAGCCAACAAACACATGAAAGGATGCTCAACATCACTAATCATTAGAGAAATGCAAATCAAAACTACAATGAGGTATCACCTCACACCAGTCGGAATGGCCATCATCAAAAAATCTACAAACAATAAATGCTGAAGAGGGTGTGGAGGAAAGGGAACCCTCTTGCACTGTTGGTGGGAATGTAAATTGATACAGCCACTATGGAGAACAGTATGGAGGTTCCTTAAGAAACTAAAAATAGAACTACCATACGACCCAGCAATCCCACTACTGGGAATATATCCTTAGAAAACCATAATTCAAAATGAGTCATGTACCACAATGTTCATTGTAGCTGTATTTACAGTAGCCATGACATGGAAGCAGCCTAAATGTCCTGCTGCTTCAACAGATGAATGGATAAAGAAGATGTGGTACATATATACAATGGACTATTACTCAGCCATAAAAAGAAACGAAATTGAGTTATTTGTACTGAGGTGGATGGACCTAGAGACCGTCATACCGTGTGAAGTAATTCAGAAAGAGAAAAATAAATACCGCATGCTAAAACATATCTATGGAATTAAAAAAAAAAAAGTGGTTATGAAGAACTTAGGGGCAGGACAGGAATAAAGACGCAGATGTAGAGAATGGACTTGAGGACATGGGGAGGGGGAAGGGTAAGCTGGGACGAAGTAGAGAGTGGCATGGACATATATACACTACCAAATGTAAAATAGATAGCTAGTGGGAAGCAGCCACATAGCACAGGGAGATTAGCTCAGTGCTTTGTGACCACCTAGAGAGGTGGAATAGGGAGGGTGGGAGGGAGACACAAGAGGGATGAGACATGGTTATATATGTATATGTATAGCTTTTTTATTTTGTTATAAAGCAGAAACTAACATACCATTTTAAAGCAATTATACTCTAATAAAGATGTTTAAAAAAAAAGAGCCATTTACATATGCAGTAAAAAAGATAAGAAATAACAAGTGTTGGCAAGGATGTGGAGAAAAGGGAACTCTCAGGCACTGTTGGTGGGAATGTAAATTGGTACAGGCACTATGGAAAACAGTATGGAAAGTCCACAGAAAATTAAAAATAAAACTACCATACAATCCAGCAATTCCACTTCTGGATATTTATGTGAAGAAAACAAAAACACTAATTCAAAAATATATATGCATTCCAATATTCCTTGCAGTATTATTTACAATAGCTAAGATACTGAAGCAACCAAAGTGTCTGCTGATAAATGAATGGATAAAAATGATGTGATACACACGCATGTGTGTACACACATACAATGGAATATTAGTCGTTAAAAAGTAAAGAAATCTTGCTATTTGCGTCAACACTGATGGACCTAGAGCATATTATGCTAAGTAAAAGAAGGCAGACAACAAGAGACAAGTACCTTATGATTTCATTTATATGTAGAATCTAAAGAACAAATGAACAGACATCAAAACAGAATCAGACTCATAGACACAAACTGGTGGTTGAGAGGGTAGGGTGTGTGGGGATGAGTGACTACCAGTTATGAAATAAAGAAGTCACGGGGATGTAAAGCAATGGTGCAGAGAATATAGTCAATAATACTGTAATAACTTTGTATGGTGATAAATGTTAAGTAGACTTATCATGGTGATCAATTTGTAGTTTATATAAATGTCAAATCATTTTGAAATATGTACAACTAAAACTAGTAAGTTAACTATACTTCAATAAAGAAACAGCAAAGCACACTCCTTAATTAGGCATTATTATATATCATTAAAATAAAAACATCTATAAATATTTCAAAATTATACTTATTATAGAAAATAGTATAAGTATGTATTTTATATACATAGTGCCAACTCACACAGTTCAGCCTTTATTCACAAAATATGGATTGAAAGTCAACAATTTATTTCCATATTTAATGGACTATTAGAGGTGGTGCAATTAGTAGAAGCCATGTGTCAAATAAGTGTGGTCTGTTCCATTATAAAAAATAATTTTTCCTAAGCATTCTCCTACTCTCATATATTTCTGCTTACATTGTTTTTGCCAAAATTGGGCCACTTGCTATCTTTATAAGCAAGAAAAGATGGGGAGATAAGTATATTTAATTAGCTACATTTATAAGTTTTTTTGAAGGAAAATGGATATCAAGTAAGTAACTATTCATATCTATCATAGGGAAAAAAGTGAAACCTGCACTTTGAGAAGATTATAAATGCCAGATTGCTGAGTAAAGAGAAAAGCTTTAAACAAGACAAAGGTGAATCAACAAAGTTAATTAGTGATTTCAGAAGTAGCAATGGAAAAAAGAGGGATACAGCATACCTTGTTTTATTGGGCTTTGCAGATATTGTGCGCTGCAGATATTGTGCTTTTTAAAAATTGAAGATTTGTAGCAGCCCTGCATCAAGCAATTTTATCAGCTCCATTTGTCCAACAGCATGCGTTAACTGTGTGTGTCTGGGCACATTTTGGTAGTTCTTGCAATATTTCAAACTTTTTTTTATTATTATATTTGTTATGGTGATCTATAATCAGTGATCTTTGATGTTACTATTATAATTGTTTTGGGACACCACAAACTGCACCCATATAAAATGGCAGACTTAATAAATGTTGTGTGTTCTGACTGTTCCACTGATTGTAGTATAGTTGATTTACAATGTTATGTTAGTTTCAGGTGTACAACAAAGTGAATCAGTTATACATATACATATAACCACTCTTTTTTAGATTTTTCTCCCATATAGGCCACTAGAGAGTATTGAGTAGAGTTTCCTGTGCTATACAATAGGTTCTTATTAGTTATCTATTTTATATACAGTAGTGTGTATATGTTGATCCCAATCTCCCAATTTATCCCTCCTCTCTTTCTCCCTCGGGCCTCTCTGTTCTCTGAGACACAACAGTATTGAAATTAGGCCAATTAATAACCCTACAATGGCCTCTAAGTGTTTAAGTGAAAGGAAGAGTCGCACATCTCTCACTTTAAATGCAAATCTAGAAAAGATTAAGTTTAGTGGGGAAGGCATGGTAAAATACAAGACAGACTGAGAGCTGGGCCTTTTGCACCAAAAAGTTAGCCACATGAATGCAAAGAAAAATTCTTGAAGGAAATTTAAAAGAGCTACTCCAGTGAACACACAAATGATAAGAAAGCAAAGGAGCCTATTGCTGATATGGAGAAAGTTTTAGCAGTCTGGATAGAAGATCAAACCAGCCATGACATAAATTTAAATCAAAACCTAATCCAAAGCAAAGCTCTACCTCTCTTCAATTTATAAAGGCTGAGAGAGGTAAGGAAGCTGCAGAAGAGAAGTTTGAAGGTAGCAGAAATTGGTTCATGTGGTTTAAGGAAAGAAGCCACCTCCATAACATAAAGGTGCAAAGTGAAGTGGCAAGTGCTGATGTAGAAGCTACAGCAAGGTATCCAGAATATCTAGCTAAGATAATTAATGAAAGCAGCTACACTAAACAGCAGATTTTCAATGTAGACTAAACTGTCTTCTATTGGAAGAAGATGCCATCTAGGACTTTTAAAGCAAGAGAGGAGGAGTCAATGCCTGGCTTCAAAGCTTCAAAGGACAGGCTGACTGTCTTGTTAAGGGTTAATCCAGCTGGTGACTTTAAGTTGAAGCCAATACCTATTTACTATTCTGAAAATCCTAGGGCCCTAAAAATTATGCTAAATCTACTCTGCCTGTGCTCTATAAATGAAACAACAAAGCACATCTGTTCACAACATGATTTAATGACTATTTTAATCCCACTGTTGAGACCTATTGCTCAAAAAAAAAAGAGATTCCTTTCAAAATATTACTGCTCATTGACAATGTACCTGGTCACCCACGAGTTCTGATGTGAAAGTGCAAGGAGATTAATGTTGTTTTCACACCTGCTAATATAACAGCCATTCTACAGCCCATGGATCAAGGAGTAATTTCAACTTTCAAGTCTTATTACTTAAGAAATACATTTAATAATGATATACGGCTTCCATAGAGAGTGATTCCTTTGATAGATCTGGGAAAAGTCAATTAAGAACCTCCTGGGAAGGGTTCACATTTCTAGATGCCCTTAAGAACATTTATGATTCATGAGAAGAGGTCAAAATATCAACATTAACAGTAGTTTTGAAGAAGTTGTTTCCAACCCTCATGGATTACTTCGAGGGGTTCAAGACTTCAGTGGAGGAAATAACTGCAGATGTGGTGGGAATATGAAGAGAAATATAATTAGAAGTGGGGCATGAATATGTGACTGAATTCCTGCAATCTCATGATAAAACTTGCAGGAATGAAGAATTGTTTCTTATGGATGAGCAAAGCAAGTGATTTCTTGAGCTGGGATCTATGCCTGATGAAGATGCTGTGAAGATTATTAAAATGACAACAAAGAATTTAGAACATGATATAAATTTAGTTGATAAAGTAGCGGCAGGTTTTGAGATGGTTGAAAGAAGTTCTACGTAGGTAAAATGCTATCAAACAGCAATGCTTTCTACAGAGAAATTGTTCATGAAAGAAAGAGTCAATTGATGCAGCAAACTCATTGCTGTCTGATTTTAAGAAATTGCCACAGACACCCCAAACCTCAGAAACCACCCTCCTGATCAGATGGCAGCCACCAACATCGAGGTAAAACCCTCCATCAGCAAAAAGATTAGGACTGACTGAAGGCTCAGATGATGGTTAGCATTTTGTAGCAATAAAATGTTTTTTAGTTAAGGTATGTACATTGTTTTCCTAGACATAACTGTATTGTACACTTAGTAAACTACAGTATAGTGCAAACAAAATTTTTATTTGCACTGGGAAACCAAAAAATTCATGTGACTTGTTTTATGACAATACTCACTTTATTGTGATAGTCTGGAACTGAACCTGCACTATATCTGAGGTATACCTGTATATGTGAGAAAAATGTTAATGAATAACTGAAATGATAGGGTTTTTTGGATTTTGTGAAATAGGAAAAAAAATACAAAACTGATAAGAAATAAATGAAAGACTATCTTCAACTTTTAAAACATTGAGTTTTAAATCTCATTATAGTTGCTAAATAGAAATGTTAAATATGAGAAATGTTATGACTTGCAAATTAGAAATAATTATGCATTTAGGAAAGATATAAATATGGCTAAAGTCTATAGTGAAATAGTTGAGTCATTCCAACTTAACACTTAGAAAAAAGTAATGCTGTTATTCCTTGAGACCAATAATTTTTTTAAAAAAGTCTGTAATAATAGTCTGGTAGAAATCTTATTTAGAATGATTTGAATGAATTGATTTGGATTTAAATTCTTATTTTCTATCTTACTTTTAAACATTAATTTCAAAGTCTTTTCTAATTGTCAAATTACCTCTTGTTCTCAGGTTGAAAATTTCTACTTTTGTTGCCTTCATTGCCCCCACCCTCATGATCCACCCCTAAATCCTTGGGGTGGTTTGTATACACAGTGTTTTAATTTCTCTTCCATCTTACCATGCCCATACATGTTGATACAATTAAATATTAAGATAACGGGTTGGTCATATGAGAGGTGATGATATCATAAAAACATTAAAAATGACATATTGTTAATACATGTTCAAAGAAACTTAGGAAGCTATTAAAAACAATATTGGATTATCCTAAATTCTCTTTCTGTTAATAATGAATTAGATATTTTAAACCATCTCTCCTTTCAAGGATAGCTAGAAAAGCTAGACAAAATACATATTTTTTAAACATCTGCCTAAATGCATCAAAAAAGGATAATGGTTTGGAAGAATCATGGTGCCAAAATAAAATAAGAAAAAAAAAAAACACACAGATAAAACAGCCTATGGGGTTACTTTTCCTCTCTGAGCATCTGTATATTCTGTAAAATACTGCCAGATCAAAATTGGTGAAAAAGCTTCTGACATTCTTGGCGACTATGATAATAGAAGATTCCAGAGGCTTCTGAGGAAAGAAGCATTGGTAAAATGTCACACACTTCGTGTTTAGAATCAAAAGTGTACACTCTAGGAGTAAAAGTAAACAGAAAATAAGTAAGACCTGATCAGAATTAAAGTTTGCAGATTTCCACTAGTGCCCTACCAAAACAAAAGTAATCCTTCCATTAAAAAAAGTTAACATAGCCCTAGAACTAAGATTACCTCTAAACTTAACTTTTTCATAGACAATGTCCAGTATTCAATAAAATAAAATTTGTCACATGAATAGAAAATATTAGACACACATTAAAATGACTCTGCTTCAGACTCACAGACATAGAGAACAGACTTGTGGTTGCCAAGGGGGTGGGGTCAGGGATGGACTGGGAGTTTGGGGTTAGCACATGTAAACTATTAAATATAGACTGGATAACAGCAGGTCCTACTGTATAGTACAGGGAACTATATTCAACATCCTGTGATAAACCATAATGGAAAAGAATATAAAAAATGTAAACATATTTATAACTGAATCACTTCGCTGTACAGCAGAAATTAACACAACATTGTAAATCAACTATACTTCAATAAAAATATGACTCTGCTTCATATGCTGGAAAAGATAAGAAGCAATCTAATGGGAATTATGGTAAAGAATCAAATGGAAATCCCATAACTTAAAAACCACAAACCAAAAATTATGCAATCAAACAGAAGGAATTACAACAAAGTGTATTAATTAAAAACAGAAATATAGGTCAGAGGAATATATACAAAAGCAGGTGTGTGAAGACAATATGATTGAAAATGTAGAAGAGATGTAGGGAACAAAGTGATAAGGTCTACCATATTTAATGAAATCTCAGAAGAAGGCCAGAGAGAATGAAGTACAGTAATATTTGAGGAGATAATGGCTAAGGATTTTCTGAAACTAATGCATTATATAAAGTCAAGATTAAAGCAACCCTATGAAATTCAAGCAGGATAACTACAAATAAAATCATGTTGAAATACATCACATGAAAAAGCTTAAATATATAGTAAACAGATATCTTTGAGGTATTGAGATATAATGATAGATTTATTTTAAAAGAAAAAATAGAGGATCAGCTGTGTTTAGAGGGAGATTTAGGCAAATAAGCAATGAGGAAAAACTGAAAAACAGTGAGTTAAGCATCTATCTCAACAAAACAGACATGTAAGAGTAAATTAAACCCAGAGAATTAGAAGAAAGTATAACAAGGCAAGAGAAAAAATTAATGATATAGGAGAAAATAAAATAGAAGGGATCAAAAAAGTAAAAAGTTGGTCCTCAGAAAAGGCTAATGAATTTGATAAATGCTGATTTAGAAGAGAGGGGTTATATAATCAATACCACAAATAAAAGAGGTGATACCAGAACAAATAGTGCAAGACATAAAAAGAGTGATGCAAAGAGCACTGTATAATCAATATTTTCTCAATAAATTAAAAAATTTAGAAAAAGTTTTAGAAAGTAAAAAATGAAAATTTCAATTGACCTATGAATAAAAATTATTAACTTCCCAGCAAAGAAATCTCCAAGACCAGATAGCTTCACCCATGAATTCTATTAAGCATTGAATTAAGAATAAGAATCTTGTGAATTCTTAAAATAATAAAAAGATGAAATATTAGCTACTCATTTTATGGGGTGAGCATAATCTTTTTTTAAAAAACATGTATTTATTTATTTATTTATGGCTGCATTGGGTCTTCATTGCTGCGCACAGGCTTTCTATAGTTGCGGCAAGCAGGGGGCTACTCTTCATTGCAGTGCGTGGGTTTCTCATTGCGGTGGCTTCTCTTGTTGCGGAGCACAGGCTCTAGGTGCGTAGGTTTCAGTAGTTGTGGCATGTGGGCTCAGCAGTTGTGACTCACAGGCTCTAGAGCGCAGGCTCAGTAGTTGTGGCACACGGGCTTACATGCTCCGTGGCATGTGGGATGTTCCCGGACCAGGGCTCAAACCCATGTCCCCTGCATTGGCAGGCGGATTCTTAACCACTGTGCCACCAGTCCCTGGGACTGGTGGGACCTCGCCACTGGTCCCTGGTGAGCATAATCTTGATAACAAATCCTGACAAGGATATTAAGATTATGGAAATCTGAAGTTCAATTTTAGTAATAAGCACAGAAACAGCAATCCTAAACAAAATAATAACACTTTGAATACAGTAAAATAATAAAAAGATAATACATTAAGACGAATCTGGATTTTCTCAAGCAACTCAAGGTTGGTTCAAAATTTTTCAATCAATCAATGTAGTTCAACACCATGAAAGAATAAAAGAGAATATCACAATAAATATCTCAATCAACCCAGAAAAATAGTTTGATAATATTTAATATCCGTTCAAAATAAAATATCTTCAACTGGGAATAGAGTGGAGCTTTCTAATGTAATCAGTTGTAAAGAAAAACAAACCAAAAATATTGCATTAATTAATGTTGAAGTAAATGATCTGAGGTCAGGATTGAAACAAACATACCCTGACTTCTACAACAATAGAAACTAGAAATGGTGATAATGGGTAAGTGCAATCATGCAAAAAAAAGTGATTTTTTTAATGGTTGTTATACATGGATTAGATGATCAAATACACAGAAAATTAAAAAGAAACTATGAAGAACTGTTATAATCAATAAAAGAATTGAACGAAGTTCCTGAGTAAGAAATTAACATTCAAAAATAATTGTATTTTATATGACAGGAAGAAACACCTAGAAAATAAAATAATAAGGGATAACATGTATTCTAGAATCCAAAATTTTCAATGCCAAGGAATAAATCTAACAATGGTTATATAGGACTTCTACACAGACAATTTTAATTATTGAGAAAATTTAAAGATAACCTAAATAAATGGAGGGATATCCTAGGGGAGATCACAAAAAAGTAATTGCAGAGAGAGAAATCCAAGGACAGACCTGTGGGGTGTGTCAAAATTTAGAGGTCATGGTGAAGAGAAGGAGAGACTGAGAGGAGAAAATAAGTATAAATTTGGTGCTATGTAAGCCAACCAAAATAAATATTTAAAGGGCAAGAGCTTGATCACCTGGATCAAAGGAGGCAGACAGGTCCAGTGCAATAGATGCTGTGCATTGACCACTGGTAACCATGATAAGAGCAATTAAATGACATGATATTTTCAAGTAAGAATGTGAGTAAATCAAGACAGAGCATAAACTTAATCCTCTAAGGGAGGGTTTTAGAACCTGAGCATCAGGGGCCATTCTCTCTCTCTCTCTCTTTACTGGGGAGAAATTTCTGGTATAGAGGCAAGAAAGTGATAATACAAAGGAGAAAACTGGGAATTGCTAGAGCAATGTCCTAGAGCAGGTAAGAAATTTAACTTTGATTAATGTCTACATTGAAATATTAAATTCACTAACACTATTATATACCATGTATATTCATCCACTGATATCCCAGCAGCCGTCATGCCAATATATCATATGCATTAAGAGACGAAATAAAGCTTAGGGAAAAGAGACAGCTATTGGATTGACTATCGTCGTAACTGTGATCCTTATACTGGCAGATAATTACCACTCATGTTGCATAACATTGTTTCAGTATTTTCATTACTATTGCAAAAAATTGTCTTAAACGTAAAATTTACAATCAGTTTTATTAATTTGTTTGAATAACAATGTGAATATATTTTCTCTAAAGAAATTAGTAAAGTTTAACCACATAAAGTCTTCTGAAACATTAGCCACCCCCGAATTCAATTAAAAAACATAATTATGTTGATATACAAATGTGCATAAATATTTTTCTGAGACTCAATTTCCAGAGGTAGAATTTCGGAGTCTAAAAGCAATCTCATTTCAAGTCTTTTGCAATGCACTATTAAATTAATGTTCACAAAAACTGTAACAATTTATATAGCTACAGGCAAAGCAAAAGTACTGTTCACCAGCAGTCTCCACAACCCTACCTGGTTTTACTGGACTTTTTGGTATATATATATATATGAAGTTTTTGGTAATTATTTTTACATCGCAATTTTCATTTGTTCAATTCTCTTCCAGATTTAGCAAGTAAAATTTATATCTTCACTGAATAATATGATGTCTCCTAGCAGATTTGAGAAATGCTTTAACAATTAAGTTTGCTTTTAGTTAAGAATGGGTGAGTTTTGAATAATTTCTTCTTGCATAAATAAAAGTTTGAGAACTATAAGGTATGATTTGACAAAGTTTTTTTTTTTTTTTTTTTTTTTAATAATCAATACATTGTTCTAGACATGGTGCTTTTTAAAAGAGTTTTTATTTCCTTTCATGGTTCTTGGTTATTTCCTTCAGTTAAAAAGAAAAAAAACAAATACTACTCTCTCTGCTCTTTGTAACAATTTCATTTTTTCTCACTTTTACATCTTTATGTATTCCTTATTTATATTTTTCTTTCACATTTACTACTTAAATCAGTTAAAAAGCTGTAAGATTTCCTATGAGTATAACAATAAGCCACATTCATATATTTTAAATAACATTCTCGGTTTAAAAATTATTTTAAAAATAGTCAACAATTGACATTTTAACTCCCTTTTTGCTCCATGTTATTTAATATTTAGTAATTTCTCAAATGACTTTTTGGGATATGGGAGGGTCATTTTTTATACAGCTTAACCAAATGTATCTGGTTTACTATAACATATAAAACAAACGCAAGCAGGCAAGAAATTAGAGTCCAGCTTATATACATAAGAGAAACATATTAAGGTTAAAATATTAAGTGAATGTTCTTTCATTCATTTCTTATTGTCTGTTTAGATCAGTGTGATATAAATCTGTTGTGTTAACATTTGTAATTTCAGTTTCAATTTTATATATTTATTTTTTGTTATGAACTGAATATTTGTGTTCCCCCCGCAATTCATATGTTGAAACCCTGCCCCCCCATGTGATGGTATTAGGAGGTGAGGCCTTTAGGAGGTAATTAGAATTAGATGAAGCCATGAGATTAGAACCCCCATGAATGGGATTAGTGGCCTTGTAAGAGTCACTGAGAGTGCTTGCTTCCTCTCTCTGCTCTCTGCCATGTGAGGATAAAAGAGTTATCAGTCTGCAACCCAGAAGAGGGTTCTCACCAGAACTTGACGATGCTGGCAGCCCAATCTCAATCTTCCAGCCTCCAGAACTATGCAAAATAAATTTCTGTTGTGTACAAGCCAACCAGTCTATGGTACTTTGTTCTAGCAGCCCAAACTAAGACATTTTCAATAACTTAATCAATTAAATTTTGAAAATAGTATTATTAACTTATGACACTTTTTGTGTTCCTTTCCATTTCTCCTGGTATTTTAAGAACATTTTTATTATACCTTCTAATATTAATGTTATTCGGAGCATAGACATTGTTAATAATTTTATCTCCATTTGTAGGTTCTTTGTTTAGTTCTGCAGTTTTAACCTCAATATGTTTCTCTGATGTATATAAGCTGGCCTCTAATTTCTTGCTTGCTTATATTTGATATATTGTAGTAAGCCAGATAAGTTTGGTTAAGCTGCATAAATAATGACACCCCCCCCCCAACACACACACACAGATCTCAATGGCTCACAGCAACAAAAGTTCATTTCTACCACCTACTACCTGCCCATCATGTTCAGCTGGGACTCTATCTCATCTCACCTCCATTTCTGCCCCAGAGTGATGAACAGCCTCTATCTGGAGCATCAACAGTTGCCATGACAGAAAGTTTCAGGTTTAAATATATACTCAGAAATGACAACCATTATTTCATCTGGCATGGCATTTCATCAGCCAAAATAGGACATGTGACTATGCCTGGACAGCAGGACGAAGACACCTAATCCTCCCACAGGGAGAGGCAATGCAAGCAAATGAACCAAAATATGTGGAAGCAATTAATACAGTGTGCCTTGTATATGTTTACACATAAATTTACTATCAACCCTTATGAATAATTTTGTTTCTAGTATCTTCAAACGCTCGGATGGTTGAAATCACTGATAACATCTAAGAGATAATGTTTTTTTAAAGGAAAGTTTTAATCAATTTTCATTCCTAGGTAGAAATAACATGATTGCTCAATCTTTCATTTTCTTATATTCTTTATTTTTATTTAAAAAAAAAATGTTTCCTTGTCTTTGCTTTGTGTCTTTATAGATGTCAAAGGGCATGAATGATACTTCTTTACAAATGTATTTAAATTTTTTCTGTGTATATAATAGTATTATCTTTAATTCCTTAAAGGAAAACAATATAATTGGGCTTTGCCTTTCTATTTTATACTTCAGATTAGATTAGTTTCATTCCCTTATGAATTAAACATTTAATATTCATTTGAATATTACTATAAAATCCATTAATATCTGGCCATTCTAATTTCTTTGATTTTATTTTTATTGTGGTTTTTTATTCATTGACTTCTTATCTATATCTTATCATATTCTATCAAAAACACTATCTACCTCAATCTTTAAATACTGTTTACTTGTATTCATTTAAAATATTTTTTTTTTTCTGTATTACATTTTAAATCCTGTATAGGAATAAACTTAACATTTCTCATTTTGTGGATTTTTTAATAATGTAGAAAGTATTTTAAATCATTCTTATTTTTTAACCCTCTTTTGTTTCTTTATGGGTTTGAACTCTTTCTTTCATACCTTTGTGTATTTTGGACCTGAATCTGATAATTTTTAAAAATATCTATTTCCCTTTCTATATCAACATATCTATTATAAGGATTTCTTTAACCAGTTTTGTATGTAGTTTAGTATTTTCTTCAATTAGTTTTGCAAAATCCTTGTATATAAAATACAACATAGAAATTTATTGAGAAAATATTGGATTCTTTTCTCTGACCAAGGCTTTGGGAGTAATTCAGTAGGCTCATTGTTACAATATTGGATATCCTTTTCAGTTTAGTACCACTTCAATATGTAAAATATAGCCGTAACATCAATTCTGTTATTCGAAATTAATCACAGGAATGGTCTACAAGAGTGTAATATTTGACTCGAAATGCTGCTCAGAGACCAAAATGTTCTTCCAATTTGTAATAGTTTGTGAGAGTTTGAGGACACAGACTATAGTATATTAATTCTGTTAGACAGTGTAAACCATAGGGAATTGCAAGATGCTTTTCCTCCTTTTTCTTTTGGAGAAAAAAAAATAGAAGAAACATAGGCTCAAGTAGAAAGATAGAAAAAACTATCATCTGTTTTTTGCTTGACTTTTCAGAGATAACATTTCCTTTGATTGTTGTCTTAACATGATCATAGAAAAATCGTTTTTACCCTGGATTTTCAAAATGGGCTTTATCTGCCACACTAAAAAATTAAAATCCCTCTATTTGATCCCCTTTCAAACGAGCAAAATTTGTTAATTGGAACACCATCTAAATTTATTATTTAATCCTCAATAGATCAAGTTTAGCATTTATGTTTTGATAAACGTCTATATATTCATTATCATATAATATGGAAAAGACTATAGAAAGAATATTGATTCCCTAAGAAATATGTTTTTAGCTTCAGTAGCTCAAGTTGAAACGTATGAGATGAGATTGGTACTGGAATTCACTAATCCTTAATCAAAGCAAAGCAATACATAAATATGTCCTTATCCAGGATGAATATGCTTTAAAGATATTATGAAGAGAATAAAAAAGACAAGTAATAGAAACAAACATGGAGAGGTACAGTGTTCTCACTTGGGAATCTTTTATACTTATATGAATAAACCATCAAGCTTATTTTAAAAATCCTTAACTATTGGACATATTTTTGACACAAATGTCAAAGAAAATTTGTTTTACTAAAAAGTATGTAATACAACTAAAGTCATATTTTTTCAGCAGTATATGAAGTTACATTAGACACAGTGATTGTCCCAAATGATATCAACAGCAATTTTGAATAGTAGATTATTTCTTTTTACTTATTTTTCCAAAGTGGAAATTTCAGATACTCTAAAGGTCAGATTACTTCTTATAATTACAACAGTAACTTTTTGTTTCAATGTTTAGTACTTTCTAATTACATTTCAAAGTGCAAATTTCTTCCATAAACTACCCACTCAGTGTTCAAGAGAATTTGGAAAAAGATATAGTAAATTAACTTTCATAATGCTAGCTTTAAAAAAGGTAAATCCTCAGTACTTATGACCTCTACAATAAATTAAATAATACACTTTTCTTTGCAGGTTGTTTTTGCTGTGCTTTTGATTCAAATATATTTGACTCATATAAAAATGATGCCACAATTTATAACTGATTCACTTTGCTGTATACCTGAAACTAACACAACATTGTAAATCAACTATACTCCAATAAAAATTTTTAAAAATTGATGCCACAAGGTCCATAATGAAACATCAGGGATAAAAGCGACTGACTGAGGAAAATTGAGACCACGCATTATGAAATCCAGCAATCTAGAAGGAATGATCATTTGCCTTATCACTTAAAAATGTTTTTGTCTGATTTCACAGTATGTCAGATATTTTGATTGTCCCAGAGAAAAAATAGAGAATATTTGATGCAAGTGTTTCAAAAATCAAATCAGCAACTTTTTATTGTAGTTTGTTTACATATCACACCATCCACACACAGGCTCTAAAGTCAGGGATTACACATTTTTTAATTTATCCCCAATCCTCAAAATTATTATCCAGCGTAGAGCAGAAATCTCAATTTATTGAGCAAATAACCAGATATCAGAAATTAAAAACCAAAGCCCTTAGAGTTTACATAAAAGAAAGTTTGGTGTTTACTTTCAATTTTGTTCTGGTGTGAAGTGGGTTTAATACCATGCAACAGGATTTAATCCTAAATAGGACTCATTTCGTGGGTGATGAATTATGTGGAAAGCATTTAAGTGGCCAATAACTCATAACATTTTGGCTTCAATTAAAATTGCACCTTTTCTTGATTGTGAGAAGTTGTGATTACTTGAAATTAGCAGCACCTTCAGGATACTGAATTTAAAACACAAGGCAATCCCATTGCCACACATAGGCAATTCCAAGGTAAATTTATAGACCTCTACGGCTCCTGTGCAGCCTACCACAGACTGTAGCTTTCAGTTTTATACTTTGGCTTTAGCTCTTCTCCATAGTGACTAATATGCTGGCAGAAACCATCCCTACTGACCAGGCCAATCTGCAGAATATCCACACATGACTGCACTGATTAAAAATTCAAGTAGAAATGATTCCATACTGGCTCTTCATCCTATCTGCCCTCAGATTGATTCCTTGGTTCTATCAGCTGTATTTTCCAGGATCCTTTGTCATCTGGCTTCTGACTGAGTTCAGCCAATGGCAATCACAGTCAGAAAACTGGAGGATGGAAGAAAGGGAGAAGCCAGTTTATTTCTGACAGTTATGATCTCTTGGGAAGAACACGTGTTACCTGAAATTTGAATAAACTGGGAGTCCTATATTTAATCTGGCAACCCTAACCCAGAATTCCACCTCGAGGCCTGCTTCTTCTCTGTGGCTTCAAGTAGCAGTATCTTCTCCCTTTGTCTCTTCAGCTTAATGGTGGCAGCAGCTTCCAGTGTTGCTATCTTTGGACTGTCTCTCCATCCCCGTCATCCTTCCTGTATCCTATCAGATGGAATTTGATATAGGGAGGAATAATTATACAAGACTCAGAAAAAAAGGGGGGAACCAAATGACAGTATTTGAAGTTTCTGATTTGTAAAGGACTCAAATCACATAATTAAAAAACGTTGGCACACTACAAGAAGTTATTTGCAGTATCTATAATCAACACATTTTATTGCCTTGAATATGAAAGGAACTGCAAAGCATACAAAAACATCAGGAAATCCAATTATAAAATGGGCAATTAAGTGAATAGGCAATTACAAAAATGAGAAAGAGCATCAAATAAGAAAAATGAATAAATGCTCAGATAAAAAGTAATCTGAGTCACACAAATTAAAACAATAAGATTCTACTTTCTATCTATTAGATGGACAAAAAATAAAATTCCCATAATCCTTTCTCCGTATTTCAGAAAGTGGTCCATACATCATTGTTACTGGTTCCTGCCACAACCTCAGGAAAATGTCCAATATCTAGAGCCCTTGAAATCCTGCAGAAGAAGTAGAATAACCGCAGATTCTTCTCTGTGTGGTGGGTGTCACTAAAACTGAATTTCAGACAGAAGAGTGTAAGAAGAATGAAAAGTGATGGCATCTGCATCATAAGTATACTGTGGACCAGAGATGCTTCTGCTGAAAGCTCATGTTATTGTGGACTCTGAAAATCCGACTGATGTCAGAAACATATCCTCTAGCAGCACCAGCCAGCATGCTGTACTGAAGTTGACAGCTGCTCCTCAACCTCATCTATTGCTGCATGCTTCATTCCCAGTGTCTTTACTAAGCAGATTCAGACAGCTTTCTGGGAGCCCCATCTTTTGTTGGGTACTGATTCCAAGGTTGAGCTCTTATCAAGGCATCTGACTGTAGGCTAATCACCATGGCTCTGTTTAATACAGATTCTCTTCTGCATTACATGGACACTGCCACACATGCAACAACAAGGAGACACTCATTGTGTCTGATGTAGTGGATGCTGTCTCAGGAAATCCTGCTCTGTGTGGCAACATTCCTCTTGGACACATGTTGGAAACTATGCCTGTCCTTTGCTCCTATAGGTATACTAAAGAAATTAAAAAAGAAAAAGGAAGTTGCTGCTGAAGAGGCTGTAGCCAAGGAGAAGTGTCAGGGTGGATGGATTTTCCCCAGCCCCTGAACTTACTGCTATTCCACTTGAGGCTGCAGACCGGCCTAAAGTCTTGAAGGTTTCCTCTTTGCCTATCAGTCCGCTCTTCCCTATCAGAGTTCAAAGTTCTCAGCATGTGACTGAAGACAGGTAGGCAGCAACATCTGCTCAGGGTCCTGAATATTCTTTTTTGTTTTTTTAACATCTTTATTGGAGTATAATTGCTTTACATTGTTGTGTTAGTTACTGCTGTATAACAAAGTGAATCAGCTATATGTATACATATATCCCCATACCCCCTCCCTCTTTCATCTCCCTCCCACCCTCCCTATCCCACCCCTCTAGGTGGTCACAAAGCATGAGCTGATCTCCATGTGCTGTGCAGCTGCTTCCCACTAGCTATCTATTTTACATTTGGTAGTGTATATATGTCAGTGCCACTCTCTTACTAAAAATAGAACTACCATATGACTCAGCAATCCCACTACTGGGCATATACCCTGAGAAAACCATAATTCAAAGAGAGTCATGTACCACAATGTTCATTGCAGCACTATTTACAATAGCCAGGACATGGAAGCAACCTAAGTGTCCATCGACAGATGAATGGATAAAGAAGATGTGGCACATATATACAATGGAATATTACTCAGCCATAAAAAGAAATGAAATTGAGTTATTTGTGGTGCTGAATATTCTTAATCTCCTCTTCTTCCACAGGTTTTTAAGCAAATATGGTGTGTGTGTGGGCGGGTGACATAAAATAAGCATAGGATTCTATTTTTTAAATCACATGACTTTGAATGCAGGCAAGAAAGCAAGTAAAAGGAATATTCACACACTGATATCAGTGATTTTGGAATGGAAATAGACACTTTTTTGGTAAAAGTAAATCACTCATAGCTCTAAGTCTTACACATGTATAGAAGGAGAGCTTTACAAGATGATTTACTTTAACATTGTTTGTGTTAAACAGTTGGAGATGGGCTCTGCTGTGCAGTGGTCAAGTGAGAAACTAGATCTATTAGAGGAACATGGTTAAATCTGAAAAATATGGTTAAACAACAATAATAAAAAAGAAAACACTAAGATTTATTGTGCATGTCATCTGGGTAAATTTAAAACTAAATGATTATGAATACTATCAGTATTTCACTGATGTAAATACTTAAATAAATATATAGAAAAGTATACATTGAAACAAGCATGTGTACTATTGCAAGAATTGAGGGGATATGGATAAGGGAAAAATAAAATATAAGACCAAAAGTTGGCAACAAATGGGCAACAAAGATAGCACGTCATAAACCTCAAAGAATGAGCAACACAATCTGTACTTCTAAGGCCATGTTTTCTAAAACAGAATAAAGCTACCAGGTTAATTTAATTAACTTAAAAATGCTTTCTATCTCCATTTAATTGCAGAGTAAACTTGGTACTTGCTGATGTACATAAACACTGGTTTGTAATCACACAAACTGAATATGGTTAACTGAGAACATCTAATTTTTATATATTTGAATATAAACATGAATTCAAAAATACAGAATAAAATCAACTTAAAGTTGTTTCTGCTAATTCATTTGTTTATAAGATTTAAATTAGCCTTCAAAATTATTCTGAGATTATCTTATGTATAATTGATATTAGAAATGTTTTTAATTTAAAGTATAGCACAGATACAAAAGATGTAATTAATTCAGCATATTTTAATAAACAAATAATTTTAAGATAGTTCCATGTTAACATGTTATTTTTGACTCAAAAGTTTGAAAGTCATGATTAAACTATCATCTCTAGGCAAGATATAGTGCCCAGTTCTTCAGAATGTTTAAGACTCCTGAAAATATCATTGACTCTCCTGTATACCAGCAATGAACAAGTGGAATTTAAAATTAAAAACACAATACTATTTACATTAGCACCAAAAAAATGAAATACTTAGGTATAAATCTAACAAAATATGTCCACAATCTAGATAAGGAAAAGTATACAACTTTGATGAATAAAATCTAAGAACTAAATAAACTGAGAGATATTCCATGTTCATGGATAGGAAGACTCAATATCATTAGTATTTCAGTTCTTCCTAATTTGATTTATAGACTCAATGGAACTCTGATAAAAATCCTATCAAGTTATCTTACAAATATTAAGAAACTGATGTTAAAGTGTATATGGAGAGGCAAAAGACCCGGAATAGCAAACACAATACTGGAGGAGAACAACAAAGCTGGAGGACTCATGTTACTTGACTTTAAGACTTACTATAAAGCTACAATAATCAAGAAAGTGTGGTATTGGCAAAAGAATAGACAAATAGATCAATGGAACAGGATAGAGCACACAGAAATATACCCACATAAATATAGTCAACTGATCTTTGACAAAGGAGGAAAGGCAATCCAATAGAGCAAAAACAGTCTCTTCAAGAAGTGGTGCTGGAACTTGACATCCACATGCAAAAAATGAATCTAGACAGAGAACTTATACCCTTCAAAAAATTAACTCAAAATGGATCACAGACCTAAATGTAAAATGTAGAACTATAAAAATCCTAGAAGATAACATTGCAAAAAACCTAGATGTCCTTGGGTATGGTGATGACTTTTTAGATACAATGCCAAAGGCATGATCCATGAAAAAAATTATAAATCTGAATTTCATTAAAATAAAAACTTCTACCCTGTAAAAAATAAATGGTGAGAATACAAGCCACAGACTGGGAGAAAATATTTTCATAGCTCACATCTGATAAGGGACTGTCATCCAAAATATACAAAGAACTCTTAAAACTCAACAATGAGAAAACAAACAACCTGATTAAATAATGGGCCAAAGACCCTAAGAAACATCTCACCAAAGAAGATATACAGATGGAAAATAATCATGTGAAAAGATGCTCCACATCATATGTCATCAGAGAAATGCAAATTAAAACAATAACAAAATACCACTACAAACCTATTAGAATGGCCAAAATCCACAACATTGGCAACACCAAGTGCTGGAGAGGGTGAGGAGCAACCAGAACACCCATTCATTGCCGGTGGGACTGTAAAATGGTACAGTCACTCTGGAAGAGTTTGGCAGTTTCTTCCAAAACTAAACATAATCTCCCCATACAATCATCACCATACCCAAGGACATCTAGGTTTTTTCTAATGTTATCTTCTAGGATTTTTATAGTTTTGTATTTTACATTTATGTCTGTGATCCATTTTGAGTTAATAACACTCCTTGGTGTTGATTCAAAAGAGTTGAAAACTTACATCTATGCAAAAACCTGCACATGGATGTTTATATTAGCTTTATTCATAACTGATAAAACTTGTAATCAACCAAGATGGCCTTCAGTAGGTAAATGGATAAACTGTTGCAGATCCAGACAATGAAATATTATTCAGCATTAAAAAGAAATGAGCTATCAAACCATGAAAAGACATGGAGGAAGCTTAAATGCATATTAGTAAGTGAAGGAAGTCAATTTGAAAAGGCTACATACTGTATGATTTCAACTACATAACATTCTGGAGAAGGCAAAAATATGGAGACAATAAAAGTTTCAGTGGTTGCCAAGGGTTGAAGAGGTGAAACACAGAGGATTTTTAGGGTAGTGAAAAAAAGGGGCAGTCATCCCTTGGTATTCACAAGGGATTAATTCCAGGATTTGCCACTGACAGCAAAATCCTCAGATGCTCAAGTCTCATAGTTTGCCTTGCCCTCCACATTGAATTCTGTGGATTCAACCAATCTCAGATTGTAAACACAGTACACAATACCCAGTTGGTTGAATCTGTGGGTGCTGAACCCACGTATACATAGGGCCAACTGTACTCTCTATGATGCCATAATGCATACTGGCAGATAGATGGCATTGTACATTTGTACAAACCTATAGAATGTACAACACAAAGAGTGAACCATAATATCAAAATGTAAACTATGAACTTTGGGTGATTATGACGTGTCAATTCAGGTTCATCAACTGTGACAAATGTACCATCATACTCCAGTGGGGTATACTGATAACGGGAGAGACTACGCATATGTGGAGGCAGGAGTTACATGGGAAATCTCTGTACCTTCCCTTTGGTTCTGCTGTGAGACTTTAATGGCTCTTGAAAAACAAGGCCTTAATAAAAACAGTCATTGATTCAAAAGCTCGTGTCTGTGTACCCTTATCCAAATAGACTGAAAATTCAGTGTCAATTACCCATTGTTATTGGTTGAATTTTGCACCCCCTCCCCACCACCAACAGTAAAAAATAAAACCAAAAAACCCCCAAACATTTGTTGAAGTGACTGTATTAGGAGATAGAGTCATTAAAGAGGTAATTAAGTTAAAATGAGCTGAATAGGGTGGCCCTTCATCCAATATGACTGGTACCAATATAAGAAGAGGAGATTAGAACATAGATACACATAAAGAGAGGATAACGTGAAGACAGGGGTAAGACAGCCATCTCAAGCCAAGGAGAGAGCCTCAGAAGAAACAAACCCTGCCAACACCTTGATCTTGGACTTCTAGTCTCCAGAATCGTGAGGAAATAAATTTCTGATATTTAAGCCACCTAGTCTGTAGTACTTTGTTAAGTCAGCCCGGCCAACTAATACACCCCTGATAATGTATATTTCTTCTCTGTGGAAGAGATGAGAGAGTTGTTAAACTTTGGCACAAACAGGAAAGAGCAATATTCCTGATCATTTAGAATGTATTTGCTTTAATATACAATTAAAGGACACTAGAGCTTTGTTCAGTAGTTAACAAAAGATCTTCATTATTTTTAACTTCTGTATTCTCTGATAAAATGGAATCACGTACACATTGGGGTCAGTGATATAGTCAAAGGGCCCCCAGAACTTTATTTTATTCATTCACTCACTTTTGCAATAGTGAACATCTTCACTATGGGAAGGATACACTGAATTTTCAGAGTTGCTAAAACATAATTAATTTGTTTCTAGATCAAATCCCAAATACCTTCCACATAAACATGCAAGATATAAAAACAAAGCACTAATGCTCTGTTAAAGTCTGAGGAGGATTTGAAGGCAGATCTGTGACAGTCAAGGGACAACCAGCAGTGTGATAAGTCTTTGCCCAGGGGAACTAAACAGATTTTAAATAAAAGCAATTATTAAAACATTTCCCCTTGTATGACTTTCATAAATATTAAACTTTAAAAAATATATTTCCTGAAATGGAGTATCTCTGTGCTTAATCAATATATTTGTTGGGTGTGAAACCACAAAATGTAAATGGAATACAGACATAATATTACAATGATATCTAATATATTATCTTTTGTTATTCTCAACTTTATCATAAAGCATAGCTCTTATCTCAGGGAGAGGTGGATGCATGTCAGAAATAAGGAAGCCTCTGTTATGCATCCAACCAAAAACTGGACATGGTATCATCACAGATGTATCATCACAACATTCTCAGGTAGAGAATTTACAGGGTTCTTTTTGAAATATCCATTCTGTCCTCTTCCCCTTGCTCTTTCTAAGTATGAAGAGGTGTTGACTGTTACAACTAAAGGTCAGAGCACTGGTTCAGGCAACTATGGACAATAGTGGAGGCAGCAGGGTATAAAGTCAGTTGTAGAGAGAGAATGAAGGATGTCTGTGGTTTGTAGTTAGAAGCACAGGGCCTGAGGGAGATGCTGGGCAGATATACTTTGTCTGATCAGCACGCTAACTCTTTATGAATGTCCATGATATTGCCATTAAATGTTGTTTGAATGTCAATGCACTTCCCCAGCTGGCCAGAGACCACACCACTTCCATTGTTTCTGGTCTCTGAGGGCATCTGTGACTGAGGTCTCAGCAGTAAGAAATGTTTATCCTTCTATAAAATGTGTACTTTAGTACATCAAACTAAATGTCAAATAGATAAAGTACCAAATGCATTACGAGTGTATTATTATATAGAGAGAGTTAAAAGTTTTGTCAGTCAGGGTTGAACAAAGGAGCAGAACCAGATTATATAAATACATACATACACACATGCACATACATATAATTTACTACAAGAAATTTGCTTATGCAATTGTGGGGGCTGACTAAGCCACCCAAAAGTCCACCAGCTAGTTGAGAAGGGAAGATCCATGGAGAAGTGAGGCTGACTGCAGACCAAGCTGCTGCTTCAAGTCTTTGAAGCTTAAGAAAGGGCTTATCTCTCTTTAAAGGAAACCCACTTGATTAAGCCAGGACCATGTGAGATAACGTCTATTTTCATTAACTCAGAATTAATCTACTTGGAACTTTAATTACATCTGTAAGATTGCTTCACAGCAGCACCTACACTCATGTGTGACTGAAGAACTGGAACACAGTGTGTGTGTGCTACAAAATGGCTGCGGCCTCCTTTCCACCTACTAACATATAGAAGTGAATATCTCCTGTAACCCACTCTATCTGGAAACTTACTAAGAAAAAAAAATTGTGGGGAATGTATCAGCCTAGCCAAGTTGATATGTAACAAAACCAACAACAGAAAAATAAACTTGCTCTATATTTATATATGTGAGTTCTTTTATTTCCTATTTAACTCTTGTCAGACATTATGGATCCATACCCTTGCTTGGAGTTTCAGAGATATAATTATATAAACACTATGCAATTTTGAACAAAATGCAGATTCAATTCTTGATGTGAAAGAACATATTTCATTTAATTGTGTGTTATCAAGCATATATTAAATACCAAGTAGTTTACTGATATTTTAGATTGAAAAAATTTAAATAAGTACCATTTTGCTTAAAGAGTTCAAGGTCCACAGAGAGATTTTTTTAAAATTAAAAACTTCATTAGGGAAATAGAGAAGATGGCGGAAGAGTAAGATGCGGAGATCACCTTCCTTCCCACAGATACAGTAGAAATACATCTACACGTGGAACTGCTCCTACAGAAGACCCACTGAACGCTGGCAGAAAACGTCAGACCTCCCAAAAGGCAAGAAACTCCCCACGTACTTGAGTAGGGCAAAAGAAAAAAGAAATAACAGAGACAAAAGAATAGGGACGGGACCTGCACCAGTGGGAGGGAGCTGTGAAGGAGGAAAGGTTTCCACACACTAGGAAGCCCCTTCGTGGGCGGAGACTGTGGGTGGCGGAGGGGGGAAGCTTCGGAGCCACGGAGGAGAGCGCAGCCACAGGGGTGTGGAGTGCAAAGCGGAGAGATTCCCGCACGGAGGCTCGGTGCCGACCAGCACTCACCAGTCCGAGAGGCTTGTCTGCTCCCCCACCGGGGCGGGCGGGGCTGGGAGCTGAGGCTCGGGCTTCGGTCGGATCGCAGGGAAAGGACTGGGGTTGGTGGCGTGAACACAGCCTGAAGGGGTTAGCGCACCACAGCTGGCCAGGAGGGAGTCCGGGAAAAAGTCTGCAGCTGCCAAAGAGGCAAGAGACTTTTTCTTGCCTCTTTGTTTTGCGGCGCGCAAGGAGAGGGGATTCAGAGCGTCGCCTAAACGAACGCCAGAGATGGGCGCGAGCCGCAGCTATCAGCGCGGGCCCCAAAGACGGGCATGAGACGCTAAGGCTGCTGCTGCCGCCACCAAGAAGCCTGTGTGCAAGCACAGGTCACTATCCACACCTCCCCTCCTTGGGAGCCTGTGCAGCCGGCCACTGCCAGGGTCCCGTGATCTGGGAACAACTTTCCCGGGAGAACGCACGGCGCACCACGGGCTGGTGCAATGTCACGCCGGCCTCTGCCGCCGCAGGCTCACCCTGCCTCCTCTATACCCCTCCCTCCCCCCAGCCTGAGTGAGCCAGAGCCAACAAAGCAGCTGCTCCTTTAACCCCGTTCTGTCTGGGCGGGGAACAGATGCCCTCAGGCGACCTACACGCAGAGGTGGGTCCAAATCCAAAGCTGAACCCCGGAGCTGTGGGAACAAAGAAGAGAAAGGGAAATCTCTCCCAGCAGCCTCAGAAGCAGCGGATTAAAACTCCACAAACAACTTGATGTGCCTGCATCTGTTGAATACCTGAATAGACAACAAATCATCCCAAATTCAGGAGGTGGACTTTGGGAGCAGGATATATTAATTTTTCCCCTTTTCCTTTTTTTGTGAGTGTATATGTGTATGCTTCTGGGTGAGATTTTGTCTGTATAGCTTTGCTTTACAATAGCTTTATTTTACTTCACTATATTATAGCCTCTTTCTTTCTTTCTTTCTTTCTTTCTATTTTTTATACCTTTTACTCTGAGCCGTGTGGATGAAAGGCTCTTGGTGCTCCAGCCAGGCATCAGGGCTGTGCCTCTGAGGTGGGAGAGCCAACTTCAGGACACTGGTCCACAAGAGACCTCCCAGCTCCACATAATACCAAATGGCGAAAATCTCTCAGAGATCTCCATCTCAACATCAAGACCCAGCTTCACTCAACGACCAGCAAGCTACAGTGCTGGACTCCCTATGCCAAACAACTAGCAAGACAGGAACACAGCCCCATCCATTAGCAGAGAGGCTGCCTAAAATCATAATAAGGCCACAGACACCCCAAAATACACCACCAGACGTGGACATGCCCACCAGAAAGACAAGATCCAGCCTCATCCACCAGAACACAGGCAATAGTCCCCTCCACCAGGAAGCCTACACAACCCACTGAACCAACCTTAGCCACTGGGAACAGATATCAAAAACAACGGGAACTACGAACCTGCAGCCTGTGAAAAGGAGACCCCAAACACAGTAAGATAAGCAAAATGAGATGACAGAAAAACACACAGCAGATGAAGGAGCAGGGTCAAAACACACCAGACCTAACAAATGAAGAGGAAATAGGTAGTCTACCTGAAAAAGAATTCAGAATAATGATAGTAAGGATAATCCAAAATCTTGGAAATAGAATACACAAAATGCAAGAAACATTTAACAAGGACATAGAAGAACTAAAGAGGAACCAAGCAACAATGAAAAACACAATTAATGAAATTAAAAATACTCTAGATGGGATCAATAGCAGAATAACTGAGGCAGAAGAAAGGATAAGTGACCTGGAAGATAAAATGGTGGAAATAACTACTGCAGAGCAGGATAAAGAAAAAAGAATGAAAAAAACTGAGGACAGTCTCAGAGACCTCTGGGACAACATTAAACACACCAACATTCGAATTATAGGGATCCCAGAAGAAGAAGAGAAAAAGAAAGGGACTGAGAAAATATTTGAAGAGATTATAGTTGAAAACTTCCCTAATATGGGAAAGGAAATAGTTAGTCAAGTCCTGGAAGCACAGAGAGTCCCATACAGGATAAATCCAAGGAGAAACACGCCAAGAAACATATTAATCAAACTGTCAAAAATTAAATATAAAGAAAACATATTAAAAGCAGCAAGGGAAAAACAACAAATAACACACAAGGGAATCCCCATAAGCTGATCTTTCAGCAGAAACTCTGCTGCCAGAAGGGAGTGGCAGGATATACTTAAAGTGATGAAGGAGAAAAACCTACAACCAAGACTAATCTACCCAGCAAGGATCTCATTCAGATTTGATGGAGAAATTAAAACCTTTACAGACAAGCAAAAGCTGAGAGAGAGCAGCACCACCAAACCAGCTTTACAACAAATGCTAAAGGAACTTCTCTAGGCAAGAAACACAAGAGAAGGAAAACACCTACAATAACAAACCCAAAACATTTAAGAAAATGGGAATAGGAACATACATATCGATAATTACCTTGAATGTAAATGGATTAAATGCTCCCACCAAAAGACACAGACTGGCTGAATGGATACAAAAACAAGACCCATATATATGCTGTCTACAAGAGACCCACTTCAGACCTAGAGACACATACAGGCTGAAAGTGAGGGGATGGAAAAAGATATTCCATGCAAATGGAAATCAAAAGAAAGCTGGAGTAGCAATTCTCATATCAGAAGAAATAGACTTTAAAATAAAGACTATTACAAGAGACAAAGAAGGACACTATATAATGATCAAGGGATCGATCCAAGAGGAAGGTATAACAATTGTAAATATTTATGCACCCAACATAGGAGCACCTCAATACATAAGGCAAATACTAACAGCCATAAAAGGGGAAATCGACAGCAACACAATCATAGTAGGGGACTTTAACACCCCACTTTCACCAATGGACAGATCATCCAAAATGAAAATAAATAAGGAAACACAAGCTTTAAATGATACATTAAACAAGACGGACTTAATTGATATTTATAGGACATTCCACCCAAAAAAAACAGAATACACATTTTTCTCAAGTGCTCTTGGAACATTCTCCAGGATAGATCATATCTTATGTCACAAATCAAGCCTTGGTAAATTTAAGAAAATTGAAATCATATCAAGTATCTTTTCCGACCACAACGCTATGAGACTAGATATCAATTACAGGATAAGATCTGTAAAAAATACGAACACATGGAGGCTACACAATACACTACTTAATAACGAAGTGATCACTGAAGAAATCAAAGGGGAAATCCAAAAATATCTAGAAACAAATGACAATGGAGACATGACGATCCAAAACCTATGGGACGAAGCAAAAGCAGTGCAAAGAGGGAAGTTTATAGCAATACAAGCCTACCTCAAGAAACAGGAAACATCTCGAATAAACAACCTAACCTTGCACCTGAAGCAATTAGAGAAAGAAGAACAAAGAAACCCGAAAGCTAGCAGAAGGAAATAAATCATAAAGATCAGATCAGAAATAAATGAAAAAGAAATGAAGGAAACAATAGCAAAAATCAATGAAACTAAAAGCTGGTTCTTTGAGAAGATAAACAAAATTGATAAATCATTAGCCAGACTCATCAAGAGAAAAAGGGAGAAGACTCAGATCAATAGAATTAGAAATGAAAAAGGAGAAATAACCACTGACACTGCAGAAATACAAAAGATCATGAGAGATTACTACAAGCAACTCTATGCCAATAAAATGGACAACCTGGAAGAAATGGACAGATTCTTAGAAATGCACAACCTGCCGAGACTGAACCAGGAAGAAATAGAAAATATGAACAGACCAATCACAAGCACTGAAATTGAAACTGTGATTAAAAATCTTCCAACAAACAAAAGCCCAGGACCAGATGGCTTCACAGGTGAATTCTATCAAACATTTAGAGAAGAGCTAACACCTATCCTTCTCAAACTCTTCCAAAATATTGCAGAGGGAGGAACACTCCCAAACTCATTCTACGAGGCCACCATCACCCTGATACCAAAGCCAGACAAAGATGTCACAAAGAAAGAAAACTACAGGCCAATATCACTGATGAACATAGATGCAAAAATCCTCAACAAAATACTAGCAAACAGAATCCAACAGCACATTAAAAGGATCATACACCATGATCAACTGGGGTTTATCCCAGGAATGCAAGGATTCTTCAATATACGCAAATCAATCAATGTGATACACCATATTAACAAACTGAAGGAGAAAAACCATATGATCATCTCAATAGATGCAGAGAAAGCTTTTGACAAAATTCAACACCCATTTATGATAAAAGCCCTGCAGAAAGTAGGCATAGAGGGAACTTTCCTCAACATAATAAAGGCCATATAAGACAAACCCACAGCCAACATTGTCCTCAATGGTGAAAAACTGAAAACTTTTCCACTAAGATCAGGAACAAGACAAGGTTGCCCACTCTCACCACTATTATTCAACATAGTTTTGGAAGTGTTAGCCACAGCAATCAGAGAAGACAAAGAAATAAAAGGAATCCAAATCGGAAAAGAAGAAGTAAAGCTGTCACTGTTTGCAGATGACATGATACTATACATAGAGAATCCTAAAGATGCTACCAGAAAACTACTAGAGCTAATCAATGAATTTGGTAAAGTAGCAGGATAAAAAATTAATGCACAGAAATCTCTTGCATTTCTATACACTAATGACGAAAAATCTGAAAGTGAAATTAAGAAAACACTCCCGTTTACCACTGCAACAAAAAGAATAAAATATCTAGGAATAAACCTACCTAAGGAGACAAAAGACCTGTATGCAGAAAATTATAAGACACTGATGAAAGAAATTAAAGATGATACAAATAGATGGAGAGATATACCATGTTCCTGGATTGGAAGAATCAACATTGTGAAAATGACTCTACTACCCAAAGCAATCTACAGAGTCAATGCAATCCCTATCAAACTACCACTGGCATTTTTCACAGAACTAGAACAAAAAATTTCACAATTTATATGGAAACACAAAAGACCCTGAATAGCCAAAGCAATCTTGAGAACGAAAAATGGAGCTGGGGGAATCAGGCTCCCTGACTTCAGACTATATTACAAAGCTACAGTAATCAAGACAGTTTGGTACTGGCACAAAAACAGAAATATAGATCAATGGAACAGGATAGAAAGCCCAGAGATAAACCCATGCACATATGGTCACCTTATCTTTGATAAAGGAGGCAAGCATATACAGTGGAGAAAAGACAGCCTGTTCAATAAGTGGTGCTGAGAAGATTGGACAGATACATGTAAAAGTATGAAATTAGAACACTCCCTGACACCATGCACAAAAATAAACTCAAAATGGATTAAAGATCTAAGTGTAAGGCCAGACACTATCAAACTGTTAGAGGAAAACATAGGCAGAACACTCTATGACATAAATCACAGCAAGATTCTTTTTGACCCATCTCCTAGAGAAATGGAAATAAAAACAAAAATAAACAAATGGGACCTAATGAAACTTAAAAGCTTTTGCACAGCAAAGGAAACCATAAACAAGACCAAAAGACAACCATCAGAATGGGAGAAAATATTTGCAAATGGATCAACGGACAAAGGATTAATCTCCAAGATTTACAAGCAGATCATGCAGCTCAATATCAAAAGAACAGCCAACCCAATCCAAAAATGGGCAGAAGACCTAAATAGACATTTCGCCAAAGAAGATATACAGATAGCCAACAAACACACGAAAGTATGCTCAACATCACTAATAATTAGAGAAATGCAAATCAAAACTACAATGAAGTATCACCTCACACCAGTCGGAATGGCCATCATCAAAAAATCTACAAACAATAAATGCTGAAGAGGGTGTGGAGGAAAGGGAACACTCTTGCACTGTTGGTGGGAATGTAAATTGATACAGCCACTATGGAGAACAGTTTGGAGGTTCCTTAGGAAACTAAAAACAGAACTACCATACGACCCAGCAAACCCACTACTGGGCATATACCCTGAGAAAACCATAATTCAAAAAGAGTCATGTACCAAAATGTTCATTGCAGCTCTATTTACAATAGCCAGGACATGGAAGCAACCTATGTGTCCATCATCGGATGAATGGATAAAGAAGATGTGGCACATATATACAATGGAATATTACTCAGCCATAAAAAGAAATGAAATGGAGGTATTTGTAATGAGGTGGATGGAGTTAGAGTCTGTCATACAGAGTGAAGTAAGTCAGAAAGAGAAAGACAAATACAGTATGCTAACACATATATATGGAATCTAAGGAAAAAAAAAAAATAAGGCCATGAAGAACCTAGTGGCAAGACGGGAATAAAGACACAGACCTACTAGAGAATGGACTTGAGGATATGGGGAGGGGGAGGGGTGAGATGTGACAGGGTGAGAGAGTGCCATGGACATATATACACTACCAAATGTAAAATAGATAGCTAGTGGGAAGCAGCCGCATAGCACAGGGAGATCAGCTTGGTGCTTTGTGACCACCTAGAGGGGTGGGATGGGGAGGGTGGGAGGGAGGGAGATGCAAGAGGGAAGAGATATGGGAACATATGTATATGTATAACTGATTCACTTTGTTATAAAGCAGAAACTAACACACCATTGTAAAGCAATTATACTTCAATAAAGATGTTTAAAAAAAAAACTTCATTAAATGTGTTACAATAGAAGTAAATATGTACATTATCAAAAGACAGAGAAAAGGCACTTAAACAAGTATGAGGGTGACAGAAATAATCTAAGTTATGAGTGATGCTTCAGCTTAGCCTTACATGCACTTAGCCTTTGGGAAACCATCAAATAGGGGAAAATTGTTTTCAGGCAGAAGGAAAAATGATACATGAAGAAAATTTTAGATGTACAGGAACATAGAAAAAATGAGTAGAAAAAGCAAAGGTTAATTTTGACTGAGACATGAGAGCAGAACATTTTTAAGGGAGCAACATTAAATATAGATTGTTCTAAGGCAGCAGACAGTGTAGAAGAATTTTAAGCCAGGAAGTAGCATACTTATTTCTTAATTTTCAAAAAAGAATCACAGGGGTTAGAGACAAGATGGTGGAATAGAAGGACCTGATCTTACCTCCTCTCATGAAAACACCAAAATCACAACTAAATGCTGAACAAGCAATGACAAAAAAGACTGGAATCTACAAAAAAAGATATTCTACATCCAAAGACAAAGAAGAAGCCAAAAGGAGATGGTAGGAGGGGCACATTTGATTCAGAATCAAATCCCATACAGACTGGGTGGGAGACCCACAGACTGGAAAATAATTATATCACAGAGGTTCTCCCACAGGAGTGAGAGTTCTGAGCCCCACATCAGGCTCCCAAGTCTGGGGGTCTGGCATTGGGAGGAGGTGACCCTAAAGTATTTGGTTTTGAAGGTCTGTTGGGCTTGAGTGCAGGAACGCCACAGGACTGGAGAAAACAGACTCCACTCTTCAAGGGCACACAAAAGGTCTCATGTGTACCAAGCCCCAGGGAAAAATCAATGACTAAATAGGAGCCTGGACCAGACCTACCTGCTGGTCTTGTAGGGTCTCCTGGGGAGGCAGGGGCAGCTGTGGCCCACTGTTGGGACAAGGACACTGGTGGTGGAGGTCCTGGGGAGCCCTCATTGTTGTGAGCTCTCCTGGAAGCTGCCATTTTCACACCAAGACCTGGTCCCACCCAACAACCTGTAGGCTCCAGTGCTGGGATGCCTCAGGCCAAACAACCAAAAGGAGATGAACACAGTCCCGTCCATCAGCAGAAAGACTGCCGAAAGTCTTCCTAAGCTCAAGGCTGCCTCTAAACACACCCCTTGACATGGCCCTACCCACCAGAGGGACAAGACCCAGCTCGACCCACCAGTGGGCAGTCCCTCCTGCCATGAAGCATGCACAAGCTCCTGGACTGACCTCATCCACCAGGAGGCAGACAGCAGAAGCAAGAGGAACTACAATCCTGCAGTGTGTGGAATGGAAACTGCAATCACAGAAAGATAGACAAAATGAGACAGCAGAGGAATTTGTCCCAGATGAAGGAACAAGATGAAACCCCAGAAGAACAAGTAGAGATAGGCAATCTAAATGAAAAATAATTCAGAGTAATGATAGTAAAGTTGACCCAAGATTTCAGAAAAACAAAATGTAGGCACAGATCAAAAAGATACAAAAAATGATTTTAGGTGCTTTGTGACCACATAGAGGGGTTGAATAGGGAGGGTGGAAGGGAGACGTATGAAGGTGGAGATATGGGGATATATGTATATGTATAGCTGATTCACTTTGTTATAAAGCAGAAACTAACACACCATTGTAAAGCAATTATACTCCAATAAAGATGTTTAAAAAAAAAAAGTGCCCAACAACCTATTGATCCTTTCAATTCTCTATCACCTGCCATATTTTCTAAGCATCCTTCTGATAATTTAGAATAAACAATGATTTCAATAAAACTGAGAAATTAAAAAAACCCAAAGACCTAGAGAAATTAAAGAACAAACAAAGATACAGTAAATGAAATGAAGAATATGCTAGAAGGAATCAATAGCAGAATAAATGAAGCAGAAGAACAGATAAGTGAGCTAAAAGAATGGTGTAAATCACTGTCATGGGACAGAATAAAGAAAAAAGAATGAAAGGAAATGAGGACAGTCTAAGAGAGTCCTGGGAAAATATTAAACACAAAAAAATTCACAACATAGGGGTCCCAGAAGGAGAAGAGAGAGAAAAAGGGCCTGAGTAAATATTTGAAAAGAAAATAGTTGAAAACTTCCCTAACATGGGAAAGGAAAGAGTGACCCAAGCTGAAGAAGCGCAGAGTCCCAGGCAGGAAAAACCCAAAGAGAAACACACCAAGACACATAGTAATCAAACTGACAGAAATTAAAGATAAACAAAAAATCTTAAAAACAAAAGGAAAAAGCAACAAATACATACAAGTGAATTCCCATATCGTTTTCAGTTGATTATTCAGCAGAAACTCTACAGGGCAGAAGGGAGTGGCATGATATATTTAAAGTGATGAAAGGAAAGAAGCTACAACTAAGAATACTCTATCTAGCAAGGCTCTCATTCAGATTCGATGGAAAAAATCAAACCCTTTAAAGATAAGCAAAAGCTAAGAGAGTTCAGAACCACCAGAACAGCTTTGCAACAAATGATAAAGGAAACTGACTAGGAGGAAAAGAAAAGGCCACAACTAGACACAAGAAAATTACTAATGGAAAAGCTCACCAGTAAAGGTAGGACATCATCCACAGACAAATATGATATCAAAACTAGCAATCATTATGTCCCATTTGTTTATTTTTGTTTTTATTTCCATTTCTCTAGGTGGGTCAAAAAGGATCTTGCTGTGATTTATGTCATAGAGTCAGTGCCCATCGACAGATGAATGGATAAAGAAGATGTGGCACATATATACAATGGAATATTACTCAGCCATAAAAAGACACAAAATTGAGTTATTTGTAGTGAGGTGGATGGACCTAGAGTCTGTCATACAGAGTGAAGTAAGTCAGAAAGAGAAAAACAAATACCGTAAGCTAACACATATATATGGAATCTAAAAAAAATATATGGTTCTGAAGAACCTAGGGCAGGACAGGAATAAAGATGCAGACATAGATAATGGACTTAAGGACATGGAGAGGGGGAAGGGTAAGAAGGGGCAAAGTGAGAGAGTGGCACTGACATATATACACTACCAAATATCAAATAGCTAGCTACTGGGAAGTAGCCACATAGAACAGGGAGGTCAGCTTCGTGCTTTATGACCACCTAGAAGGGTGGGATAGGGAGGGTGAGAGGGAGACACAAGAGGGAGGGGATAGGGGGATATAAGTATATGTATAGCTGATTCATTTTGTTATACAGCAGAAACTAACACACAATGTAAAGCAACTGTATTCTAATAAAGATGTTAAAAAAAAACCAAACAACTAGCAATCATGAGAAGAGCAGAGTAGAAATGCAGGATATTGGAAATGCATTGGAAATAAAAAGACCAGCAACTTAAAACAATCTTGTTTATATATAGAGTGCTATATCAAAACCTCATGGGGAATGCAAACAGAAAATCTACAATAGATACACACACAATTAGAAAAAGGAATCCAAACACAACACTAAAATTAGTCATCAAATCAAAGAGAAGAGAACAAAAGAGGAAGGGGAGAAAAAAGATCTATAAAAACAAATCCAAAACAATTAACAAAAAGACAATTAGAACATACATATTGATAATTACTTTAAACATAAAATGGATTAAATGCTCCAACCAAAGGACATATACTGGCTGAATGGATACAAAAACAAGACCCTTATATATGCTGTCTACAAAAGACCCACTTCAAATCTAGGTACACACACAGACTGAAAGTGAGGGGATGGAAAAAGGTACTCCATGCAAATGGAAATCAAAAGAAAACTGGAGTAGCAATTCTCATATCAGACAAAACAGACTTTAAAATAAAGACTATTACAAGAGATAAAGAAGGACACTACATAATGATCAAGCGATCAATCCAAGAAGAAGATATAATAATTGTAAATATTTATGCACCCAACATAGGAGCACCTGAATATATAAAGCAAATACTAACAGCCATAAAGGAGAAATCAACAGTAACACAATAATAGTTGTTGACTTAAACACCCCACTTTCATCAATGGACAGTTCATCCAGATAGAAAATCAATAAGGGGACACAGCCTCAAATGACACACTACACTGGATGGACTTAACTGACATTTATAGAGCATTCCATCCAAAAGCAGCAGAATACACATTATTTTCAAGTGCACATGAAACATTCTCAAGGACTGATCACATGCTGGGCCACAAAGTGAACATTTGTAAATTTAAGAAAATTGAAATCCTATCAAGCATCTTCTCCAACCACACTGCTATGAGGTTACAAATTAACTACAAGAAAAAAGATTGTAAAAAACACAAACACGTGGAGGCTAAAAACCAAATGAATCATTGAAGAAATCAAATAGGAAATAAAAAAATACCTAGAGACAAATAAAAACGAAAACACAATGATCCAAAACCTATGGGACGCAGCAAAAGCATTTCTAAGAGGGAAGTTTATAGCAATACAATTTTACCTCAGGAAATAAGAAAAATCTCAAATAAACAACCTAATCTTATACCTAAAGCAACTAGAGAAAGAACAAGCAAAACTCAAAGTTAGTAGAAGGAAAGAAATCATAAAGATCAGAGCAGAAATAAATGAAATAGAGATGAACAAAACAATAGAAAAGATCAATGAAACTAAAAGCTGGTTCTTTGAAAAGATAAACAAAAGTGATAAACCTTTAGCCAGATTCATCAAGAAAAATGGCAGAAGGCTCAAATCAATAAAATTGAAAATGAAAAAGGAGAAGTTAAAACAGACACCACAGAAATACAAAGCATCATAAGAGACTACTACAAACAACTATATGTCAATAAAATGGACAACATAGAAGAAATGGACAAATTGTTAGAAAGGTACTGTCTCCCAAGACTGAACCAGGAAGAAATAGAAAATATGAACAGACAAATCACAAGTACTGAAATCGAAACAGTGATTAAAAACTCCCAACAAACAAAAGTCAAGGACCAGATGGCTTCACAGGAGGATTCTATCAAACTATTCCAATGAATTGCAGAGGAAGGAACACTCCCAAACTCATTCTATGAGGTCACCAACCACCCTGATACCAAAACCAGACAAAGATACCACAAAAATAGAAAATTACAGGCCAGTATCACTGATAAACATAGACACAAAAATCCTCAACATAATACTAGCAAACCAAATCCAATAATACATTAAAAGGATCATACACCATGATCAAGTGGGATTTATCCCAGGGATACAAGAATGTTTCAATATTCGCATATCAATTAATGTGATATACCACATTAACAAATTAAAGAATGAAAATTATATAATCATGTCAATAGATACAGAAAAACTCTTAATGAAAATCAGCATCCATTTAGGATAAAAACTCTCCAGAAAGTGGGCATAGAGGGAACCTACCTCAACATAATAAAGGCCATATATGACAGACCCACAGCTAAAATCATACTCAATGGTGAAAAGCTGAAAGCATCTCCTCTAAGATTAAGAACAAAACAAGAATGCCCACTCTTCCATTTTTATTTAACATAGTATTGGGAATCCTACTGATGAATGAAGTTGAAGACAACACAGATGGAACAATATACTGTGCTCATGGATTAGAAGAGTTAATATTGTCAAAATGAACATACTACCCAAGGCAATCTACAGGTGTAATGCAAACCCTATCAAAATATCAATGGCATTTTTCACAGAACTAGAACAAGTAATTCTAAAATCTGTTTAGAAACACAAAAAACCCTGAATGACAAAAAGAATCTTGAGAAAGAAGAACAGGACTAGAGGTATCACCCTTCCTGACTTCAGACTGTAGTACAGAGTTACAGTAATCAAAAGAAATATGGTACAGGCACAAAAATAGAAACATAGATCAATGGAAGAGGATAGAGAGTCCAGAAATGAACCCAGGCTCATATGCATAATTAATCTATGACAACAAAAGCAAAAATATACAATGGGAAAAAGACAGCCTCTTTAATAAATGGTGTTAGGAAAACTGAACTACTCTCTCACACCATGAAGAAAAATAAATTCTAGATGGATTAAAAACTTGAATGGAAGACCTAAACCATACAACTTCTAGAAGAAAACATAGGCAGTTTGTGCTTTGATATTGGTCTTTGTAATTTTTTTGGATATGTCCCCTCGGGCAAGGGAAACAAAAGCAAAAATAAACAGATGAAATTGTATCAAACAATAAAGCTTTGTACACTGAAGGAAACTACCAAGAAAATGAAAAGGCCACCTAAGGAACAGGAGAAGATATTTGCAAACTATATACCTGATAAGGGGTTAATGTCCAAAATACACAACGAACTCATACAACTCAATATCAAAAAAACAAACAACCTGATTAAAAATGGACAAAAGGATCAGAATAGACATTTTCCAAGGAAGACATACACATGGCCAACAGGTACATGAAAAGATACTCAACATCACTAATCATCAGGGAAATGCAAATCAAAACCACAATGAGATATCACCTCACACCTGTCAGAATGGATATCATCAGAAAGACAACAACAACAAGTGCTGGCAAGAATGCAGAAAAAGGGAACCCTTATGCACTGTTGGTGAGAATGTAAATTGGTGCAGCCATGATGGAAAACAGTATGTAGATTCCTCAAAAATTAAAAATAGAACTACCATATTATCCAGATGTTGCACTCCTGGGTGTTTATCCAAATAAAACAAAAACACTAATTAGAAAATACCTATGTACCCCTGTTTTCATTGCAACATTATTCACAATAGCTGAGATACGGAAGCAACCTAAATGTCCATCAACAGATGAATGGATAAAGAAGATGTAGTACATAAATACACAGTGGAATATTACTCAGCCATAAAAATGAAAGAAATCTTGCCATTTGTGACAACATGGATGACCTACATGTTATCATGCAAAGTGAAATACATCAGACAGAGAAAGGCAAATGCTATTTGATTTCATTTATATTCGGAACGTAAAAAACAAAACAAATGAACAAATATAACAAAACATAAACAGAGCTATATATAAAAAGAACAAATAGGTGTTTTCCAGAGGAAAGGACAGAAGGGAGAGGAAAGAAATAGGTAAAAGAGCTTGAGAGGTACAAACTTCCAGTGGCAAAATAAATCAGTAATGGGTATGAAATGTATAGTATGGGGAATATAGTCATTAACTGTGTAGTATCCTTTTTACAATGACATATCGTAACTAGATTTATCATGGTGATCAGGTTGGTACCTACAGAGATAGTGAATCACTGTTTTGTATAACAGGAACTAGCATAGTGTTGTAGGTCAATTATACTTCAAGAACAAACTCATAGACAAAGTGATCAGATTTGTAGTTACCAGAAGTGTGGTGGGGATATGGGGGAGGGGAAATTGGATGAAGGCAGTGAAAAGGTAAAACTTTCAGTTATAAGATAAACAAGTACTAGGGATGTGATGTACAAGATGATAAAGATAATGAACACTGCTCTATGTTATATATGGAAGTTGTTAGCAGAGTAAATCCTCAGGTTTCTCATAACAAGAAAAAATATTTTTTTCTATTTCTTTAATTTTTTATCTATATGAGATAATGGATATTCCCTAAACTTATTTTGTTAATTACTTCATGATGTATGTAAATCAAATCACGCTGTCAACAAATTTGTACAGTTCTGTTTGTCATTTATATCTCATTAAAACTGGAAGAAAATAAGAAGTTAACATTTGAGTTCTATCTTAAATAATGTATGGCCTAATACAACTGGAGTATGATACCTTGTCAAACACTTTGCTGGATCTGGGGTTTCAGAAGGGAAACCCCAGATCCAGCATCGACAAGATTACTAACTACATTAGGTAGTTAGGCTAGTGAGGTACATATAGACAATAAGTAAGCAAAATAGTTTTCTTTAGGAATATACAAAGACTCCTTTCACAAGAAAGTGATCAGTTTAGCTAATTTATACATGATGATGCCACCTTGAGGTGGGAAGCAGCAGCCTGGTAAGGTTTATGGAAGAAAGAAGAGCTAGCCCTGCTGCTACATGGTGAGGGAGGGAGAAATGCATGATGTATTTTCACAGAAAAGGGCTAGGCCAGATTCTAAAGCTGACTGTGGGGCAAGGCAAAGATTGGGGAATTTTATACAGCGTGATGTGAAGCCAGAGAGTAGGGAATGATATGATCTAATTTTCCATTAGAAGTTCTAATATGTGGATAGAGAATTTTGTAAGGATGCAAACATGGAGGTTAGTGAACTTGTTGGGAGGGTATTGGGTACATTAATTTAGTGTGGACTAAAGAAATAATAAAGAGGATAAAAAGATATTTTAAAACATAAATTGTATTACTTCTGTCTGAAAATACTTCAATTGAAATAGGAAAGTTAGGAAAGTGGTTATTGTATATGTCAAATATATGATTTTCTGGCTTCATGTAACATTAAACTACCTTACATGTGATTCATGAAACAATAAGGTATTACTGTTGGAAAATATGTTGAATGTTTTGAAATTTAATGTATAGCTGATAAAATATAAGAACTATTAACTGTAACATTTTTCTATTAAAATAGAAAAGCAAAACTGTAATAATGTAGTTAAATTAAAGAATATTTCATGTTATTATAAAGTATATATTTTATGGAGAAACAAATGGCGTAGGGAAAAAATGGACAGTTCTGAGTTTAAATATTGATTGTATCATACCTGGTTAACTTCAGATATTTGCTTAATCATTCTATATATTAGGGTTTGTTTGTTTTAATTTGGCTCCTGAGTTACCTCACAGGTTTTTGGTGAGTGCTAATAATATAAATAATGTCTTCAAAGAATGCAGTAATATCTGATACATTTATATTTGTATTCATAGAAGCTCTTCTTTCCTCCTATTATCCTACTCATTTCATTGACATGCTCTCTATACTTCTGTTTAAAAAAAAAAAAAACCTGATAGTAAGTCAAATATTTTGAAAGTAATTATAGCATTATATGTGGACAGGATACTAGCAAAAGACTGGAAAATCTTGTAAAATTTATGAAGTACTATATACTTGTATTGATTACTCAAGAGTAAATCAACCTATCGAATTGAAATACACCAAAACATTTTTTAAATTAATGTTTATTGGAGTATAGTTGTTTTAGAATGATGTGTTAGTTTCTGCTGTACAGCAAAGTGAATCAGCTATATGTATACATATATCCCCTCTTTTTTGGATTGCCTTCCCATTTAGGTCACCACAGAGCACTGAGTAGAGTTCCCTGTGCTATACAGTAGGTTCTCATTAGTTACCTATTTTATACATAGTAGTGTATATATATCAATCCCAATCTCCTAGTTCATCCCACCCTCCCTTTCCCGCTTGGTATCCATATGTTTGTTCTCTACATCTGTGTCTCTATTTCTGCTTTGCAACTAAGTTCATCTGTACCATTTTTCTAGATTCCACGTATAAGCAGTATTATATGATATTTGTTTTTATCTTTCTGACTTACTTCACTCTGTGTGACAGTCTCTAAGTCCACCCAAGTCTCTGCAAATGGCACAATTTCATTCCTTTTCATGGCTGAGTAATATTCCATTGTATATATGTACCACATCTTACAAAAAAACGAAATAAGCCAAAACTGAACATTATAGATGATGTGATATTAGTAAGGCTCAGCTAGAGTTTCTATTATATTAATCAACCATATTTATACAAAAAGCCTTGTCCCCCACATCAAACAATGGTCAAAAATATCAGAGGAATTACATTAGCAAGATGGCCTAGTAGAAAGCCCTGGAACAGTCCTCCACAAACACACAAATTCAGCAGCAATTCATGGACACATGCCCATTGTGAGAAATCAGAAACTAATTGAGAATCTCTTGCAGTCCCAGGAGAACCCAAAGTCAGACTCACCAAAGCAAGTAGGGAGAGTCAAGATACCTGCTGGCTGAAGACTCTTCCCCCTGGCAAAGTGTCATAATCAGGAAGAAACTCCCTACCTCTCACTTTCATTCAAGAGGAGAAAGGTTCCATTTATACATCTAGCACCCCACATTTTCCAAAGGAGATACACAGAGGCCTGGCTTCTGTTTTGGCATTCTTGAAAGTCTGTTTTTCCAGCACAGTACAGCTGCCCAGGGAAGAACAAAGATAGTGGCTTGAGCTGGCAGACACCATTGTTCCTATTCCCTGCTCAGCACAGAGTGAACAGGCAAAAAATGATATTCTCAGCTTCCCCCTTGGAGAGGGAAAGAGTTGATCTGTTCATCAAGCATTCAGACTTCTCTGACGCTGCCCAGAGGACTAGATTCTCTCTTGTCAGCTTTGAATCTCTTTCAAGTCCAGCACTGAGACAAGGAGAGGTGCCAGTCTGTGAAGACTGAAGAAATGCCTGCCTTGTCCAATGCATGGACAGCAACAAAGAGAGTCAAGAAGAATGAAGAATTAGGCAAAGATGTTCCAAACAAAGGAAAAAGATAAATCCTGAGAAACTGACTCTAGTGAAAGAGATTATATGATTTATCTGACAGAAAATTTAAAATGACTCTCACAAAGACACACACAAAATTCAAGAGAACAACGTATGTACAAACTGAGAATTTCAACAAGGTGATAGAAAATATTAAAAAGTACTAAACGAATCATGGAGCTGAAGAACACAATAACTTAACTGAAAAATTGATTAGAAGGTTTCAACATCATACTCGATCAAACAGAACAAAGGTTCAGTAACTCAAAAACAAATCAGTAGAAATAATTCAGTCAGGTAAGCAAAAACGATTTTTTAAAAAGTGAATAAATTTTATGGGACTTAAAAGATACCTTAAAGTGAAACAATATATGCATTATAGCAATCCCAGAAGGAGAGGAGGGAAAAAATCAGGATGCTTATTCCAAGAAATAATGCCTGAAAACTTCCCAAATTTGGGGATAGAAATTGACATCCAGACTCAAGCAGCTGAAAAATAACCAAATAATGTGAACTCAAAGAAATCCATAGAGAGACAAATTAACATCAAATTATCAAGTCAAAGACAGAAATTTGAAAACAGAAAGAGAAAAGCAACGGTCACATACAAGGGGTTCTCCAAAGCACCATGAACGGATTTTTTAGCAGAAATCTTGCAGGCAAAAAAGGAATGGGATGATATATTCAAAGGCTGAAAGAAAAATGCCTCTCAAAATACAGTATCTAGCAAAACTGTCCTTCTAAAATAAAGGAGTGATAAAGACTTCCCCAGACAAACAAAAGCTGAGGGAGTTCATAACCAATCACTAGACCAGCCTTAAACAAAGTGTTACAGAATACTATATTACTGAAATGGTGGTGGGTAAATAACTTAATTCTAGTATAAAAGTTAAAAGTATTAAAAATAACTATAACTAAAAATATGTTAAAGATACACAACATAAATAGATGTTAATTGTGACAACACCTAAAACTTGGGTGGATGAGAAGTTAACACATAGTTTTTGTGTGGAATTGAACTTAAATTGTTATCAGCTTAAAATATATTGTATTTTATGTAAGTCCCAATGTAACCCCCACACATATAAAATAGCTAAAGAAGTTACAAAGAAGAATTTTAGCATATCAATATAAAAATTCAGGAAAATACAAAGGAAGATAGCAAGAGAGGAAAAGATTTTCCCCTCCCCCCAAAAAGACTAAAACACCAAAGAAAACAACTAACAAAATGACAATAATAAATTATTTTCTGTCAATAATTATTAATAATTTAAATGTAAATAGATTAAACTCCCCAATCAAAAGGCATAGTGAGGGTGATCAAGATGCGGAGTAAGAGGATGTGGAACTCACCTTGCCCCAGTGAACACATCAAAAATGTATCTACACGTGAAAAAATTCTCACTGAAAACTAATGAAAATGGCAGAAAGACTCCTGTACAGCAAAGGCTGTAAAAAAGATACACATGTAACTGTGTAGGAAGGGAAGAAAAGCAATCTGGTCAGGACCTGTGCGGGTAGGAGGGGACTCAAAGGAAAAGGGTTATTGTGCTGGCAGACACACACCTGGGGGAGTTAGCAAATTGAGCCACAGACTGGACATCCTAGTCCTGGGGTCCTACATGGAGGAGACAAGCCCCCTTGGCTGGCTGGAGAGCTGATGGGACAGATAGAAAGACTGGAGAAGGTTGGACTCTGCTCATGAGTAGCATGTGTAGGCTAGTCCCCAAGGCAGGTTGAAGAGAGGTCTGCCCTAGCAGCTGGCAGGTTTCTTGCAATGGACTTGCCATGTGCTCCAGCCTGAGTTGAGTGAACACCCCAGCTCCACTCACTCCAAACTACAGCATGGCACTGGATCTGAAGCAGCCAGGACTGGGTAAAAGACTCAAAAATGGGAAGAAACGGCAACCCAGGCCCAGGGTAGACCCTGGGTGGGACTGTGGTGGCCATTGTTGGCATTTACATAAGTGGTGCCCCTGAAGCAGCCCAGATTTCTTATGGCAGCTGCAGGGCCACAGCTCACCACCCCGCCATACATGCAGAGAAACTCTATGGGCCTTGCCTCATGTGCAGAGTGGTGCCAGAACAGTGTGGGAGTGGTGGAGGCTGGGGATAGTTATCAGCTGTTAGAGACAAAGGGGTATTGCCCCTGAGACAGTGCAGGCGGAGGTCTGCTCTAGCGGCTGACAGATTTCCCATGACCATCTCACATCGTGCCTCAGCCCAGTGCCCCCAGCTCAAGCCAAGCAAATTCTCCAGCCCCACTCAAACCATACCACAGTGCAGCATTAGCCCTGTGATGGCCAGGACAAGGGAAAAGACTCAAGTGTGGGCTGCACCTGAGCAGAGCTGAAGATGCCTACACATGCAGTGCATCAGACCTCTGTATGTGCACAGGCCCCACTTGTTTCAGCACTCCCATCCACTGGGGCTGAGGTCCAGGTACAAGGAGAGGAAAATTCATACACTTAAAGGAAATAGAACCAGCCCGAGTCCAACCCTCAGGGCTTCTGCTCCAGCAACTTGGGATCAAACCCCACCTCTGACAGGGCAATGATAGGCACTAAACAGAGAGGACGTCCCACCTCACACCTGGTGCCAGTCTCTAATGACTCCATCTCCAATCCCACCCACTACCAAGGTAATAGCTGCCAGCACATGCTGAGGAAAGACTAAACTGGCATCCACCTCAAATCCAGCCCTCCCACCAAAAGCACTGGGCACATGCAATCTGCATAGGAATGTTCCCACATAAGAAAACCTGTTCAAGACCACAATAGGTAACCATTTCACATAAATTGAGAGGCAGAGAAAGATAAGTAAAATGAAAAGGCAAAGGAACTACTCTTAGTTGAAAGAGAAAGAGAAAACTCCTGAAAAAATAATGAAACAGAAATAAACACTTTACCAGGTAAAGAATTCAGAACATGGTAATAAAAATGTTAACTGAAACAGTAAAAAGAATTGATCTAAATACTGACCATTTAAACGAGGAACTAGAAAATGTACAAAAAAATTCCATGGCTGAAATAAACACACTAGAAGGACTGAAAAGGAGAGTAAGTGATATAGAAGAATGCATAAGTGATTTGGAAGACAGAATAATGGAAATCAACCAATCAGAATAACAGAGAGAAGAACAAAATTTTTAAAATGAAAGCAGTCTAAGAGATCTTTAGAACATTAGGCATTACAACATTTGCAATATAGAGGTTCCAGAAGGAGAAGCAAGAAGGGGATCAAAAATATATTTGAAGAAATTATGGCTGAAAACTTCAATGCAGAAGAGGGAAATGGATATACAGGTACAAGAAGAACAGAGGGTCCCAAACAAGATGAACCAAAACAGACCCACACCAAGTCATATAATGATTAAAATGGCAAAATTAAAGATAAAGAGAGAATTCTAAAGACAGCAAGAGAAAAACAAAGAGTCATATTCAAGGGAATCCCCATAAGGGTATAAACTGACTTCTCTGTAAAAATTTATGCAGGCCAGATGGCAGTGGCATGATATATTCAAAGTCCTAAAAGGGAAAAACCTGCAGCCTAGGATACTCTACCCAGCAAGATTATCATTTAGGATAGGAGAGATAAAGAATTTCCCAGCCAAACAAAAACTAAAAGAATTCATCAATACTAAACCTATCCTGAAAAAATGTTGAAGGGTTTTCTCTAAATGGAAAAGAAGTAAGAATCTATAGGAAAAAGGGAAAATTCCAATAGGAAAGGCAAATATATAGTAAGAATTGAAGATATGTAGATTAAAAGAAAAAAGAGAAAAGCAACTCTAACTATAATAAACAGTTAAGGGATAAGCATGAAGATTAAAATATGACATCAAAGACACAAAATGTGGTGAGAGGAGTAAAAAATGTGGCTCTCTTAGAATGTGTTTGAGCTTAAATGACTACCAGTTTTAAACATTTTGGATCAACATATAGGAACCCCATAGAACCACAAATCAAAAACCTACAGGAGATATACAAAAACCAAAAAGAAAGGATCACAAGCATACTACTAAAAAAAAAAAAAAAATCAAACCATAAAAGATGAAAAAAAGAAAAAGAAATGAAAAGGGAAAACCATAAAAACAAGCAGAAAAAAGTAATAAAATGGTACTAAGTACATATCTATTAATAATTACTTTAAATGTCAATGGACTAAATGCTCTGCTCAAAAGACATAGGGTGGCTGATTGGATAAAAAACCAAGACACTTCAATATACTGCCTAGAAGAGACTCACCTCAGGGCTAAAGATACACAGAGACTGAAAGTCAGAGGATGGATAAAGATATTTCCTGCAAATGGAAATGACAAGAAAGTAGGGATAGCAATACTCATATCAGGCAAAATAGACTTTAAAACAAAGATTATAACAAAAGACAAAAAAAGGGAATTATATAATAATAAAGGGATCAATACAAGAGGATGTTACGTTCGTTAACATATAGGTATCCAATACAGGAGCACCTAAATATATAAAGAAAATACTAACAGACATAAAAGGAGAAATTGACAATAATACAATCATAGTAGGGGACTTTAACACTCCGGTAACATCAATGGACAGATTATCCAGACATAAAACCAATAAGGCAGAGACCGTCCTAAATGATACAATAGACCACTTGGACCTAATAGATATCTACAGGACATTACACCTCAAAAGAGAAGAATACATATATTTTTTCAAGTGCAAATGGAACATTCTCCAGGATAGATCACATGCTAGGCCACAAAAGGAGTCTCAACAAGTTTAAGAGGATAGATATTATATCAACCATATTTTCTGACCACAACAGTATGAAACTAGAATTAATCTATAGAAAGAAAAATTGGAAAAGAACAAACACTTGGAGAGTAAATAACATGCTACTGAAAAACCAAAGGGTGAATGAAGAAATCAAGAGGAAATCAGAAAATACCTCGAGATAAATTACAGTGAAAAAAACAATACTCTAAATTCTATGGGATGCAGCAAAAGCAGTTCTAAGAGGAAAGTTCATAGCAATACAGGTCTTCACAAGAAACAAGAAAAATCTCAAACTAACAACCTAATTACTTCCTAGAAGAATTAGAAAAAGAAAACAAAGCCCAAAGTCAGCAGAAGAAAGAGAATAACAAAGATCAGAAAGCAAATAAGGTAGGAAAAAAACATTAGAAAAGATAAATAAAACCAAGAGCAGGTTTTTTAAAAGATAAATAAAATTTATAAACCTTAACCAGGCTTACCAGAAGAAATAAGAAAGGACTCAAATAAACAAAATAAGTGATGAAAGAGGAGAAATGACAACTAATACCACAGAGATATAAAAAAAAATCATAAAACTATGAACAATTGTATATCAACAAATTGGACAACTTAGAAGAAATGTACAAATTTCTAGAAACACACAACCTGCCAAGACTGACTCAGGAAGAGACAATTTGAACAGACTGATCACTAGGAGGGAAATCAAATACATAATTCAAAAACTCCCAGCACACAAAAGTCAGGACCAGATGATTTCAAAGGTGAATTCTACCAAATATATAAAGAAAAACTAATATTTATCCTTCGAAAACAATTCCAAAAATTTGAAGCAGACGGAAACCTCCCCAATTCATGGTATGAGGTCACCATTTTCCTGATCCCCAAAACAAAGGCACTACAAAAAAGAAAATTAGAGACCAATAGCTTCGATGGATATAGGTGAAAAAATCCTCAACAAAATACTAGCAAAGTGAATCCAGCAATATATAAAAAGGCTCATATGCCATCATCAATTTGAATTTATTCCAGGGTCACAAGGATGGTTCAATATTCTCAAATCAATCAATGTGGTACACCACATTAACAAAAGGAAGAATAAAAATCATCTCAATAGATGCAGGAAAAGCATTTGACAAAATTCATTACCCACTCATGATAAAAGCTCTATGCAAAGTGGGTATAGAGGGAACTTATCTCAACATAATAAAGACCATTTATGAAAAACTCACAGCCAACATCATACTCACTGGTAAAAAGCTGAAAGCCTTTCCTTTAAATTTAAGAACAAGACAATGATTCCCACTCTCACCTCTTCAATTTACCATAGTATTGGAAGTCCTAGCCACAGTAATCAGATGAGAAAAAGAGACAAAAGTCATCCAAATTGGAAGGAAAGTGGTAAAACTTTAACTATTTACAAATGACATAATACCTTATATAGAAAAGCCTAAAGTCTCTACCCCAAATCTTTTAGAATAAACAAATTCAGTGAATTTACAGGGTACAAGATTAACATACAGAAGTCTGTTGCATTTCTGTACACTAATAATGAAATATCGAAAGAAAAAGTAAAAAACAAACATTAATAAAATCACATCAAGAAAAATAAATACCTAGGAATAAACTTAACCAAGGAAGTCAAAGACCTATACTCCGAAAATTACAAAACATTGATGAAGGAAACTGAAGATGATACAAAGAAATGGAAAGAAATCCTGTGCTCTTTGATCAGAACTAATGTTGTAAAATGGCCATACTACCCAAAGTAATTTATATATTTACATTATATTTAATGTAATCTGTATCAAAATACCCTTGATGTTTTTCACAGAACTAGTCCAAATAATCATAAAATTCTTATGGAGTCACAAAAGACTACAAATTGCCAAAATATTCTTGAGAAGAAAAAGAATAAAACTGGAGGTATCACCCTCCCTGTCTTTAGACTATACTACAAAGTTACAGTAATCAAAACAGTATGGTATTGGTACAAAAACAGACATACAGAACAATGGAACAGAATAGAGAGCTTAGAAATAAATCCATATAGTCAATTAATCTACAACAGAGGAGACAAGAATATTCAATGGAGAAAAGACAGTCTCTTCAGAAAGTGTTGCAGGGAAAACTGGACAGCTAGAAGTAAAACAATAAGATTAGAACATTCCCTGACAGCATATACAAAAGTAAACTCAAGGTGGATTAAAGGCCTAAATGTAAGACCTAAAACAATAAAACTACTAGCAGAGAACATAGGCAGAACACTTTGACATAAATCATAGCAATATATTTTTGGATCTGTCTCCTAAGGAAAAAGAAATAAGTGCAAAAATAAACAAATGAGACCTAATTAAACTAAAAATCTTTTGCACAACAAAGGATATTAATGACAAAACTGAAAGATAACCTACAGAATGAAAAACTATTCGCAAATACTTTGACGGACAAGTGGTTAATATTCAAAATACATAAACAGCTCATACTACTCAAGATCAAAACACCAAACAACCCAATCAAAAAATGGGTAGCAGACCTTAATAGACATTTTTCTAAAGAAGACATACAGATGGCTAACAGGAACATGAAAAGATGATCAACATTGATAATTATTAGAGAAAGGCAATTCAAAAGCACAATGAGATATCACTTCACACCTGTAAGAATGGCTATCATCACAAAATCTACAAATAACAAATGTTAGAGAGAATGTGGAGAAAAGGGAACCCTTGCATACTATTGGTGGGAATGTACATTGGTGCAGCCATGATGGAAAACAGTATGGAGGTTCCTGATAAAACTGAAAACAGAACAACCACATGGTCCAGCAACTCCACTAATTGGAAAGGTTACATGAACCCCAATGTCCTAAGAGCACTGCTTACAATAGCCAAGATACTGGAGCAACTCAAATGCCCATCAATATATGAATGAAGATGTGAGACTATATATATACATATAAAAGTATATATATACATATATAGACTACATACATATACATATATACACACACACAAATGGATAAAGATGTGACACACACAATGGAATATTACTCTGTCATTAAAAAGAATAAAATTCTGCCACTTGCAGCAACATGGATGGACCTATATTATGATCATTAAAATAAATCAGACATCATACACTATTTGTCTGTCTCTATCACTTATACATGGAATGTAAAGAAGAATACAAATGAATGTATTTGCAAAACAGAAACAGACTCACAATCATAGAAAATAACCTAGTGTTTACCAAAGGGGAAAGGAAATGGAGAGGCACAAATTAGAAGTATGGGATTAAGAGACATAAACTGCTATGTATAAAGTATATAAGCAACAAGTTATATTTTATAGCAGAGGGAATTATAATGATTATCTTGTATTAACTTTTAATGGAGTATATCCTGTAAAATACTGAATCACTATTCTGTAAACCAGAAACTAATATAATATTGTAAATCATTTATACTTCAATTAAAAAAGAATTTTAAAAAGGAAAATAAAAAGTAGAAGGTATCTTATTGACTGGGGGCCACATAATCAACCTTGTTTGGGATGAGAATGAACAAGGAAATAAATATAGTGTTCAGAACTGGTTTGGCCTTTGGGATATATGTAATGATATATGTACTGTGTTTCCAGTCAAGTAGATCATTTACAGGGACATGAAAGTTATTTAAGGTTTTTTTTGATGACCTGGTACCCTGGGTAGGAGAGACTCCATGTTAGAACTAAAAAATAATTTCAATATTATTAATAAAAATAAAACTACTTTCAGGATAAAAAGAGACATGATGAGGCTGAATGGATTAAAAACACAAGACCCAACTATAGTTGATCCTTGAACACATAGGTTTAAACTGTGCAGGTCCACTTATATGTGGGTATTTTTCAATAGTAAATACTGTAGTACTGCACAGTCCAGGGTTGATTGAATATGCAGATGTAGAGGAATCACATATCTGAAGAGCCAACTATAAAAAGATAGTCCATGCAATCAGTAACCAAAGAAAGCAGGGATGACTATACTTTTATCACATAAAATAGTCTTCAAGTCAAAAACTGCCACAAGAGGCAAAGGACATTATAACGATAAAAGGGTCAACCACAAGTATGACATAATAATTACAAGTATCTATTCAATCAACAGGCTCTGGTGCTAGGTGCATATATAGATGCATATAAATTTATATATACCTTTATATATCCACTTATATATATATATATATATATAAAATAATATATATACATATATAATGTATACTTATAAATAATATATGCTATTTTATATAAATTATATTATATATACATATATGCATATATTTATATGAAGCACATGTTGACAGAAGTGAAGAAGAAATAGATAGCAGTACAATAATAGTAAAATACTTTAATACCCCATTTTCATTAATGGATAGAACTTCCAGAGAGAAGATTAATAAGAAAATATGTGACCTAAACAACACTGTAGATCAAATAATCCTAACAGACATATACAGAACATTCCACCTAACAGCAACAGAATACACATTCTTCTCAAGTGTACATTGATATTTCTCCAGGATAGATCACAAGTTAGGTCACCAAACAAGTCTTGAATTTAAGAAGATTGAATTCATACCAAGTACTTCTTCTTACCAGAGTGGAATGAAACTAGAAATCAATAGCGGAAGAAAAACTGAAAAATTCACAAATATGTGGAAATTAAGAACACATTCTTGAACAACCATTGGATCAAAGAAGATATCAAAAGTGAAATTAAAAAAATACCTCTAGACAAATAAAAATGAAAACACAACATATGAAAATTTATGGCATGCAGAAGAAGTACTACTAAGAGGGAATTAAATAGCCTTAAATGCCTACATTAAAATTTTTCTAAAAATTCTTAAACAAGTTAACTTTACACTTCAAGAAATTAGAAAAAGAAAAAAGACTAAGCTCAAAGTTAGCAGAAGGAAGAAAATAAAGATTAGAGCAAATATACATGAAAGAGAAAATAGAACAATAACAGAAAAAAACAGTGAAACTAAAAGTTGGTTTTTGAAAAGATATGTAGGATTGACAAATCCTTACCTGGAGTAAGAAAAAAGAGAGAAGATTGATGACACAAAATAAAAAGGATCTAAGATACTAGTATGAATAATTATATGCCAACAAATTGGATAACCTAGAAAGAATAAACTCCTAGAAACATAAAACTCACCAAGACTGAATTATGAAAAATTAGGAAGTATGAACTGACCTTTAACTAGTGATTAAATCAATAATCAAAAACATTCCAATAAAGAAAAGCTCCCAACCAGCTGCCTTCATTGGTGAATTCTACCAGACATTTAAAGATAGTTAATACCAATATTTCTCAAACTCCTCCAAAAATAGAAGAGGATGGATCATTTCCAAACTCAATTAATGAGTTCAGCATTACCCTAACACCAAAGCCAGGCAAAGACATCACAAGAAAAGAAAACTACATGCCAATATTCCTGATGAAAATAGTTGCAAAAATCCTGAACAACATATTGGCAAACTGAATCCAACTGTATATTAAAAGGATCATACTTCATGACCACGTAGGATTTATCTCTGTGATGCAAGGATTGTTCAACGTATGGAAATCAATTAATATGATATACCACATTAACAGAATAAAGAATTAAAAAAATGAAAAGACTGTCTCAATAAACGTAGGAAAATATTTGACAAAATTCACAACCTTTCATGATAAAAACTCTCAACAAATTAGGTTGAGAGTAGCAGAATAGAAGGAATAAAGGCTATACAGGACAAACCCACAGCTAACATCATGCTCAATGCTAGAAAACTGAAAGCTTTTTGACTAAGACCAGGAACAAGGCAAAGATGCTCACTGTTGCCATTTCTATTCAACATTGTAATATGACTCCTAGGCAGAGTAGTTAGGCAGGGAAAATAAAGAAAGTGCATCCAAATTGGAAAGGAAAAAGTAAAATTGTCCTTGCTTTGCAGATGATATGACCTCAAGTATAGAAAACTCTGAAGACTCCATTAAAAAACTATTATAACTAATAAACAAATTTAGTCAAGTTGCAGGAAAAAATCAATATGAAATAAGCCAGACAGAAGAAGACAAATACTGAATGGTATCACTTATATGTGGAATCTAAAATAAATAAATAAAAGCTGATTGCATACAAACAAAGAATAGAATGGGTGGTTGCCAGAAGTTGGGGCAGGAGGAAACAGAGATGTAGGTAAAAGGGTACAAACTTTTAGTTGTAAGAATAAATTCTGAGGATCTAATGTACAGCTGGTGACTATAGTTAATAATTTGGTATCATATACATGAGAACTGATGAGCGTAGATCTTAAACATTCTACGCACACACACACACCCACACACACACACACACAAAGAGTTAATTATTTGAGGTGTTAGATGTGTTATCTTGATCTCGGTAATCACTCCCCAGAGCATATATTATATATATATAAAATCATCCTTTTGTATACTTTAAATATATATAATTTTATTTCTCAATTATTACTCAGTAAAGTTAGAGGTGAAATTAGTTGTGTTTCTATACACTAACAATGAACCATCTGAAAAAGAAATTTTTAAGAAAATACCATTTACAATAACACCAGAAAGAATAAAATACTTAGGAATAAACTTACCTAAGGAAGTGAAAGACTTGTATACCAAAAACTACACAGCACTGATGAAAGAAATTGACACAAACACATCAAATGTGTCCATGAAGTGGAAGATGTAATACTGTTGAAATGTCTATATATACCCAAAGAGATCTACAGATTCAGCGTAATCTCTATCAAACTCCCAACAGCATTGTTTTACAGAAATAGAAAAAAAAACCCACTTCTTTAATTCATATGGAACCAAAAAATACCATGAATAATCAAATATATTTTGAGAAAAGGAACAAAACTGGAGGTATCATACTTCCTGATTTCAAAGTATATTACAAGTCTCCAATAATCAAAACAGTATGATAATGGTATAAAGATAAACATGTAGAACAATGGAACAGAAATAAATCCACACATATACAATCAAATGATCTTCACAATGGTGTCCAGAATACACAATGGGAAAACAAATGGTTTTGTAAAGACTAGATATTCACATGACAAAAATGAAATTGGACTTGCTTTTTTAATCATACATAAATATCAGCTCAAAATGGATTAAAGACTTAAATGGAAGACTTGAAACTATAAAACTACTACAAGAAAACATAGGGAAAGACCTTCATGACACTGGTTGTGGCAGTGATTTCATGGATATGACACCAAATGCAGAGGCAGAAAACCCCAAAATAAACAACTAGGACTATATCAAACTAAAAAGCCTCTCTACAACAAAAGAAACAATCAACAGAGTGAAAAGACAACTTAACCAAATAGGAGGAAATACTTGCAAATCATAGATCTGATAAGGGTTAGTCTCCAAAATATGTAAGGAATTCCTACAACTTAATAAAAACATAGCCTGATTAAAAAAATGGGCAGTGGACTTGAATAGACATTTCTCCAAAGAAGACATACAAATAGCCGATAGGTCTATGAAAAGGTGCTCTGCAAAACTAAATCACCAGGGAAATGCAAATCAAAACAGCAATGAAATATCACCTCACACCCATCAGGATTGCTATTATCACAAAAACAAAAGACCACAAGGTTGGCAAGAATGTGGAAAAATTGGAACAATTGTACATTGTTGGTGGGAATGTAAAATGTTAACACCTGTTATGGAAAACCGTATGGTAGTTTCTGCATATGATATAGCAGTCTTATTTCTGGGTATTTACTGAAAATGATTTAAATCAGGAGCTCAAAAAGATATAAGTACTCCTACATTCACTGTAGCACTAATCAAATAGTCAAGATGTGGAAGAAACTTAAATTTCCATCAACACATAAATAGATACAGAAAATGTGGTATATACATACAATGGAAAGCTATTCAACCTGTTAAAAAAGGAAATTATGTAATAAGTGACAAAATAGATTAACCTGGAGGACATTATGCTAAATGAAATGAGCCAATCACAGAAAACAAATATTGCATGCTTCTGCTTATATGAAGTATCAAAACAAATTCATAGAATCAAAAAAATGTAATGGTAGCTGCCAGTATCTATCCCGATAGTCAACAATACATTGTATATCTAAAAATCCATTAAGAATGTAGATTTCATGTTAAGTGCTCTTTGTAAAATAAAACAAATTTTTATAAAAAAGCAATTTTCACTCCCTCTTTCTTAATTCATATTTTCTGTGTTTGACTTCTCGAATGTGACAGTCCCCCAACTTAAAAAAAAAATCTTTCATTTCATAGTCTCTACCTTCACAGTATCTTTTTATGACTCTTTCACACTATGTCTCAGGACTTGAACTTTTAACCATGTACGGGGACTGTCTGCAACTCTAGCCCTAACTCTTACCCAAGACTCACACTCATATACCAACCTCCTACTTGGCATCTTCGCTTTAATGCCTTTAAACGTCTCCCTTTTTAAAAAAGGTTTACTAAAGACAACAGAACACTTTGGAGAAATGATGTGGAATTAGGCTGTATATACTTATTTTTAAAAATTAGTTATATCTGTTTTTTATTATCTTAGAATGTCTTGTAATTTCAGATGCAATAAACACCCCAAAACTGCTCTTTTGAAGACATGTATTTATAGTGTTACTTCATGAACAATAACATAAATTAGACTTATACATTTTTCAAATATAATGATAATGAAATTAATAAAGGCTATTTCACTTATAACATTTTATATTACATATTACCCTTTGCACTGGCTCAGGGGCTGATTGTCCTCAGAGTGTGACCCCAGACCTGTCTCCTCTACTCCACATCACAGGAGGTTGAACCCTGAAAGCTATTCCCAGCTTTTGTATGATCTCATTTCCCCTTGAGTTTATCCAATTGGAGGTAACATTTAGAGAGTTGAGGGAAAGAGGAAGTGAAAAGATGAATATTTCACCATTGTTCTCTGTTTCTAATAGTGCATACCACTGCATCTAATTCTCTTCAGTGGCTTTAGGTCTTGTCCATAAACCTGCCATAGCTCCAACTTGTACAACTGAGCCTGGCTTCAGACACACTTCCTCCTCATTTTGTCCTTCTGTCCAAGGGGTGAGAGTGATTTCTTGCTCTCGCTAATATTGGAGTGGCCTAATGGCTATTTGGCTTCTCAGATCCTCCATTCCTTGCCTAATTCTATGCATTACATATATTCTGTTTTTAAGCCTTAAAGTGGTTTCTGGTTTGTTCGTTGTACTCCAATCTCCCATTATAACAAACACTCAGCTGGTAAATTCTTGTGGCTATAAATTTCATGATTATATATTTGGCCATCATTTATACTTTGTTTCTCAAAAATTTATTATAATACTTTTAAATGGGATTTATTGTGTATTCAATGCCATTTGATTTTTTTGTTTACATGAGTTTTAAACTTAATTCTTAGAACTTTAGATTCAATATCTCCTTTTCATTCTTCTTGATTAAATGGCAGAACAATTTCTCAAATATAAAAACCTCCTCATTCCTTTTATTACTATCTTTAGTTATCATAATTCAACTGGCATTTTCTATCATTTCAATGTATTTGCTTTGCTTTTCATTAGCAAATCCAATAATACAGTATTAACTATACTATAATGATTTTTATGTAATCAACTATCTGGTTGATATTACAAAGCTGGAACTGGAAATTTCAAAGCCAGGAGTTTCTGGGAATTTTGGGAAAAGTACTTTTTAACCCAAATTATATGTAAAATTGCTTTCATTTCACAATGTACTTCAAGTTAAGTAGATTGGCCAAAATGGAGCTAAACTAGTCTTCATAGGTTATATAACAAGAAGATTCTTCGACTCTAAATATACACACAGATATATACATATAGATAGATACATAGATAGATACATAGATATATCTGTGCATGCAATCAGGACATCTTTTACTTGAATAATATACTGCAAATGATACATTATTCAATTCTTGAATTATTACGTTCCCCATGGAACGTAATGACATCCACCACAGCAACATTGTGGATGGCTTCATGGGACCCCCTACTCTGGTTTTGTCCCATGGAGATTGCAGGGAAATCTGTGGGACTCAACCACTGAGTATCTGATTGTGATGGAGAATGGAGGAGAGGCTTGCAAGAAACAGCACCTGGATCTCGGTGGACAGAGTTCCTACCTGTAGAGTCTAAATAGTAGTCCCAAACAGCAGATTTTCTCATCTTCAGAACCAAGCTGGTGTACAATCTCACCAGAGAACTCAGTGGGGTGCAAGCCAGCTTGATTTGGTCCTCTAATGAGAAGTTTTGCTGCTCCCGGAACCTTGTCTACCATGCACAGGCAGAAGAGCTGATGTGTAGCCTCACCTGCTGTGGAGCTCACAACCAGAAAGCCTGTTTGAGAAAATTTGGGAGTTGCCTGAAGTGATCCCTTCCAGTCCTGCCCAGGCAGGAGAACTAAGTCATAGCTCCACGCACTGTGGAGTGAGGCACCTGACTCCATTTGACAGGAAGGACTCACAAGAACACCAGGAAGCTACTGTGTAACACAGCAACACTTAAGCAGAGAGGCAGGTAGGCTGAGCTGATGACCCCCAGAGCAAAACCATTAACACTGTCTGGCCAGGGAACTTGGGGCATGGGTTGGCTTGATTCATGAGCACAAACAAAGTACCCTAGTGGCTTTGAAACTGCTTCTCCAACTGAGTCTCAGTAGGAAAACTAATTTGTATTCTCACTTATTGCTGAATATAGCCTTCAGCCTGCTGACAGGGGAACCTTATCAGAGCATATGGGAAGTTGCATAGCACATCCAACAGCCCTGCTTACAGCGGCACATGAACATAGAGCACAGCCCATGGCTTTCCTGGTCTGCAGAGCAAAGCCAGTAGCCTCACCTGTCATGGCATTCGGTGTACACTCTTGCCTGATTTGAGTCCCCAAACAATGAGTCATGCAGGCCCTGGGCCATCCTGCTGCCCCCCACCCAGGGCAGGGAAGCTAATTCATAATCACACCTATTGCTAAATATTGTACACAGTCACAACCATCTAGTAAGCCTGACCAGAGAATCCAGGCAATGGTGAAGCCTCACTAGGGCAGGGAACCAAGCCAGCAGTCCTATCCAGCAGTTCTCAGTCAGTGACACATCCACCACACCCCAATCTCAGAGCTAGAACAATGGCGTCATACAAAAGATTCTGATAGCAAGACCAACCCACCTGTCCCAGGATAATACCAGCCTCCATGTCCAGAAACCCAACCTGAACTGATTGGTGAAGACCTGTCTCTGCCAAAGTGAATCTGCCAAGTCTGGAAGAGGAGACCATTTACTCAAATGTGCAGATAACATTGTAAGAAATGAAGAATCACACCAAAAAAATGCCTAAATATGACACTACAAGAGAAACTAATAACGTTCTAATAACTAACCCTAAAGAAATGGAGATCTATGAACTATCAGAAAAAGAATTCAGACTAATCCTCTTAAAGAAGTTTAGGGATCTATAACAATACACAGACAACAAAGTTAGGAAAACAATGAATAAGCAAAACAAAAAAGTTCAACGAAGAAATAGAAATCATTACAAAACCCAGAGATCTTAGTAAACACATTACAAGCTGAAAGATAACATAGATGAACGGAGGGATTCAATAGAGAGCTTCAAAAGCAGGCTTGACCATGCAAAAGAAAAAAAAAATCAGTGACCTGGAAGAGAGAATATTTGAGGTTATCTATAGTCACTGAAGCAAAGTAAATAAATAAATAAAAATGAAAGTAAAAATAAACATAAAATGAGTGAAGAAAGCCTATTGGGACTTATAGGACACAATGAAAAGAAACAGTATTGCATCATGGAAATTCCAGAAGGAGAGGAGAGAGAGAAAAGGATGGAATGTTTATTTGAAGCAATGCTGGCTGAAAATTTCCCAGACCTGGAGAGAGAAATAGACATCTAGTTCCAATAGGGACAGAGTATCTCAAATAGCTTAAACCAAATAGGACTACAATACACTTATAATTAAATTACCAAAAATCAAAGACAAAGAAAGAATTTTAAAATCAGGAAGAGAAAACAGAAAAGTTACATACAAGGGAATCCTCATAAGACCATGGGTGAATTTCTCAATAGAAACTTTTCAGGTCAGAACAGAATGGGATGACATATTCAAAATATTGAAAAAAACCCAACATGTCAACCAAGAATATAATATCAGGTGAAGCTGTTCTTCAGAAATGAAGTAAGGATAAAGACATTACTGAAAAAACGAAAGCTGAGGGAGTTCATCACTATTAGACCTGCCTTACAAGAAATGCTAAAGGGAGTTTATAGAGTGGAAATAAAGGACTAATTAACATTATAAAAACATAAGTCACTGGTAATGCTAAATATATAGTCAAAGTCATATTCTATAACATGGTAATGGTGGTTGTAATTCACTTAACAACTCTAGTTTACACGTTACAAAAAACAAATGTAGTAAAAATAAACATAACTACAATAATTTGTTAGTTAGAAAATATAAAAAAAATGTCAACTGTAAAATCCATAACCTGAAATGTGAGGGGAGGAGAAGTAAAAGTAAAAGAAGTAAAAGCAGGAGTAGTTACACACAAAATAGACTAAACTGAAAATGGTAAAAAGAAAAAAAATAAAAGATTATATAATAATAAAGGGATCAATCCATCAGGAAGATATGATAATTGTAAATATTTACACACCCAATATCTAAATACACCTAAGTACATAAAGCAAAAATTAACAGAGAGTTAAAGTGAGAAATTTGAGCAATGCCAAAATAGTTAGAGACCTTAATACCCCACTGTCAACAAGGGACAGATCATCCAGACAGAGAATCAATGAGAAAACAGTGAATTTGTACAAGACCATAGATCAAATGGACCTAACAGACATTATCAGAGCATTCTATCTGACAACAGCAGAACACACATTTTTCTCAAGTGCACATGGAATACTATCCAGATAGTCAACAGGTTAGCCACAAAACAATCTTAGGAAGTTCAAGAAGATTGAAATGATACCAAGTATCAGCTATCTTCTCTGACCACAAATGGGATGAATTCAGAAATCAATAACAAGAGAAAAACTGCAAAATTCAAGAATATGTGAAATTAAACAACATTCACCTGAACAACCAATGGATCAAAGAAGAAATTGAAGGGGAAATTTAAACATATCTTGAGACAAACAAAAATAGAAACAACATACCAAAACTTATGGCACGCAGCCAAAGCAGTTCTAAGGATGAAGTTCATGGTAATAAATGCCTAAATTAAGAAGCAAGAAACATCCCCCAAAACAATCTAATTCTATGCCTAATAAAAACTAAAAAAAAATGAACTGAACCTAAAATTAACAGAAGTAAGGAAATAATAAAAATTAGAACAGAAATAACTGAAATAGAGAGTAGAAAAACAGAAAAGATAACTATTGAACTCTTAGTTTTGTTTATCTTTGAAAAGACTTACCTTTGAAAAGATGAATTTGACAAAACTTTAGACTAACCAAGGAGAGGAGAGGACCAAAACGACAAAAGTATAAATGAAAAAGGAGATGTTATGACTGATACCACAGAAATCACAAATAATCATATTATGAACTACACACCAACAAACTGGACAACCCAGGAGAAATGGAAAAAAATTCTTACCGAGACTGAATGAGGAAGAAATAGAAAGTCTGAATAGACTACTAATAAAGACATTTAATCAGTAATCAAAAATCTCCCAATGAAGAAAATCTCAAGACCAGGTAGTTTCACTGATGAATTTTACCAAACATTTAAAGAAGAATTAATGCCAATCTTTCTCAAACTCTTCCAATAAATTGAAAAGGAGGGAAAACTTCCAAACTCATTTAAGAAGGCCAGGTTAGCCATACACCAAAGTCAGAAAAGGAAAACCAGACAAGAAAACTACAGAGCAACATTTCTGATGAATACAGATGCAAAAATTCTCAAGAAAACACAAGCAAACTTAATTCAGCAGCACCTTAAAAGGATCAAACACCATGATCAAGTGGAATTTATACCTGGGATGCAAGGATGGTTCAATGTATACAAATCAATGTGATGCATCATATTAACACAATGAAAGAAAAAAAATCATTTAATCATCTCAATAGACACAGATAAAGCATTTGAAAAAATTTAGTATCTGTTCATGATAAAAATTCTTAACAAATAGGTATAGAAGACAAGTACCTCAACATAATAAAGCTGTATATATATATACATATATATATACATTATATATATACATTATATATATATATGTATATATATAAGCCCACAGCTAACATATTCGATGGTGAAAGGTTAAAAGCTTTTCCTCTAAAGTCATGAACAACACAAGGATGCCAACACTCTCACACTCCTATTCAACACAGTAATGGATGTACCTGCCAGAACAATCAGGCAAATAAATAAATAAATAAATAAATAATAAATAAATAAATAATAAATAAATAAATGCCATTGGAATTAAAAAGGAAGAAGTTAAATTCTATTTTCCAATAGCATAATTTTATATCTAGAAAATCCCACAGTCTCCACTAAACTCTATCAGATCTAATCAACAAATTCATTAAAGTTGCTGGGTACAAAATAAACACCAAAATCAGTAGCATTTGTACATACTAATAAATTTTTTGAAAAATAAAGAAAATGATCCCATTTATGATAGCATCAAAAACAATAAAATATATAGGAATAATATTAACCAAGGAGGTTAAACATCTCTGCTCTGAATACTATAGACATTGATGATAGATATTGAAGATTACACAAATAAATGGAAAGGTTTCTTGTTTTCATGAATAGGAAGAGTTAATATTGTTAAAATGTCCGAAAGGCAGCTTTAGGTTCAATGCAATCTCTATCAATATTCCAAATGCTTTTTTTTTTTAAACAGAAGTAGAAGAAACAATTCTAAAATATTGCAACACCCTGAATAACAAAAGCAATCCTGAGAAAGAAAAACAAAGTGAGAGTCATCCTACTTCTTGATTTCCAGCTATACTATAAAGTTATAGTAATTAACAGTATGGTACTGGCATAAAAACAGACAAATAGATCAGTGAAACAGAAATAAGAACTGAGAACAAAAGTAAACTCAAGTATATACAACCAACTAGATTTGACAAGAGAGCCAAGAATACTCAATGGTGAAAAGACCATCTTGGATATTCACATGTAAAAGAATGGAACTAGACCCCTATCTTGAACCACTCACAAAAATGATCTTGAAAAGGATTAAAGACTGAAGTGTAAGACTTGAAACCATGACAGACTAAGAAAAAATTGAAAAATAACTCTTTGACATGGGTCTTTTCAATGATTTTTGGGATATGATACCTAAACACAAGCAACAAAATCAAAAATAAAGAAGTGGGACTACATCAAACTGGAACACTTCTGCATAGAATAAAAAAATATCAGCAAGGTAAAAAGACAACCTATAAAATGGGAAAAATTATTTGTAAACCATATATCAATAAGAGGTTAATATCCAATATATACAAAGAAGTTATACAACTCAATATTTTAAAAAATCCAATTAAAAATGAACAAAAGACCTGAATAGACCTCTTCCTCAAAGATATATGAATGGCCACCTGGTACATGAAAGGTGACCAAAATCACTAGTCATTAAGGAAATGTAAATCATAACCAAAATGAGATATCATCTCATGCCTGTTAGATCGACCATCATCAAAAAGACAAGAGATAAAAACTGCTGACAAGAATGTGAAGAAAAGGATACCTTTGTGCACTGTTGGTGGGATTGTAAACTGGTACAACTACTATGGAAGCAGCATGGAAGCAGCTTCTAAAAATGAAAAATATAACTACCCTATGAGCCAGCAATTTCACTTTTAGAAATTTATCAAAAGGAAACAAAAGCACTAACTGGAAAAGATATCTCTACACCCATATTCACTGCAGCATTATTTATAACAGCCAAGATGTGGAAACAACCTCAATATCCAGTGACACATGAATGGGAAAAGAAGTTCACATGCACGTGTGCACACACACACACACACAGGAATATTATTCATCCACATAAATGAGGAAATCTGCCATTTGCCATAACATGATGGACCTTGAAGGCATTATGCTAAGTGAAATAAATCAGAAAATGACAACTACTGTATGATCTCACTTATATGTGGAATCTTAAAAAATATTCATAGAAAAAGAGATCAGATTTGTGGTTACTAGAGACAGAGGGTGTGAGGCGGGAAAACTGGAGGAAGGTGGTCAAAATGTACAAACTTCCAGTTATAAGAGAAATTAAGTAATAGGAATGTAAAGTATAGCATGATGACTATAGTTAAGGCTGCTCTTTGGCATATCTGAAAGATAAGAGAGTAGTTCCTAAGAATTCTAATCACTAGAACAAACTACTGTTTTTTTGGCTTTTTAATTTTATCTATAGGTAATGATGGATGCTAATCAAACTTATTGAGGTAATCATTTCACAACAGATGTAAATCAAACCATTATGTTGTGTACCTTAAACTTGTACAATGATGTATGTCAATTATATCTCAATAAAACTGAAAAAAATGCAAAGATAACCATGGTGGATTAAATTTCTAATTTTTAAGTATTCTAAGTAATCATAATATTTGTTTTTAGAATATAAAAAATGACACTTGGGGAGCTACTAAGCTAGCTGAATTCATAAATACATTTTTCATGTATAAGTGTTTTTAGTCACAAATTATTAACCATTTAAGATTAGGAAAGTGAAAAAATAAACTACTTAAATAAAAATAAGGCATAAAATAAGCCTTCTGGTTTTTATTGGATGCTCCAGCTGCATGTGATAGCAACTTTTAAATTTTAACTGCAGAGGGGCATTGATGTACATAAATTTCAACTCTTTCAAATACAAAGTAAATATTAGGTAAACAAAACTGTGCCTGGCAGCTGTGGAAAACATTTACCTGTGGAAACTGCTTTTAATTCATTTTATTGTTCTATAAAAATTTATATGACTACTTTGAGAGTCTCTTCCCTCACATATAAGAAAGAAATTTATTCATAAAAGATCACTGTTATCCCGTTTTCTGGTAAGAAGTCATTCCTGAAGTTTTAACTACAAAAAACAATGACCTAATATAATTATAAAATAACACTGTTTTATAGTTTGTAACTTTCCCAAAGTACCTGCTGGTCTCCAAACATGGTTCCAGATTCTCTATTTACATTATCTTGCTGATTTTTCAAACAGCATTATGATAAAGGCAAATACAGAGTAAAGGTAGTAAATCATGCACTCACAAAGCTAGTAGTAAGGTTAAAACACAAAAGTAGTAAAATCATCTATATACACAATAGGCAGTTAAGGGATACACAAAAAAATCAGATGTAAAATATGATGGCAAAAACACTAATTGTGAGGGAAGGAGAGTACAAATGCAGGGTTGTTAAAATGAATTTGAAATTAAGACATCAGCAACTTAAAACAATAATGTATATATACATATTGCTATATATAAACCTCATCATAAAAACAAACCAAAAATCTGTAATAGATACACACACACACAAAAGAGAAAGGAATCCAAACATAACACTAAAGATAGTCATCAAATCACAAGAGAAGGAAACAAAAGAAAGAAACAATAAAGAACTAAAAATCAACCTTAAAACAATTAACATAATGAAAATAAGAACACACCCACCAATAATCACTTTAAATGTAAATGGATTAAATGTTTCAATCAAAAGATATACAATGGTTGAATAGATACAAAAACAAGACCCACATGTATGCTACCTCCAAGAGACTCACTTCAGATCTAAAGACACAAACAGACTGAAAGTGAGGAGATCTAAAAGCTTATTCCATGCAAATGTAAATCAAAAGAAAGCTGGGGTAGCAATATTTATGTGTCAGACAAAATAGACTTTAATACAAAAACTGTTACAAGAAACAAAGAAGGACATTACATAATGATCAAGGGATCAATCCAAGAAGAAGATATAACAGTTGTAAATATATATGCACCCAACAGAGGAGCATCTAAATACATAAAGCATGTATTAACAGACATAAAGGGAGAAATTGACTGTAACAGAATAATAGTAGGGGACTTCAACACCCCACTTACATCAGTGGACAGATCAACCAGTAAAAATATCAGTAAGGAAATACTGGCCTTAAATGACATATTAGACCAGATGAACTTAATATACGTAGAACATTCCATCCAAAAGTAGCAGAATACACATTCTTTTCAAGTGCATATGGAAAATTCTCCAGGATAGATCAAATTTTAGACCACAAAACAAGCTGTGTTAAATATAAGAAAATTGAAATCATATCAAGCATCTTTTCTGTGATGAGACTAGAAATCAATTGCAAGGAAAAAAAACTGCATAAAATACAAACAGGTAGAGGCTAAACAACATGCTACTAAACAATAAATGGATCACTAAACAAATCAAAGAGGAAATAAAAAAAAATATCTGGAGACAAATGAAAATGAAAACTCAATGATCCAACATCTATGGGATTCAGAAAAGGCAGTTCTGACAGGGAAGTTTATAGTGATAAAAGCTTACTTCAAGTAACAAGAAAAATCTCAAATAACAACCTAACCTTATACCCAAAGGAACAGGAAGAACAACAACAAACAAAAACCAAAGTTAATGGAAGGAAATAAATCAAAGATCAGAGCAGAAATAAAAGAAATAGAAACTAAAAAATCAATAGAAAAGAGAAATGAAACTAAGCGCTGGTTCTTTGAAAAGATAAACAAAATTGATAAACCTTCAGCCTTACACATTAAGAAAAAGAGGGCTCAAATCAAGAAAATCAGAAAGGAAAAAGGAGGTTACATCCTACACCACATGAATATGAAAGATCATAAGCAGCTACTATGAACAATTATGCTAATAAAATGGACAACCTAGGAGAAATGGACTAATTCTTAGAAATGTATAGTGTCCCAAGACTGAACCAGGAAGAAATAGAAGACATATACAGATTAATTACCAGTAATGGCATTGAATCAGTAATTTTAAAAACTGCCAATAAACAAAGTCCAGGAGCAGAAGGTTTCCCAAGTGGATTCTACCAAATATTTTGAGAACAGTTAATACCTATCATTCTCAAACTATTCAAAAAACTGCAGAGGAAGAAATGCTTCCAACCTCATTTTATGAGGCCAGCATGACCCTGATATCAAAACCAGACAAACATACAACAAAAAAGAAAATTACAGGCCAATATCACTGATGAACATTGTTGTAAAAATCCTCACCCAAAAATGAACAAACTGAGTTCAACAATACATTAAAAGGATCATAAACCATGACTAAGTGGGATTTATCTCAGGGATTCAAGGATGTTTCAATATCCACAATGTAACCAATGTAACATATCATATTAATAAACTGAAGAATGAAAATCATCTGTTCATCTCAATAGACACACAAAAACTTGACAAAAATTAAAAATCCATTTAGGAAAAAAACACTCCAAGTGGCTATAGAGGGAAAATACATCAACATAAAGGCCATATATGACAAGCCCATAGCTAACAAAATGCTCAATGGTGAAAAACTGAAAGCATTTCCTCTAAGATCAGAAAAAAGATGAACACACCCACTCTTGCCACTTTTAATCAACATAACATTGAAAGTCCTAGCCACAGCAAACAGACAAGAAACAAACATAATCTGAACTAGAAAAGAAGAAGTAAAACTGTCAGTGTTTGTAGATGACACGATACTGTACATAGAAAATCTTGAAGACGCCACCAAAAACTACTAGAGGTCTATAATGAATTGGGTAAATTTGCAGGATACAAAATTAATATTCAGAAATCTGTTGTACTTCTACATACTAACAATGAACTATCAGAAAAAGAAATTAAGGCAATGATCCCATTTATAATTGCATCAAAAAGGATGAAATATCTAGGAATAAACCTATAACTAAGGAGGTAAAAGACCTGTCCTCAGAAAACTATAGAACATTGATGAAAGAAATTGAAGATGAAACAAGCAGATGAAAAGATATACCATGTTCATGGCTTGGAAGAATTAATACTGTTAAAATGGCCATACTACCTAAGGCAATCTACAGATTCAATACAATCCCTATCAGAATACCAATGGCATTTTTCCTAGAACTAGAATAATTTAAAAATGTATATGGAAACACAGAGGACCCCAAATAGCCAAAAAAACCTTTGAAAGAAAAACATAGCTGGTGGTATCATGTTCCCTGACGTCAGACTATACTAAAAAGCTACCGTAATCAAAACAGTACGGTACTGGCACAAAAACAGACACAGTTCAATGGAATGGAACAGAGAGCTCAGAAATGCACCCTTGCTCTTATGGCCAATTAATCTATGATAAAGGAGGTAAGAATAAACAATGAAGAAAAGACAGTTTCTTCAATAATTGGTGCTGGGAAATCTGGGCAACTATGTTGAAAAGAATGAAATTACCACATTCTTTAGCATTATATACAAAAATAAACTCAAAATGGATTAAATATAAGACTGGAAACTGTAATACTCCTAGAAGAAAACATAAGCACAGCACTCTGACATAAATTGTAGCAATATTTTTTGCATCTGTCTCCTAAGGCAAAAGAAACAAAAGCAAAACTAAACAAATGGGACCTAACTAAGCTTAAAAGCTTTTGCACAGCAAAGGGAATCATCAACAAAATGAAAAGACAACCATCAGAATGGGAGAACATATTTGCAAATGATGTGACTGATAATGTGTTAGTATCCAAAATATATATATAGTTCATACAACTCAACATCAAAAAAAAAAAAAAAAAATCAAACATCCCAAATAAAAAACGGGCAGAAAACCTGAATAGACATTTTTCCAAAGAAGACATACAGATGGCTAATGGGCACATTAAAAGATGCTCAACATATCTGATCAGAGGAATGCAAGTTAAAACCACCATGAGAGATCACCTTACACCCATAAGAATGGCTATAGTCAAAAAGACCACAAATAACAAATGTTGGCAAGGCTATGGAGAGAAGGGAACCCTTGCATACTGTTGGTGGGAATATAAATTGGTACAGCCACTGTGGAAAACAATACGGAATTTCTTCAAAATAAAAATAGAGCATTATCCAGCATTTCCACTCCTGAGTATATATCCAGAAAAAACAAAAACACTAATTTGAAAAGATACATGCATCCCAATGTTCATAGCTGCTTTACTTACAATAGCCAAGATATGGAAGCAACTTAAATGTCCATCAACAGATCAATGGATAAAGAAGATGTGGTGTGTGTATATATATTATATGTATATATACATAATATACATATATATCTACAATGGTATACTGCTCAGCCATAAAAAAATAATGAAATTTTGCCATTTGCAACAACATGGATTGACTTGGAGGATATTATACTTAGTGAAATAAGCCAGAAAGAGGAAGACAAATACTGTATGATATCACTCATTAGTGAAATCTAAAAAAAAAAAACCAAAAAAAACAACGTAGTGAAAACAACAAAAATGAAACAGACTCAGAGATATGGAGAACAAAAAAGTGTTTACCAGTAGGGAGAGAACAGAGGGGAGGGGCAAGATAGGGGTAGGGGATTAAGAGCTACATACTACTATGTATAAAATATATAAGCTACATGGATATCTTGTACAGCACAGGGAATACAGCCAAGATTTTATAATAACTATAAATGGAATATAACCTTTAAAAATTATGAATCATTTTGTACACCTGAAACATAATATTATAAAACAACTGTACCTTAATATAAGATACTATGTGTCTCTGTGTGTGTGTATATACAATTATAAAATCAGCATTATGAAATAGGTGTTATTGTTTACTTTTTCCTGATAAGCCAAGTGAAATTTAGCAGGTGATTGATCATACCATAGTCATTCAAGTATTAATCATAGTAATGGAACTGAAACCAACATTTTACTGATGTCAATGACAGATTATGCTTTTGTCTTTTTTCTGGTTCACATCAATTACTTCAAGCAGATGGCTTTATTCATCTTTCTTTTTTAGAAGATGTGACTTCCTTGATTCATTAAGAACAGAGCTATTCTTCATTTAGTATTCTATTCAGTACTCCATGAGTGTCTCTTCGGTGGCATGGTAGCACGTAGAAATCCTGAATCATTCCTCCCAGTGTACTGAAGATCAGCAAGACAACCATTAAAGTGCAAAGCTTTGAACAGTTAACTGAAAGAAACTGGGAAGGTAACAGAAGAATGGAACATTCTATGTGGAAAATACAAATTTTAATGAAGGCTAAATAATAGGCTTTACTGGTATGAGAAAAAAATTATGACCAGGATGTTCATCTAATGAAAATCTTTAAGGACAGATGTGGTCCTTAAGACTGGACCTTTAAAAAAAGAGTTGTGAGAGTTCATTAATGCAGGTTATTACTTGAAAAAATCTTAAATGGAAACAATTTTTTGTAGCAGTAGTGGCCAAGTTGGGTTGACTTTTGTAGCAGCTACATATGAGGGATAGATCTGATATAATGTAAACAAATTTTGTTCACTGGTTAATCTCAAGCCCTTATAACAGTGCTTAGCACGTGGTAGATGCTCAATAATTATTTGTCAAATGAAGGAATGAATGAATAATGGATGTTAAACTAATATATATTGCAACATGGATGGATTTATAGATTATCATACTAAGTGAAGTAACTCAGACAGAGAAAGACAAATACCATATGATATCACTTATATATGGAATCTAAAATATGACACAAATGAACCTATCTATGAAACAGAAACAGACTCACAGACATAGAGAACAGACTTGTGGTTGCCAAGGGGGGCGGGGGGTGAGGAATGGACTGGGAGCTTGGGTTTAGCAGATGAAAACCATTATGCATAGAATGGATAAACAACAAGGTCCTACCATATAGCACAGGGAACTATATTCAATATCCTGTGATAAACCATAATGGAAAAGAATTTTTAAAAGAATGTATATATATGTATATATGTACAACTGAGTCACTTTGGTGTCCAGCAGAAATTAACACAACATTGTTAAACAACTATACTTCAATTTAAAAAGTTCAGATTCTTTGTTTTAAGCTGAACTATAAAAACTATGCAACAAATGGTACTTCTAAAGGATACAAGTTCATTAGTAATATATTCTAAAATTTCCTTTTCAGCTGCATTATGCATAATATGCTTTTTTTTTCAGATAACAGCACAAAGTTTCTGTGTTAAATTATAGTGATGCAAACAATTATAAATGGAAATTTGGAATACAACCATTTTTCATTTACAGCTGCTTAGTCTAGAGCTAAATGGCTGTCAGTCGAGCACAGATTTCTACATATATGATGATTGCTTAGGTTTGAAGACGTATTTTTCTTTTCACATAAAAACTGAAATCTGGTGTTGCTTATTTCATAATCAAAACAGGTAAAGATTCTTTTGTATATTCACTGACTTTGTTATATGAAAAGTTTTTTTCTGTTGCAATATTTTTATATTATCCTAAACCTCTAATATCTATCCTAAACCTCTAATGTCTATCAGTTGTTTACACTTTCTAGTTTATTTAAACACTTGTTATTTTTGTTCAACAGTGTAATTGTACAATATAAATTTGTAACTTTTGGAATCAGAACCAAAATAGATTTACTGTCTAAAATCAATTTCTATTTGTAAAATGTAATACTAATAGTAATATAATGTAAAAGTAGCTTTCCAAGGATTGCATACTTTTAATTAAACTAAATATTCACTTTGCTCTTCTAAAAATCAATGTATTTGTTTTCCTTCTCTTTCAGTTTTGGATATCAACATAGGTAAAAGGGATAAACTAAACACACTGAATTACAGTGTAAAAATGTAGAAGACTAAAATCCATTCAGTGTTAGTATCTAGTAAGAAGAATCCTGTATTTCAAAGAGCAATTAGACCTTCATTGCAAATTCTTCATTGGAATGATTCAGTTGTTTTTCTAAACAAAGTTATGAGACTCTTCACTGCAAGAAAATAACAGGGGAAATCTATTTAGTGGTGGGATAGGAATATATTTTCAGCATTATATGTTTTAATCAGAATTCTATTTCTGGGATAAATGAAGCACATTTTAAAAGCTTCTTTATAATGATTTACTAAGAAATAGACTATCTTGAATATAACTTCACTTTGAAAACTGTTAGACTGACAATTTACATTTTAAAGATCTCCTTTCTGTTAAAGCTACATTTAACCCAGAAAGTTGAGTTTCTTAAACAAATAAAATCACTAAGTGAACTTGACACTGACTGTATTATATACATAAAATACCATATTTCTCCTCCTTAGGGATATTTCAATCAGTAAATAAATTCTATTATTAAGAACCTCAAATACAATTATACATGGATTTGGTTTTACAGAATAGAATATATCCATTACATGATAAAAACACCAGTGTATACAATTGTAAATTGTATATAATATGTTGTATTCTTTGTGCTTTTGACAACCAAAATGAGGTGAAACAATTTTAGGGCAGACATTCTCCTATCCTTTTTTGCTTAATTAATAAAGAGTGAGGTCACTTATTATTTCTCTTCTAAAATAACGGCAGCATAAAACACTTTCCCATAATATTTTTGTATTTCATTGATATTTATGCATATGGATAGAGTTTCTTTGAGGAGGGAAGTGGCAATTCAAGAATTACATGGTGTAAAATATAGAAAGCTTATTATGGTTAATTGTCATCTCAATATTTACAAAGAGTATATTTTAAGTAGTATGTAAAAATCAGTACAAAAGATAAATATTATTAAAAGATTTTCCAGTTTTGAAACCTCATTAGTAGTTTTGGTCATCATCATCATCATGTCTGTTACGTTAAAAAGTTTCTATTTCTCATCATTATTATAAAGTATTTTGCACCCTCAGATGTGCTCTTAAATGTTCTCTAGAAGATAATTCATTGTGTAAAGCTGACTTCAAGTACTGTATTTATTCCCTTGCATGAGTTACAAAAATAAAAGACAGAAAATGACCTTTTTAACCTAATTCCAGAACACAAAGGAAGAAAATAAAAGATATCTACAATTCCTATGGTTTCCTGTACATCTATGAAGATTTCCAGAATATAAGATTTATACATACAATGGATCATAGAGGCCCTTCATCTTTTTGTTTGACAGATGTAGAGAACATAGCCTAGGGAAATATGATGATTTATTTCCAGTATCACACAGCTAAAGCAATTCGCACTATTCCCAGGGGAATGCTCTTTTCACTATTCTGTGTTACTCCATCTCTAACCAAAGAGTTAAAACAGCAGCAGCTACAGTGATTGCAAAAAGTGCTTAGGTGTACATTCTATCTACAGCTTAATTTTTTATAATAATGCATGATGTTTTACATCATTTAATACATAATATTGATAACCATTTATAATTATATTCATAAATTATATACATAACCAGAAGTTTAACAAGAGGCTGACAATAAATACCTTACAATCTAATGATTCAAAGCTTACATAATTGTAAAGAAAGTTTTAGCATATTGAAGTCCATCGCTGCATTTGCCTCTAATGTTAGAAAAAAAATTTACTCGTCCAGGGATTTAAGGAGAGTAAACTGCATATACAGAAAAATTAATACTTGAAAAAATTCCCTAAAGTATATAGTTTATAATAATTCTTATCTTAGTTCATTCACTTAAATAAAATGATATTTATTCTCTAAATGTCAAATATGCAATATACGTTTTGAAATGGAAAGAACACATTAGGGTACAAGGTAATGAACTTCTTTCAATTACATTTTATGATTATGACCTTTGTTTCAACAATAATTTGACATTTTAATTAAATCCATACCTCTTTCATTTCTAAAAAATGTCCTTCATTCTTTATTACTAAAACTTAATGAAGTGTTTTTTCATTGCAATTTACAATAGCTAGCTATAAATTTTAATATCATTTTTCAATGACAAACTTAGAGTATGTAAAAATTATGAAATGGTTAATCAATTCACACATCATTGACTATATTTTAGGTGTCATATATTAGTACTCAAATGTAAATGTGTTTTAAACACTCATGCCACAAATAGGTACATAAGATAAAGTCTGTATCAATTTGGTAGTGGTAAATCAAAGACATGGCAAGTCTCAGAAACTCAAGAAAATCAGATGTGGGTGGTGAACTAGACAATGCCTTGTTTCCATTGAGGATACTCAGTATTCTCTTTGGTCCATTTTGAAGACTTTCACACTTTTTTAAATTGTATTTGACATTACTTCTTTTATCACTTTAATATAGCTTCAGTAAATAATGCATAAGAATTCTTCCTGGTGTTACCGTTTAGATATTTGTTCTTATTATATGGTGCCCCTGTTGGGAGTATGGTGACCTGACTTTTTTAAAGGCATATGCATGATCTCATTATTTCTTCAACTACATTTTCAAAATACATTCCTATTCATTATAATACAGCACTACACCATCTATGAAGAATAGACTGGATAATCAAATTTTAAAAACCATGAAATACTTAAAAGGAAAGAAATTATCCTGCAATTTACTTTGCAGCTTCCAAATATCAAAACTGAACATTATCATTTAGTCCTACACACATGTCTTATATTGAAAATAATTTTTTTTTTTTAACTGCAAGGGGTTTCTCTCGCAATTAATATTCTGTTGTGAGCAGACTTTAAGACGGCCTCCAATGATCTCTATCTCCTGGTATTCAAGTTCTTGTATAATCCCTTTCCCTGAGTGTGGGCTGGCCTAGTAACTTGTTTCTAAATGATAGAATATGGCAAAGGTACCACTTCTGTGATTAGTTTAAAAGAGATTTCTAACTTCCATTTAGAAGATCCTCTTTATTACTCTTTCTCTTGCTGGTTTGCTGAAGCAAGTTGCCATGCCAGTGAGGCCCATGTGGCAGGGAACTAAGGGTGACCACTGGTCAACAGCCAGCTAGAAAGATGAGATCCTCAGTTTAACATCCCCAAATCAAGTCATTCCTGGCAACAACCATGTAAGTGAGTTTGGAATTGAATTCTTCCCCAATTAGACCTTCACATGAGACCCAACTCGTATTGATACCATTGACTGTGACTTCATGAGAGACCCTGAAGCCAAGGACCAAGCAAAGCTATATCCAGATTCCTGACTCACAAACACTGTGAGATTACAACTGTGTATCATGTTAAACCATTAACTTTGTCATGACTTTTTCAAAGCACACGTAATAAATATATTTGTCTCTTACTAGAGTTTAAGAAAGAAATGTATCAGTTTTATCCACTGCTTTCCATTTCTACACCAACTTTTTGGTGTTTGGTCATTTTTAAATGAATCCTCTGTTTTTAAGTTATAAGACAGAGAAATAATTACTACCATTCTATTGAAGAACTCATGTGTATAGTTTTTTTATTAATGTAGTTGAGTCCTTATTAAATTAAGAGAAATTTGATGAACAGGTTTCATTCCAATATTGTAAAACTTTAAAAAGCTTTGATTATCAAGAGAATATAAAGTATATGTATTAAAAGAAAAAATATTTTCCAGTTACCATGTGTATGATGACTTGTGGAGAACTTCATTATCTCAGTAATATTAGGAAATACGGATGCTCTTATCAAAGTCCAGCAGTTTTGCAGAAACTGAATATACTATTAATCAAAAATGCTGAATCATTGATTTCTTTCACATTCTTGTTAATCCATTATGTTCAGCTTTGGTTCTCCTATCTAAATTTAGTCTGCATATGATAAATTTAATGCTCCATTTGAAAGTATGTGAAACTTTAACAGATGATGTTTCACAGTACGTTGATTGATTAAGTGGCTTAAAAAATGCATGTACAACAGAACAATAACGTCAGACAATATGGAAAAATGCTCAGCTTTAGCACTGGGAAAATTTTACTTTTAAGATTGGAAAATCTGGCTCAGGGAAAAGGAAATTCCTTTTTTAAGAAACTGTTTATATTATGCAAAGGAAACTATCTGGCAGAAGGAGAAAGATAAATCTCAAAGGTAAAAAATGTACATGCCTATGACAAGGTATCTCAATGGAAATGGACAAGGGGAATTGCTAGCATCCATCTGAATGACCATTAATGGTACTCAGTCAAACTAAGTATTAGTCAGGTCAAGGGATTTGTATGTGTTATTTAATATTAAATAGGGAACTATATATTCACCTTATCTGGTAGCTATTCATTCCATACTTATTCACAGTGTACCATCCCCAGTTATTATGTTTTGGCTCTTATTCAGCTCTCAAAAAGCTCACCAACTGGAGGGAGAAATGTTAAAGATTTGCACAAGTTGCTAGGGGTTTTTAGATTATGAGCATGTAATTTATGGTGGGGCTTCCCTAATTTTTCTTGCTAAGTAGCTGCTAAAGCAGGTAAGTAAAGATTAATTGCATGTGTGTGTAGTTTGGGGGTTAAGGTATGAATAAAAATATTAAATACTTTTGATGTTTACCATAAAAGAACAAAATCAAGGATAATAAAACTCAAAATAAAGGGAAATAAGATTCAAATGAGGTTTAAGGAATTGAAATATAATAAAAACAAATTCAGAAAAGTTGGCCATTATTTTGGTAAGAAGAATTAACTTTCAAATGAGACAGAAATATCAGTAACATTTTATTCCTTAAACTTATTAGTCATGGAGAGATTTGCTCATAATGGTGCCAACTCTCAGTGTCCTCATTAATGATATCTCTAAATCTCTGATACTGTAAGACAAAATAAGTTCTTATGTTGACTTTTGCACAGAAAATAAAATGGAGATTGAAGGTACAAAGTTGATGTCTGTCTTTGGGAAATTACTCACTCTCACTGCATTTCCCACCATCTCCTTTGCATTCTCATCCTAGTCCTTGTTTCCTATGCTCCATTGTCTCTCTTTCTAGAAGTTTCAATCTAGTTAGAAGTCACCAAGGAGAGTCCTCCATTTCCTCTGGCCTACCAAGGTCTGTTTATTTCCACAACATCTTTTGTTTTTCTCCTAAAAACTGTCTAACTCATTGTTTCAATCTCAGGCTAGCTTTTTTCTTTCAAATGGTATTTCTTCAACTGAGAAATGAAATCCACATTAACTCCTAAAATTAGAAGTACCTCTATGCCTAAGTCATTCTTTGACTCCTAAGTTTTAATCATAAGCTTTGATGAAATTGTGTTTGTAGTTTAGCATTAAGAAATGACCATGGGTGAGAGTTACATACACTATAGGAGGAGAAAAATGCCTAATAGTAGATCAATGGGGAACAATATATTTGTACAGGAAAAATAACATGGCATCTTTTGAATATGTATTTGACCAAACTAGATTTGGCTCAGTGATTAACAAACAAAAAATGGACTGTATATAAGCTTGAAAATATTCTCTCTCATTTATTCATCATTTACATTCATTATAGAAAAAATAATTACAAGGTACCAAATCCACAAAGTAATTTTGTCAGAGGCTATTGATTCTTGACAATATCAAGAATTTGTTGTTACCTACAAAAATAAATTATTTTCAGATTATCAATTTAGATCATTTATATGCTAAAACATTATTTTTAATTTATAAGGTTTACCTTGAATATCCTAAGAGTAAGGCAAACATTTGTTAATATATATTTTCTGATCTATGTAATTATGCAATAATTAGATAGAAACCTGGAAAGAAGGAGAAAGTAGGGGGTAAATATTTACATGACATGACATGGAGCCCTTCTTTAATCTTTAATGTCTAGTATTGCAAACTCCTTTTCAATATAAAATCCTTAGCAGAAGCAGGTGGTTTTCTGCACTTAGGTATGCCCACCAAATATTAGTGAAAATTTGTTTTTGATGGTTAATGCCAACTAACTATTTTAACTTAATTTTCTACTTAAGTCACTTGTTTTGACATTCTAGTAGACATTTGCTTTTAATTACTGTCAAGAGAAAAATAGGGGTTGAAGAATATTCAAATAAATGTTTCATATCCATTATACTTTCAAAATACTTTTAAAAGTAGAAAGATTTTTGCACTTCCTGGCCTTGGGTGATTCGTTCTGTATCAGAAAGAGAAATTAAGGAAATAATTCCACTTACCATCGTATCAAAAAGAATAAAATACCTAGGAATAAACCTACCTAAGGAGGCAAAAGACATACTCCGAAAACTGTAAGATGCTGATGAAAGAAATTAAATACAACACAAACAGACGGAAAGATACATCATGCTCTTGGATTGGAAGAATCACTATCATTAGAATGACCATACTACCCAAGGAAATATACAGACTCAATGCAATCCCTATCAAATTACCAATGGCATTTTTCACAGAACAAGAAATTTTTAAAAATTTGTATGGAGATACAAAAGACCCCGAATAGCCAAAGTAACCTTGAGAAAGAAAAATGGAGCTGGAGGAATTGGACTCCCTGACTTCGGACTATACTACAAAGCTACAGTAATAATAACAGTATGGTACTTGTAAAAAACAAAAAACAAAAACAAAAAAACCCCACAGAAATATAGGTCAATGGAACAGGATAGGAAGTCCAGAAATAAACCCACACACCTATGGTCACCTAATCTATGACAAAGGAGGTAAGAATATACAATGGAGAAAAGACTGTCTGTCTCTTCAATAAATGGTGCTGGGAAAACTGGACAGCTACATGTAAAAGAATGAAATTAGAAGGTTCTCTAACACCATATACAAAAATAAACTAAAAATGGATGAGAAACCTAACTGTAAGACCAGACACTATAAAACTCCTAGAGGAAAACATAGGCAGAACACTCTTTGACATAAATTGCAGCAATATCTTTTGGGATCTGTTTCTAGAGTAATGGAAATAAAAGCAAAAATAAACAAATGGGACCTGATTAAAGTTGAAAGCTTTTGCACAGGAAAGGAAACCATAAACAAAATTAAAGGACAACCTATGGAATGGGAGAAAATATTTGCAAACGATGCAACCAACAATGGATTAATTTCCAAAATATACAAACAGCTCATACAACTCAGTACCAAAAAACCCAATCAAAAAATGGGCAGAAGATCAATAGACATTTCTCCAAAGAATACATACAGATGGCCAAAACACACTGGAAAAGATGCTCGATAGCTCTAATTATTAGAGAAATGCAAATCAAAATTACAATGAGGTATCACCTCCGGTCAGAATGGCTGTCATCAAAAAGTTAACAAATAATAAATGTTGGAGAGTGTGTGGAGACAAGGGAATCCTATACTGTTGATGGGAATGTAAATTGCTGCAGCCACTATGGAGAACAGTACAGAGATTCTGTGAAAAACTAAAAAGAACATTACCATATGATCCAGTGACCCCACTCCTTGGCACATATCTGGAGAAAATTACAATTAGAAAAGACACATGCACTCCAGTGTTCATTGGAGCCCAATTTACAAGAGCCAAGACACGGAAGCAACCTAAATGTCCATGGACAGATGAATTGATAAAGAAGATGTGGTATATTTATACAATGGAATATTACCCAGCCATAAAAAGGAATGAAATAATGCCATTTCAGCAACATGGATGGACCTAGAGATTATCATACTAAGTGAAGTAAGCCAGAAAGAGAAAGACAAATATCATATGACATCACTTATATGTATAATCTAAAATAAAAAGAGATACAAATGAACTTATTTACAGAACAGAAATAGGATCACAGACATAGAAAACAAACTTATGGTTACCAAAGGGTAAAGCAGGGGGAGGAGGGATGAATTAGGAGTTTGAGATTCACATATACACACTACTTTATATGAAAGAAAAAAACCAACGAGGACCTACTGTATAGCGCAGGGAACTATACTCAGTATCTTGTAATAACCTATGAGGGAAAAGAATCTGAAAAATAATATATATATATATATATATTCAAAACCAAATCACTTTGCTGTACACCTGAAACTAACACATTGTAAATCAAATATACTTCAATTTAAAACATAGAAAGGTTTTTAACATCAGAAGCTCTCCTTGACTTTTAATAACATCCCTGTCTTTGCTCATTTTTGGTATTTCATGCATGTTTTTCTTGTCCCTTTTGTCTTCTTGAATCCCTTTTGGAAGTGAAAAATGTTTGCTGAATAGAAGGCTGTTCCAAACAGGCTGGTAGATGGTTTTTAGAAAGGCTTCCTCAAGTATGCTGGGTAAATTAATGAAAATCAATATTCTTTTATAAAAGATCAAACACTTTTTAGGTGTTTAGGAATACTTTAGTTTCTAAAACTGTCTTGGATTTTTTTCAAGTTTGTAGAATTACTTTCCTAGTGATATTTCTTATTCATAGTACTCTTCTACTGCCTGTGGACCCAGCTCAGAGTGTTGCTATCAAGTGTGACATTCTGTCTCCCCTATAGGAAACCATATCCAGCAACTTAACAGTCTAGAGATTTTGTAGAATTTAAAGAAAATAATTTCTTTTCCTGTACTGGTTAATGAGACTAGAGGTGAGAAAGAACAGCTAGAAGTGTTGAGGGAAAGCACCCCCATTTTTTTTTGAGAGATGGAATACCACTTTCTGTGAGGAATCCAGGAAACCAAAGCAATTGTTCAGAACTTCTGTATCAAAATCACATTTTCTCATTGACTTCTTACTTCTTACACTTCCTCCAAATTTACATGTAAAGATGAAATTATTGTTCTCTTCATAATTACTTAACTTACAACAGTGATAGTCATATGATCCTAAACATAAGGGATGATGACTCTATTTTAATTAACCCATCCAGTACAAAGAGGAGAACTAGTTCCTGGTCACAACACTATAAAATACACGTGCACACACATACACACTCACCAAGGAATGAGAAATTGGGGAGGAAATTAGTCATGCATTATTTAATTGTCCATTTTTTAGTAAATTCAATAGTGACACATATTGGATTCTCAATAGTTAAGTACATGTTAAATATTAAAGTGTATCATAACAGACTTCAATAATTTTTTTTCGGGAATTGTTACCTGGTTTTTTAATTGCTTTTTATTAGAGTATCGTTGATTTACAATGTTGTGTTCATTTCTGCTGTACAGCAAAGTGAATCAGTTATACATATATCCACTCTTTTTTAGATTCTTTTCCCATATAGGTCATTACAGAGTATTGAATAGAGTTCCCTATGCTATACAGTAGGTTATTAGTTACCTATTTTATATGTAGAAGTGTGTCTATGTCAATCCCCATCTCCTTTTCCCCCTTGGTGACCGTAAGTTTGTTTTCTACATCTGTGACTTCATCTGTTTTGTAAATAAGTTCATTTGTACCATTTTTTTTGATTCCACATATAAGCAATATCGTATGATATTTGCCTTTCTCTGTCTGGTTTACTTCAATACATTTTACGTTAGATATTATATCTAAGGGCTACTCATTCATATAATAAGTTGAACGAGGCTCTTCTTCTTGAAGTTGCCACTGAATACACTTTACATAATTTTGTTTCTGTGCCTCTGAGACTCTTAAAGACCTTCCAGATAGAGAGGACAGAAAATGAAAAAGAGAAATGAATTTGGGGAACATTTCCCTTCACTTTTTCCTGTGGTTGTTTATAAGTTTAAGTGTCCAGTAGGTGTCATAGCAAGTGCCTAGCCATAATTGGTGGCCAACTTTTGATAAATGAGTTGATTATTTACGGTGCAAGGCAAAAAATGCATTTTCTCAATGATAAGGTTCTTATAATTTTGTTAGCTAACTGAAACTTTGGTCAGCAATAATATATTTAGGAATATCTAAATTTGGCAGGGGAAATGAGTATTTACTCATTATTTTATGCTACTTAAATTTATTAAGCACTGCATAATTGCCAGGCTAGTTATTAACAGGAAAAAAATGTTACCCGATGAGAGGCAAAAATAAAATACCTTTAAATATCTTAAAACCTCAAATTCTTTTAAATATTTATCTCTATAAAATGTTCATTTCAGCTGTAGTTGCAAGATCAAGACTCAGAGTAGATTCAGAAGACCAAATAGTGTGAGCAAGTAGATGACTTGCAATATCTTTGGCATTGCTTTGTTTTCTGATATTTTTCAATTTTGATCTTGATCTCTCAAGCAGATAAGCTTTTTCCATCTTGAAACATTTCTAATCTTCCTAAAGTAATGTTTGATATTTTGAACTTATTTTTAGACAGAGATACACTTATCTCTTAATTCATTTAGAACAAAAATTTAGAACATTCTATGGAAAAGGCAATATGCTAGACACTATATTACTTTCTAATTAATGTTAATTTTAATGCTACTTTCTATATGAGAGGTCAACAAACTACAGCCTAGCTGACTCCATTTTTTTCAATTAAAGTTTTATCACAGCACAGCCAGGGTCACTTATTTAAATCTGTCTATGACTGATTCCCTGATAAAAACAGCAGACTTGAGTGGTTGCTACAGAGACTGTATGGTGTGAAAAGCTGAAAGTATTTGACTTGGCTCTTTACATAAAATATTTGTCAGCCCTTGTTTTATACAATCAATTTGAACAATGCTAAAATCAGATTAAACTAAATATTTGATTTAAATCATTATATTGTCAAAAAAGAGGTGTAAGCCTTAACATACATGTTTAAATTGAAAGATCCAGTAGTCAATGCCTAAACAAAGTTTATTCAAAACTTTAGCACCATGTGTCTCAGTTAACTACAGAGAAAACAATAAATTATCTTTGAATAATTAAATGACTTTCAAATAACTGTGTACAAACAAATTAAATACTTATTTAAGCAACCTAATTAGAAGTGTTATTAGGTCCATTGGTTTGACTAACACATTTAAATATGTTTTAGTTTTTGCTGCCTAAAGCAATTGTAAAAATCTTTAGAAGAACTTTGCCCATCATAAATGCCTGGAGTAACATTTCCTGAATAAATAGATACTGGTCTTATACAAATACATGTATCATTCCAGGTTTAACTAGGAACATGCATATACGTTCTCACTCAAGGAATATTTAAATTAGAAATAAAGTCAACTCACCACCACCACCCCCCCTCCAATAACTCAAGTCAATTAGACATTAGGTTTACAAGTGAGGTCATTACAGTAATTTTTTACCCCATTTCTACTAAAAAGCCACCATTTTCTGCTCATTTGAGCTAATTAAAAATAACTATCACCATCCCACAAAGACCAAAATAAAGCAATGCTATTTTAGCACATAAATATCTACTAAAGTAAAATTGTTTTAGTACCGGTTTTTAATATTATTTCACATAGAACGAAATCTAGGCCACAGTTTCATTCATAGAGCATCTGGACAATGCCATATACAAATTAAACACTATAGTAATAATAAAAAAATGGTGATGAGAAATATGCAAATAAGTGATTTGATGATTACACCTGAAATTAAAACAATTCGTTCTGTAAAATGAATGTTAACGTGTGTTTATTTCTCATAGACTCTGGAGTGCTTTATCCATTTTACCAAAACTCTCATTTGAAAAGTTTTATGTGATGCAAATGTTTCTTCACTATTGCTAAATTAGAAGATGATGGTAACAGGATCAAAACTGTTCAGTTTCTTCCAACTTAGTTCATTACCTTTACATTGAGAGACTATCACTCTCCCTGTTGCACACAGTTGCTTATCAATCTGTAAAGTCATTTAAACATTCTACTTACTGACTTGATGAATCAACACTTTGAATAATATTATTTTGAATTTACACCATATTATTTCAGGCAGCCAAAGTTTCAGTATAGGAAGAAGCATACATAAGAAAAAATTTCATTTTGCAAGGAAAATTAAATGGACTGGTAAAGAAAAAGTATCCAACCTATTTTTAAATACTTTTAATATTATACAGATTATATATTTTCTTTTTTTTTCTTGATGAAAAAAAGGTAGTTTTGGCCAAGATGAATTTTAATCACCCGGTTCTGAACTCTGGTCTAAAATGTTCCACACGGAGCTGGGAAAATGGCAAGCTCTCACAATCTGTATTAAACAAATCTGTAAATTATAAAATTTGTAGAAGAAATTCAGGAATTTCTATCAATGATGACAGTGTCAATGTCTCACTCTCAATTCCGTCAAGTTCCTAAAACACTGTAGTTATTTAAAATATAAAATAGTCTATGGATCTATAAATTTAAAAAAAATGTGAAAGAAAGGAACATTATTTCAACTCTGGCAATACATTATGCTTTCTAAAGACTAGCATTATAAAGTAGCAAAATCATTATTGTTTTGCTGTTCTGATGATATGTCTGTTGACTGAATGAAATTGTGATTAACAATAAGTAGTCAATGCTAATCACTGTCATAGCCATCCCACTGGGTTGCTAGAGATGGAGACTGCTATGAAATAGGTATTGTGAAGAATCTGAGTGAAACAGATGATTACCCCACAAGATTAAGGGCACAATTGAGGATGAATCCTCTGAATTCAAACTGGCAAATATCTTTAAAATTTTACCTAAACTGGAAAGCTAAGAGATATATAAACAGAATTGTTTGGACAACAGCAACAAAACAGAAACAAAAGAAACAACAAAAAACTTAGGGGGTCACAAGATTGGAGTCCTCAAAGTTAAGAAAGAAATGTAGTAGAGGTAACTGAATGAGAAAAAGTATGGAACTATGAGATGTTTGAACATAACACTGCAAAAACCTAGGACCTCCTTATCAAAAAGAAAGAGAAGTATCACTGAGAAAGGACATTCAGGGAGAAACAGTGAATGTAACTCTATCAAGTAACTAAGGCTGGCTATTGTTTGATATTCTAGACAGAGTTCAAATTAGCAAAGCTGATGGCAAATCTGCAAAAAGAGAGGAAGACATAAGCTAAATTCCAAAATCAACAAAATTGAAGTTTACTTGAAAATAAGGAGCAGAGATGACTGTAGCTGAGTTTCCTTACTCTCAATGGGGCCAGGCTGTTTTATGAGAGGGTGGGAGAGGAGAGAACTAGAAGCAACAAGGCATCAAGCTGGGCTCAGTCCCCACCTTCCAGAGAAGGCAGCAATAGAAGTAGCACAAGTCTCAGTTACAGCAAGGAGAGGAAAGAGGTTAGGAATGAGTGTTTATTTTCTAAGGACCAGAGGTTTCAGAGCATGCAGTGAAATTATTTGGGTGTATATGAGAGGGGATTTGGGTGACTCAAAATGAATTATAGGCTGATATGGGGATGCAAGTGTGGGAGGTGATGACAAATTGAGATTAGAGTGGAGTAATCATAGTTGGGGCATGAAAAAATGCAGTCAGGCAACCAGTAAGGATCTGGTCTCAAACACTTTCCTGTACCACTGAGAAACTGAATTCTCTCTGAACTGTATCAAACCCAAGTACGCCACCGGGCATACTTGGAAAACATCCGCCAGCTGCAACTTTATGCTCGCAAGGTCCCCATTATAACTATGCAAACATTTCAGACCCCAACCAATCCTAGCTTAACAAGCACCCTTACTTCTTGCTAGCTCCAGTTATAATTCTTGACAAACAACTTATTTAACTACCTGTGGCCCTGCAGTTTTTGCCTTTTTAAGCTTCCTCCATTTTGTCCAGGGGAACACAATTCAAGTTCTTCTTGAATCTGTGTCTCTGGGCTCCAGTCCTAACAAACCCCAAATTGATACCTTTTTATTTCAATCAGGTCTTTGTTTCTGCAATTTTGGTTAACAAAGGGGATATACAACCAGAGAAGATCCCATCACAGATAATCAATACAGATACCAGGAATATAAGGTCTGGTAGTTTAACTGGCCAGAGCACTTTTTAAAGTATTACTCAAGACAGTACCTAGGTGGATTAGAGCACATGAGGATGTTCAGAAGACTCACCAGCAGTGACCTGAATGGACTGCACCTTTGGTAGTAATGGAGATTCCGGTCTGCTTGGAAGGGTAGTGGTTCAGGTGCATGACTTGTTCTAGGTGTGTAATGGAGCCCTTGTTAGAGGTTCAGCATTTACTGCTGCTTACATTCAGGCTTGTAGGGTGAAGGTTCTTGTTCTTTCACATAATATTTCTGCTTTTATCTGCACATTTATCTTATTCTTTCCTTGCTATAAATTGACTAATTTCAGTGTGTCCAAAATTTCTGTTCAGCCATAATTCTTATTTGTATGTAGTTAGTATGACTTTTTTAGCCTCTTTCCCTAGAACATCATCTAAACACTTCAATTCTCACTGCTAATTGGCACATCCTTCCCATATTTCTTTGTTTAGAGACTGATAGGTCTAGGTCTTTTTTTTTTTCCTTGCTAAGCTACAAAATTTCCTAGCAGTCCATGGTAACCCTTAGGTCAGATCTATTCCAGTAAATTGTGTACAAAGCACTGCTTTGTATCACATCAAAACCTGAAACCAGGGAACATTTTGTGATAGACATTCAGATCAAAGACAAAAGAATTCATATTTTAAAATATACTAATCTTGCCCCATACAGAGGATTCACTTTTTCTTTTCATTGAACAAATGCAAAACTAGTTCTAGGCCAAAGAATGTGCCAAGGTTTGTAAAAGCTTTAAGTATATAGCCCTTTTTTTGAGAATAATGCAGTAAGTTGAGAAATTAATAATACATATTATCAGGATCCTGGTAGAGGTGGGTAAGATAATTTGTTTTTCAGGAAGTTATTTGTCCACCTGACCATTCTGATGGAGCTTCAACCAGAATCTTAGGTTGACTACAATTTGAAGCTCTCCCTTTATTGGGCAACAGAGAAAAGCCATATCCCATATCTTTTTCAGGGAATACATTCTTAACATTATTTCTATCCTGAACTTGGAAACTTGTTTATTTGGGGGAATTTTCCTCTAAAAAAATTGCCACTTATTTCTTTAATCTACTATGTATCTGTTAACATAAGGAGGACTGTAGAGAATTATATACCTGGACTGCATCTGACTGTTTTCATACAAAAATATTTAGTGAAATGCATTTTATTATGTTAATAACTTTCTATAAAATGTGTTATGAGAAAAAACACTAGATGTAAAAACTGTTTCTGTAATAAGGTTGTTATTGAAAGAATTATTCAGTTCATTGCACAGAGTGTACCTGATGAAAATATAGACTTTCCACTACGGTATTTTAAAAATTTTATGTACAATGAAAATCATATAACACATGCTGTGGAAAATAAAGCTGCATACTCAGAATTTAAAATATATATATATATATATATATATATATATATATATATATATATATATATATATATATAAAAGACTGTTTTCTTAGAACCAAATACATAACACAAAAATAAGAGTGTGAATATATATTGTAAAAAGGAGTTCATTTTCAACTTCCCTCAGCTACTAAGCAGAGTCCTGTCACATGGACAGCACACAGGAGATTTCTGTGCTGCCACAGAAATTACTGACCACCATCAGATCTTCCTGAGCCAGAGCTGATCCCTATTTCCCAGCCATCCTTGCTGTTCATTGTGGCCATGTGACTAGATCTCGCCACGTGATATTTGTAAAAGTCCAGGGCAAGGTTTTCAGGAAACAAGTATGTCTCCCATATTCTTTTTCCTTTGGCCTATGGGGGTACAGATGAAAATGAGATCTTAAGAAATGACAGATATAGAGAGCACCTATGGTCCTTAAATACTCCCCCGCCAAATTTGCCTTTCCATTTACACATAGACCTTGGACTATTATGTGAAAGAAAGAGAAACTATTTTGATATGCCCTGACTTGTTAAACTAATATATTTTAAAGATTATTTTTGGTCAGAAGGGGGAAGAGGGCCATGCCACTATGAGAGAGGGAATAGGAGACCTTATAACATAAATTTCTATTTTTTATAAGGCATGAGTCATTCTTCACAGATACAGTTTCTCTTCCTGTGCTCACTAGAAAAGCCTTACGTAAACGGATGATGCATAGAAAGTGCTTAGAGGTTCACTGCCTCAAACACTCAAGTTATTAATGCCAGCTGCTAAAAAGACTATTGTTATTTTTGTTTTAATAATCAGCCAAATTTAAAGGCCACAACTACACCTACTGAAAGCATTTTTTAAAAAAGTTATACTAAGTTTTCCATGTTACCTTTTGGACCATTTTTCCTTTTGTTTCACAGAGGTCATTTTTTTGGTCAATGTTTTTCTATTAGCTTGTCTTTATACAAGAAGATTAGAGGATCATACTGAAAACAGTGCATACATCCCAGGGAAGGGCATGGTGTCTTCCCATCCTGCATAGGGTGGCCACTGTGCACAGGCTTGGGTGCAATGGACCAGATAGAAAGGTCTATGAGGAAGGTCTTGAGGAAATAAGGAACATGAATACAGTCTAGAGAGAGATTGAAATCGGGGAGAAAATAGGATTATGATAAAGACTATAGATAACTCAAAATTCATCCTAGGAACTTTCTCCAGTGAATGGCATATCATGACACTGGCCAATAGAGCAGATAAAGCAATCCTAACAGTATTTGTCTATGAAGTAAATCATATCTAAATATCAGTACTATAAGGGATCAGCACCAATTTTCCATTTTTTATGATCAACTTAGAGAACAATCTTGGAATGTTCATAATGGTTATAACTTTGACAAAGTAAAATTATAATTACAGCTGTGAGGGTCTGGGAAGGGGATGAGGAGGGTGGGTGGGCTCTCTACAAAATGAGAGAAATGCAACCTGTGCTATATATAAAAATAGGGTTTTAATTATGCTATTTGAAGATGAAGTGAGAACCCATAAGGAAATCACAACTATTAATGTAGTTATTTGAAGATTTTGAAGAAAGGTGGAGAGTAGGGTAAAATTTAGCCAAATTGTATATATGCATATTTAAAAACATTGTAATTTAAATAAGGCAGTACATTTTATAGAACTAAAAAAATGGCCAAAAGTGCTCAGCACTAGGGAGTAGGTTAGTGGGTGGTGAGAATGGACAATGATTCTCATTGTTGCTTTATTATAATATTTGCTTTTTATGATATGAGAATGTGTTGCTTTGATCATTCTTGGGGGGACAAAAAAAGACTGGAAAGAGAGTTTCATGGATCTAAGTTTTCTTATTAAATTTAAGATCAATCTTGGAGGGGTATCCAGTGAGGCTCAGGGTATGTTATAATACCTGCTTAATCCCTGAACATGTCACATTTACATAAGAGAAATCTGCCCTTGACCTTCAAGAGCAACTTCAGCCTATCATCAGCTATAGATAATACACAGCTATATAAAGGTAGAAAATATTTGTGTATGTATAGTAAGACTAATTTTATTTTCAAAATTCATAAATTGTAACAAATAACATTGAAATATATAAATATTTCAATAACTGAATATTGAATATAAATATTCAATAAATATTATAGACCCCAGTTAAAACTCATTAAAAATGCACATTCTAAACAAAATGTAGGGGTCACAAGAGTTTAATTCTAGTTATTTTCCATTTCTAAGATCTATTTCTATTGTTGAGACCTATAGCCTCAAAAAGCTGTTCTGGGGAGTTAAGACTGCAGAGAAGCAGGAGGACATGGAGTTCATCTCTCTCCATGGGTACATCCGAAATACATCTATATATGCAGTAATTCTCACAGAACATTGGCTGAACACTAACAGAAGACCTTGTACACTGGAAAGGACTATAAAGATCCCTGCATAACTGGGTAGGACAAAAAAAAGAAGGGAGAAGGAGGAGGAGAGGAAATTGGATGGGACCTGTACCCCAGGGTGGGGGAGCTGAATCAGAGGAGAGATTCCCAAATTCGGGGAAATTCCCTCTCCAATGGCGAAATAGATTGGGACAGAAGGAAAACATTTAGGACAGAAGGGAAGCATTTGAGGGTGTCAGAAAAGGGTGAAGTAGCCAAACTGTGGCAGATGGGACAGAGTGAGAACTACACAGATAGTCTGTACCACGGCCCTAAGTGTCCCAGACTGGGATGTGTGTTCACAGCTGGCACACTGCTTTGGTTTTGTTTTTAGGTTTTGTGTTTTTGTTAGTTTTGATCCCAATTGTTTGATTTTGTTTTTGGGTTCTTCTGTTTGTCTGGTTGTTCTCTTGCTTTTTGTTTCATTTGGTTCTGTTTTTGTTTCTTTTGTGTGTGTGCATGTTTCCTTGTTTCTGTTTTTGTTTGATTTCATTTTTACCATTTGCCTAGGGTTTCGTCTTTTTTTTATTTTTAATTATATATTTTTTTATATTTCTATTTTTACATTGCTTTTCTGTTGTTTTGTCTTTACACTTTTTCTTTTTTGTTTTCTTTTTTTAATAATTTTTGTCAGTTTGTTTTGTTTCTTTGCTTCATTCTTCAGTTGGCATTCTGGTTTTGTTTATGGTTTTGTGTTTTTGTTAGTTTTCTTTTTAATTGTTTGATTTCATTCTTTGGTTCTTTTTTTTGTCTGGTTGTTCCCTTGCTTTTTGTTTTGTTTGGTCCTGTTTTTGTTTCTTTTGTGTGTTTGCATGTTTCCTTGTTTCTGTTTTTGTTTGTTTGATTTTATTTTTATCATTTGTCTGGGGTCTTGTTAGTCTTTTTTTTTTTTCAAACCCTTTATTACCGGGACGAGTGACTTGCGGGGTCTTCATTCCCAGACCAGAAGTTGGGCCTGAGTCTCTGTGGTGGGAGCACCAAGTCCAGGATGCTGGACCACTAGAGATTCCTGGCCCAAGGGAAGATTAACCACCAAGAGCTCTCACGGAGGCTTCTTATCTGAATCCAAGACCTGGCTCCACCCAACTGCCTATGGCCCCCAGTTCTGGATGCCTCACAGCAAACAACAAACAAGACAGGAACACAAAACCAGCCAACAGCACACAGACTACATGAAGTAATACTGAGCTCACAGACACCCTAAAACACACCACCTGACACGGCCCTGCTCATCAGAGGGAAAAGACTCAGCTGCTCAGCTGCACCCACCAGAACGCAAGCACCAATCCCATCCATCAGGAAGCCTACACAAGCCACTAAACCAACTTCATCACCACAGGCAGAGAACAGAAGCAAGACAAACTACGACCCTGCAGCCTAGGGAAAGGAGACCTCAAATACTGTAAATTAGACAAAATGAGAAGACAGAGAAATACCTTGCAGACAAAGGAGCAAGATAAAAACCCACAAGACCAAAAAAAAAAAAAAACCCCACAAGACCAAATAAATGAAGAGGAAATAGGAAAACTATCTGAAAAAGAATTCAGAGTAATGATAGTAAAGATGATCCAAAATCTCAGAAATAGAATGGAGAAGATACAAGAAATGTTTAACAAAGACCTAGAAGAACTAAAAAGCAAACAAACAGTAATGAACAACACAATAACTGAAATTAAAAATGCTCTAGAAGGGGCTTCCCTGGTGGCGCAGTGGTTGAGAGTCTGCCTGCCAATGCAAGGGACACGAGTTCAAGCCCTGGTCTGGGAAGATCCCACATGCCGCAGAGCAACTAGGCCCGTGAGCCACAACTGCTGAGCCTGCGCGTCTGGAGCCTGTGCTCCGCAACAAGAGAGGCCACGACGGTGAGAGGCCCATGCACCGCGATGAAGAGTGGCCCCCGCTCGCCACAACTAGAGAAAGCCCTCGCACAGAAACGAAGACCCAACACAGCCAGGAATAAATAAATAAATAAATAAATTTATAAAATAAAATGCTCTAGAAGGAATCAACAGCAGAATAACTGAGGCAGAAGAACGGATAAGTGAGCTCGAAGATAGAATGGTGGAAATAACTGCCGCAGAGAAGAATAAAGAAAAACTGAAAAGAATGGAGGACAATCTTAGAGACCTTTGGGACAATATTAAGCACACCAACATTCAAATTATATGCATCCCAGAAGAAGAGAAAAAGAAACGGTCTGAGAAAATATATGAAGAGATTATAGTTGAAACTTCCCCAACATGGGAAAGGAAATAGTCAATAAAGTCCAGGAACCGCAGAGAGTCCCATACAGGATAAACCCAAGGAGAAACATGCCAAGACACATATTAATCAAACCAACAAAAATTAAACACAAAGAAAAAACATTAAAATCATCAAGGGAAAACCAGCAAATAATATACAAGGGAATCCCCATAAGGATAACAGCTGATCTTTCAGCAGAAACTCTACAGGCCAGAAGGAAGTGGCAGGATATATTTAAATTGATGAAAGGAAAAAACCTACAACCAAGATTACTCTAACCAGCAAGGATCTCATTCAAATTTGATGGAGAAATCAAAAGCTTTACAGACAAGCAAAAGCTAAGAGAATTCAGCACCACAAAACCAGCTCTACAACAAATGCTAAAGGAATTTCTCTAGGCAGGAAACACAAGAGAAGGAAAACACCTACAATAACAAACCCAAAACAATTAAGAAAATGGTAATAGTAATCAAGACAGTATGGTACTGGCACAAAAACAGAAATATAGATGAATGGAAAAGGATAGAAATCCCAGAGATAAACCCACGCACATATGGTCACCTTATTTTTGATAAAGGAGGCAAGAATATACAATGGAGAAAAGACAGCCTCTTCAATAAGTGGTGCTGGGAAAACTGGACAGCTACATGTAAAAGAATGAAATTAGAACACTCCCTAAAACCATACACAAAAATAAACTCAAAATGGATTAAAGACCTAAATGTAAGGCCAGACACTATCAAACTCTTAGAGGAAAACATAGGCAGAACCCTCTATGACATAAATCACAGCAAGATCCTTTTTGACGCACCTCCTAGAGAAGTGGAAATAAAAACAAAAATAAAGAAGTGGGACCTAATGAAACTTAAAAGCTTTTTCACAGCAAAGGAAACCATAAACAAGATGAAAAGACAGCCCTCAGAGTGGGAGAAAATATTTGCAAATGAAGCAACTGACAAAGAATTAATCTCCAAAATTTACAAGCAGCTTACGCAGCTCAATATCGAAAAAACAAGCAACCCAATCCAAAAATGGGCAGATGACCTAAATAGACATTTCTCCAAAGAAGACATAGAGATTGCCAAGAAACACATGAAAAGCTGCTCAACATCACTAATCATTAGAGAAATGCAAATCAAAACCACAATGAGGTGTCACCTCACACCAGTCAGAATGGCCATCATCAAAAAATGTTGAAAAAATAAATGCTGGAGAGGGTGTGGAGAAAAGGGAACCTTCCTGCACTGTTGTAGGGAAATGTAAATTGATATAGCCACTCTGAAAAACAATATGGAGGTTCTTTAAAAACTAAAAATAGAACTACCATTTGACCCAGCAATCCCACTACTGGGCATATACCCTGAGAAAACCATAATTCAAAAAGAGACATGTACCACAATGTTCATTGCAGCACTATTTACAATAGCCAGGACATGGAAGCAACTTAAATGTCATGGACAGATGAATGGATAAGGAAGATGTGGCACATATATACAACGGAATATTACTCAGCCATAAAAAGGAATGAAATTTAGTTAATTGCAGTGAGGTGGATGGACCTAGAGAGTGTCATACAGAATGAAGTAAGTCAGAAAGAGATAAACAAATACCATATGCTAATGCATATATATGGAATCTAAAAAAATGGTACTGATGTACCTAGTGGCAGGGAAGGAATAAAGATGCAGACGTAGAGAACGGACTTGAGGACATGGGGTTGGGGGGAAGTGTAAGCTGGGACGAAGTGAGAGAGTAGCATTGACATATATACACTATCAGATGTAAAACAGCTAGCTAGTGGGAAGTTGCTGCATAGCACAGGGAGATCAGCTGAAGGCTTTGTGACATCCTACATGGGTGGGATAGGGAGGGTGGGAGGGAGGCTCCTGAGGGAGGGTACATAGAGATATATGTATACTTATAGCTGATTCACTTTGTTGTACAGCAGAAACTAACACAACATTGTAAAGCAATCATACTCCAATAAAGATGTAAAAAAAAAAAAAAGGGAAAGTCTCTGGAAAGCAGAGACCTGATCCCCTTCGGCTTCTCCAAGGTATCTAGGAAAGCCAGGCACCTGGTAGTTTTAGAAGCTCAGTGTTGTTTGTCTGGTAAGCAAAGGAAGAATGGCAATTAACAACAACAAAACAAAAAGGGTACAAACTTTCAGCTATAAGATGAATAAGGTCTGAGGATGTAATGTATAACATGGGAATATAGTTGATAACACTGTATTGTATAGTTGAAATTTGCTGAGAGAGTAGAACTTAAATGTTCTCACCAAAGGCAAAGGATAAATATGAGGTGATGGATTTGTTCATTAACTTGACGGGGGAAATCCTTTCACAATATATACGTATATCAAACCATCATGATGTATACTTTTAATATCTTACAATTTTATTTGTCAATTATACCTCAATAAAGCTGGAAAAAAAAGCTGTGCTAAGTTACTCTGATGAAAAGTAAACCAACAACTCCAATGTAGTTGAGGGGAAGAAACAAGTTAGTATTAATGTAAATACCTAAAAATATGGAAAGATAGACTACCTAGCCTAGCTGATGAAGACCAAGAGGCTGTGTGTTTCTTACCCATTAAATATATTTGTGTGTGCCATACCTAATCACACCAAGGCCCTCACATCAAACAAGATATCACATCCTCATTATTACAGCTAGACATTACGAGGCTCAAGGGAAATTCTTCCTGTAACAATGGTACCACATGTGTTTCATATTTGCCTGGTTCATTGATTCACCGATGGGTGGTTTTCTTCTTCAAATGCTTGGGTGTTGTCAGACCCCACTAAGAGAGAGAAGTCTTGCTCAGCTTTACCAGCTTATTTGAGGTGTACCAGAGCTCTCTCCATTTGAGAGAATTTAGTGATACACACGTAAAAGAGGGTTCAACCTAAATACTTACAGTTGAGTCAACTAAAATGAATCTTTAATAGCTGAATCGATTGCAGCTATGTGTTTTGGTAAAGTAATAATATTTCCTTCAGTAGGACACTAGAAAAAACTCCTGCTCACATTTTCTCTCAACATTGCGTTAAGATCCTCTAGGTTTACCTAATGTCAGACTGGTGTAGTTCAAAAAGGTAAAGAGTAACTTCATCTTACATTTATAAGGGATTCTGTAGTTGACTTTGCTGTAAATTGGGCATGAAATAAATGTCTTAATGGCAAAAGCAGGGAAACAAAATCTATTATGAAGTTGAAATGAATCTTGAAACAGCAAATCATTTTCTCTGATGTAGTATTTTCTCTGCTATTGTTTTGCTTTATTCATTTTTAAAGCTTTGCTGAGAAGCAATTACATTATACTTTCTCTTTTCTTTCATTACTTATGAATTCAATATTTACTTCATTACAGCTTGATTTTTAAAGGACTATAAGAATTTTAAGAACTTTAAAGGCTCTACTGACTTGGTGACTGTTATATATTGTCTTTTCAACTATTTTCTCAGATTTCTCTAGCATGGTCTGAGATTCTTAATATCTTAAAATGCACAAACAATTTAAATTTGTAGAATTCCTCAATGATTACAAGATGACAGTTCAACTATTTATAACAATTGTAAAAAATAAACACGAGCAATCAAAGTTCCAGAGCTTTTAACCTTATGGTTCCCAAATTCCTTTTTGTCTTAGTCGTGTGATAACTTATTAAAAAGCTGTAGGTCAGTTCATTTAGGTGAGTTTATGTGAATTCAATGTATTTTCAGTTTCATTATTTTTGTTGATGAAAAATCAGGTTAGAGATCGATGTATATGTAAAATACATCTCCTAAAAATGAGTTAAAGGTATTTTAAAAGTTAGTGACATGTTTGTGATTATGTCAGAAGGTCAAATGGTCTGAATTTTTAAATTCAGTGAAGGAGTATAGGAGTTTCTGCTCTGGTATTATTTAGGTACTTTTGGAAAAGTCTTACTGTGGAAATAGATTAGAGGGTCACTGAAACCTATGAAACTTTGTAACTGGAGCATTAACAAAATCATAATCAAAATAATAATGCAGTAAAATTTCTAGTAAATGAAGAATATCCTAGTAAATATAGAATTTTTTACCTTAAAAAATAGAATGTGAAAATAGTTTGATAGATAGGGCTGTGAAGTAGGACTGGAGCTGAGTGGGAAAAACAAGAGCAGAAAAACATCCCCAGAAAGGGCAGGTGGAGCTGTAGTTCTTTCATACACAGAAAGAACTGTGAAATAAGCACTTCCAAAGCAGAATATAAAGTTAAACTGACCCACGGAAATCTGTGGGTATATCATCAGGCCACACACTTCTATATCAGCTGGGCTTGACTGCCTTCAACTGTCTGAGGGAAACTTTCTTTCAGCTGCTGATTCTTTGTAGTAAAAAGCTTTAATAAGCTGACAAAAATGTATGAATCAATGCTATTACTGATATCATTCACGTATTGCCAATTGCATTTTATATTTATCTTTGTTTATGGAGCTGTGCATTGTTGAAAAGCAGACTATTTTTTTAAGGAATAAGTTGCATTCTCCTCTTTAATATAAAAATGTATATGAATTCCAAACAATTCTCAAATCAATGCTGGAGTCATGTTTGTGTTCCCACAGTAGCACTCAAGAATAATAATGCTCTTACATTAATTTTGTTTAGGAAAAAATTACCTGATCAGTGTTTTAAAACCTCTTTAACGAAAGCTCTATGTAGGTAATGTCATAAAAATATATACTAATTGTTTTAATATTTTTTGACTCTCTGTGAAGCATTGTCATGCTTCCTGTTACAGTCAATGGCTTCTAGGGTTAAAATTCCATACTTTAGAGAAATAGTTATCAGCTCAAAAATTTTTATTAATGAATTACTTCTTTATTTTAAAATTGTACTCTGAATTAGAGATGAAAATGAGTAAAAGGGCACTCAAGGTTGAAAACAAAGAGGAATATCATGCAAGCAATAACTGTAAGAAAACTTCTGCATTTTTAGAATCTCCACGTATACTTCAAGACCATGAGAAGTACTAGAGATAAAGAGGGTCACTTTGGAATGAAAAACCTGTTTAACTACTTAAGAAGTTATGAAAAACTAAGTATTTGTGCAATGAATAGAGTTTCAAAATAAATAAAAATAGAAGGAGGCATAAATCCACAACCATAGTTCTTTTAACACTTCTCTTTCAATAATTGATAAAATGAGTAAATCATCTCTAAGGATATAGAATATTTGAAAAACAGTGTTAACCAACTTGACTTAATTGAGTTTTATAGGACACTATACCTCATAGTAACAGCAAACACATCCAGTTTAAGTACCCAAAGAACTTTCATCAAGAGACCATATGCTGAACCATAAAGTAAATTTCAATAAATTTCAAACCATACTGAAAGACCGAACGGAAATCATACAGAATATATTTTGAGCACAGCTGTGTTAAATTAATCAGTACCTAAAAGGTGTCTAGAAAATCCCTAAGTGTTTAGAAATTATACCACACTATTTCAAATAACACAAGAATCAAAAAATCACACAGCAAGTTTTTAAAAGCTTGGAACTAAATGAAAATGAAAACAAAATAAATGAAAACTTTTGTCTACAAATAAATCATTCTATAGAGGGAAACAGAACTTTATAGACTTATATGAGATGAGTGCATTCGTTTCCTATGGCTACTGTAACAAATTACCATAAATATGGTGACTTAGAACAACACACTATTATTCTCTTACAGTTCTGGAGGTCAAAAATCCAAAACCAGTTTCACTGGCCAGAACTCACAACGTCAGCCGGGCTGCAGTCCCTCTGGAAGCTTTGAGGAAGAATTAATTTCCTTGGTTTTTCCAGTTACTAGAGCTGTATTATTTGCACCCTCGGCTGCATGGTTCCTGGCTGTTCTTTCATCTTTAAAGACAGAAGCGTAACACCTCACTCAGTCTCCATGTTGGCTTCCATCTCTCTAGTACCTCCCCCTGCCTCCCTCTTATAAGGACCTTGTGATTACATCATTGGACCCACCTGGATAATCTAGGCTACGCTTCCCGTCTTAAAATCCTTAACTCTATCACATCTATAGAGTCATTTTTGCCATATAACATTCACATGGTCCAAGCAGTAGGACTTGGAGGTCTTGGAGACCACTATTCAGGCTACCACAGGAGGCAAAACTGTTTAAAATTAGTGATCTAAGATTCCACACAAAAAAAACAAGAATATAAAATAATATGGCAAATTAAAACCAAAAAAAAGTAGAAGTCATAATGAAGATAAGAACAAAGATGGATGAAATAAAAGCAGTCATACAAAAGAATAAATTAAAGACTAAACTTATTTCTTTAAAAAGATTAATAGAGTTAATAAACCCGAAAAGATTTACAAAGACGATTAGAAAAATCAATTTGTGAATATCAGGGATGAAAATAAGAATATCACCATAGATCTTTCAAATATAGAAAAAAGAATACTAAGAGTATGTTACAAGCAAGCTTTTTTAAAGATAAATTTGACAACGTAGATAAATCATTTGTGTTTGTGTGCTTTAGTTATTTTGGAATGTGTGTTTGAGTTCGGCTGTTTCTAATGAGAAAGATCTATCATAAAAGAATTAGATAGTAGAAAATGAGAGGGGAAAAAAGTTCAGAGGCGTTCATGTCTGGTATCTAAAGACCATCAGGAACCCACCTGTAGTTTAAAAAGTTATGAAAGGCCATTCACACATCACGGGGGACCACAAGTCATCTCCATAAAAGGGCACTAGGTGAGGCGATTTTTAGGGTTTGTGTTTGCCCTGGGTGGTTTTGAGTAAGGTTTAAAAAAGCAAGAGTTTCCTCTCATGTCAGAAAGTTGGGGTAATTTTATGACTGAGTTTGTTGATAATTGTCTCCTAGGAGACAGGTGAAATGAATTGAGGCTAATGTAATTGGCAAAAAAGCATTATTCAGCACAGGGAGCCAAGAGAGGGGGATGTTTGGTCACCTTCATGGCTCGCACAGTGTTCTTGTTTTTGTCTGAGGTTACACATGATTACAGAGTGAACTTGTTTTGTGCTGCTACAACACATTCATGCAATGGAGTGTCTAATGACAGTCTGCGGAATTCTCCATGTTAAGAGGGGAATACCACCGTGTAGCTGTTCGTGCCAGGCCAGGCACCAGCTGACAGCTGTCAGGGCTGCCTTTTTCTTTCTCGGAGGCCTGAAAAGGCTACAAGTAATTAATGCATTGCTGTCAAAACTAGAGAAATAGTCTCATAACCTAGAGAAAAGAGAAACCCTGTGGATTTTAGAGCAAGGTGAAGGTTGAATGGGATGGCAGCTACATGGACCATGTAGAGATGGGGGAATACAAACACTAGTCCAGTACCTTCCCGAAAGATCCTCAAGTCCAAGCTGCTGATGGAAGAGTTAGATATCACTTATAAGGAGCTGTGACAACAGTAACAAAGGGCATAAAGGCAGTAAAGTATGTGAAAAAATAACAGATTAACAATGATTTAGAGCTGCTTCCTTTCACCTCATTAACATATGGGCACTTTTAAGACAGAAACCCATACTTGAGTGGCTGGGGAGAATCTTTATGACATACAGTGTTAGGATAGCTTCTGTCTCAAGGAGGTTGGGAGACTTGGAATCAGCGATTAACTGGTTTCTGAAACATAAATTACTCTGTGAAACAAAATAAGAAAATATGATTTTTAAAAATTTCTAATTGTGGATTTAAAGTCTAACCAGATACACTCATGCAGTTCACATTAGATTAATGACTAAAAGTAAATTATTATGTATAATTATGGAAAATATGATACTACATGCCTATTTTACATACATTTATAGTTTATAAATGGATCTTCACTATGTCATGAAGTTATTTTGGGAAAGTCAGTACATTTCTATGGGCTTTAATTCTGACACCTCTAAAATAAGATGTGTGCACTAATATATCCTTTAAGTCTCTATTCTTTTGTTTAAATGTATGTACATTAGCATCTATATTTAACTTCAAGTGCTCACTCATATTTGGAAGAACCACAGGAGAACAAAACTCAGTTCCTGAAAATATTAAGCTGTATTTTAAGGCTGTCTAGAGGAAGCAAAATAATTTTTTACCCAAAAATAATGCTAAACTATCATTGGCCAAACATTCCATAAATAACCCAATGTCTTTTTTTCCCCATCTACATCTTTCTAATTCTCTCCTCTATAGACATCCTTATTATTTAGAGTCAGGACTAATAAAGATAGGTTAGCAAAGTTACTGGGAAAGTACATCACAAGTGTCAGTAGCAAAGCTGAGTATATGCTCTTGGCCAACTCTCATCTTTCACTCATGGTATCTATATGAATTTATAGCACCGTTGTACCATCATATTCTGTGTATCTTCTAAATCTACTCGTGCTAGCAAAGTAAAATGCAACTAAATATATGAAAATGATAAATGTTTTATTATGTAAAAATATGTTTTTTCTATGAATAAAGGAAAATTCTTAGCTCATGAAATTATAGAGAAGAGACATAAAAATATCGACAGCATCTATACAAACTAGATTTGTGGCTGATGATTATAAGCTCTGTAAGGGAGGTGGCAGGTGGAAAAAATTGCTTGCAGGCCATGGGGGATGATTATTGGCTTCTACCACGATCAGGTACATGACATTGGGGGGTTTATTATAACAATATTCTCATTTTTAAAATAAATATTATAATATATATACCAGAGTATTGAGATTTAAAATTTTAAAATACATGCAAAGTGATTAAAATTATTTGGCACATAGTAAGTGCTCAATACCCGTCAGCTATTAGATTGCTTCCACCCCACTTCTAGCCTCAGTGGAAATTCATTTATCATATTTGTCCTTCCAGTGTTTGTTTATATTCTTTTTTGCTTGACCACCTTAGATCTTTGACACTTTTTACACCAACCAGGGATTTTTAATATAACATAATCACTCAAATAATGAATATTTTTTAGATAAAACAAGGGGAAAGAGAACAATGGGGTCATCTATTCATTCAACATGTAGAGCTATTTTTTAAATCCAATAATATCAGCAGGTCTGTCCATAATATAATTCACGTCTCCACCCATATCATAAAATATGATCGCCTTCCTTCTGATCATCTGGACAAGCAATTTCTCTGTGTGTCTATATTAAAAATATCATGTGTGGTGGACATTAGTACAATTTACCAATATTTCTAGTTCTCCTCCTTGCAGGTACACACGGCATTTGCATGCCCTGCCATCTTAAGTGTCTCTGAAGTGGTTAATGGAACGTGTGCCCTTTCAGGTGGATATATCTAATGTCTGGTGTTCAACCCTGCAACCCATACATTCTCTGCTTTGATGATTGGGGAAAACATAGTGACAAGAAGGTGCCTTCAGATTGAGGCTGCTTGGACCACTGAGGGTACACGTAGACAATAACTGCCCTGAAGTGTGGTCTAGTTGCACAGCAGATTTTGAATGAGTGGGGTACACATTTTCTGTGGAAATCCACTGATATTTGGAGGCTATTTGTTACCACAGCATAGACTAGCCCAACGTGATTTTATATAATGCAAACTAAATATTATTAGATTAAGGTTAAATCTGCCATTAAGTTACAGGATTTTAAAAAAAAATATGTTATCTGTGTACTAATGTTTTTAAAAAGACATTTGGAGCATTGATTAAAATACTTAGAAATCAGAGAGATGCTTAGGAATATATTATCTATGTATAATGATTCTAAAGGGTAGTGGAACTTAAGCTCCTATTGCCCCTCATTGACCTCAGAATGTACCTTTTTCACAATGTTTGTGCAAAGAGGCTTTGGTCTGCCCACAGTGATGCAGATTACTAGCATGATTTTAATAAAATGTGGTAAAGGTATTTAAACAAAATTTAAAATCACTTTGTCATTTTTTACCTAGGTTTGTCCAAAATGCTAGATCAAGTAACCTTAATTTCGTATTATTTCTAGCATATATTTCCCTGAACTTTTAAAGATAAATATTTGGGACATTTACCTGAATCCATAGGTTGGCAGAAAATCAAAGAAAGGTTAATCAAATTTGTATTACTTCCTTTCCAGCTGAAATTACTACGCAGGACTGTCCTGATCAAAAGAGTACATTTCAGTGATGTCACTCTCTTAGACAAATAGCGGTAGCACTATATCAATATTCTACCAATAATAGTCATGATGCCTTGAAACCGCTCCTGTTTCTAGAAGTACAGCAGTTTTCTTCTATTTTACTATTATCAGTACATCAGGATTCCAAATTTATTGATATGCTTTCATTCCTACATTTTTGGCAATCTTTAATTTTACAGGGAGTGAAAGTATTTCAAATTGAAAAGCTACATAATTTAAGTATATATTCAGGGAGAGGATTGCTGACTGTCACTGAAAAGGCTTCACCAGATGACATTATTGAATTTTCCACTCTGGTGAGCACTCAACTTAGCAGCCTTAAAGCAATGAGTTCAGAACACATAGAGTGAACCCATTTATGAGTCATTAAACTTAATATATCTCATGAGAATAAATTGAAACTAATCTTCCTGCTAATTTTGAACAGGTGACATTACAAGTGTTGGTTAGTATACTTTATGTGTTTTTCATTAATGTGTTCTTAAGACATACTAATAATTTATACTACTAAACATAATATTCATGTGGATTGTATTACCTGAATCTGCAAGATTAAAATACCTTCTCCCTTTATTCAGATCTACCTGGAAGCCAAATCAAAATAATAAATTTTCTTGCTGAATAGATTTTGTTGCATCAGCCAAAAGTAACAGAAAGTCCAAACCAGCATTGGTTTCAACAAAATAAAAAATTATTTCTCTCTCATGTTAAATTAAGGCAGCAGCTCCAGAGCCGGAATAATGCCCAACTATTTCAGGAGACAGGCTTCTTTAACCTGGTTGTTGTAGTTTCTCCCTTTCCCAGTATGTTCCTGGTTTAGAATTGCTGTTTCTGCTCACACTTTCATATCCACATTACAACCAATAAGAAGAAAAAAAAAGAAAAAAATGGGTAAGTTTCTTCCCTTTGATGATTTTTTTCCTGAAAGTTGCACGTGCATTTAATTTGCATTGTATTGGCCAGATCTTAGTCACATGACCATTACTACTTGTCAGGGCACTAGAAAATATAAGCTACATTCTGAAAGGTCAGGTGTCCAGCTACATTTTGAAGGAGATAATGGTTTTTAGGGGACAATCAACATGATCTCAAAACAAGTATTTTATCATTTAAATATTTTATAAATTACAGTCACATTGCCTAATGTCTACAATGGGAATGGCCTGGGCAGTTAGGTTGGAACACACTGAATCTTTGGTCAAGACTGCATGTATCCTAGAGATTGGTTAGATGGGTACTGCCAACATGTAGCTCTACTCAAAGCTACTGTAGATAACCAAGCTCCATTTGGACCAATATATTCTTATTATACACTAGGATTTTTTTCTTTCTTTTTTTCCAGCTTTATTGAGATATAATTGACATATAGCATTGTGTAAATTTAAGTTGTACAATGTGAAGATTTAGTACCATATATGTTGTAAGACGTTTACCAAAAGAAGGTTAGTTAACACATCCTTTACCTCATATAATTACTATTTTTCTGTTTTTGCTGTTATGGTGAGAACATTAAAGTTCTACTTTCACAGAACTTTTGGATATATATATATATATATATATATATATATATATATACATGTGTATAATTATATGAAGGAGACTAGTGAAGATCAAATAGAAGATAAAAGTTGAGATCAGATTATTAAAAGGTCTTATATGTTTTCTTAAGTAACTTAGACTGTATGGTTTGGTTATACATTTTACATTATGAATTGATGAAAATTTTCTTTTTTATTGTTTAATTTTTAAAATAAATAACTCTGGTAGTACTATAGAATGTAAGAGTGATTTTAATAGTGGAGAGGCATGCACAGAGCATTACCCTATAAAGCTAATGAAGGTTAAAGCAGAGCAGCTCATTTGCATGGGCCTTTTCAAGACATGCAGGAGGGGATTAACAAAATACATATTCATAAATTTTTACAAAATTTGAAAAATTAACTACAGCTTAACTTAAGACCACTGTCATTTACCGCATTGACTTTTTTTCCCCATCTCTCTTCCACTTGTCAGGCAGTGATTCAGTTTTCTTGGGCACTTTGTCCATTAATTGGAAGATATGGGGATGTTTAGGTTGCGTTAATATCAGGACAGACTGTAAGGGCAGAAATTCTGTGGGAGTGGTTTGTTTAAAACTTTGGGTTTAATTAGAGAAGTAATGAGAAAGAGCTGAGGAATCATAGTGGAAATTTTTTAGTCCTCCAGGATCTTTCACAGTCATTTGCAATATTGTAATCTGAAAAGAATATTATATTTTGTACACACCTGGAAGAAAACCAATTAACATCAGACATCACAAAGGAGCAAAAAGAGTAGATAGTATACCAAACCACTGCCCACACTCAAATAAAAGAATAATTTTTTAAAAATGGAAATATGCTGTTATAAGGAGTAGTCCTTTCAGATGATTCTGAGTAAAGTACACTGGATAGGAGCCCGCATGGAGTAAAGAGAAGGATCAAAGAAATAAGTATATTTTGATTTGAAGTAAGTGTTATCATAGCTTCTGTGACTTGTTGTGTATCTATATTGTCCCAACCACCCTAGTTCAGTTCTCTATCACTGAAAAAAGAAAACCACAGGTGGGGAAATGTAGAGGTGCTGTATTAATTATTTATTTCTGCATTTTTTTTTTATTGCAAACTTATTGACTTAAAACACGAATTTATTATCTGAGTTTCAGAAGTCTGGCCACAACTTAGTTGGATACTGTGTTAATGTCTCACCAATCTGCAATCAAAGTATTGGTCAGGGATAGAGTCCATCTGGAGGTTGGAGAAGGACAGAATGTTCTTCCTGGGCTCACATGGTGTTGACATCAATCAGTTCCTTGTGGTTGTAAAATTCATGGTGGATTGCTTCCTTACAGCCAGAGAGAGAGAGAGAGAGAGAGAGAGGGAGGGAGGAGACTGTAGCAAGATGATGTTACTCTTATGTAATCACATACTTGTAACTGCACACATCGCATCACCTTGGCTGCATTCTACTGGCTAGAAGGAAGGCACTGGTCCTCAATGCTGCAAATACCAGGAAGATGAATCATGGCATAAAGTCTATTGACCAGAGGCTCCACTCCTCTCTTTGTGAGCAATACTGTGCATGACTTAATGTAGGCTTCCTGTTGGGCAAATGGCCCTCCAAAAAGAAGTAGGCCCAGCCCAAAAGAGTAGAATAATAATAGGTCTGTAACTTGGAATAGTAGCTTAAGATAGTGTCAACCAGTTAGGATTGTTAAGAAATTTAAAACCGAGTACTTGGAACATGTAAAATGAAGAAGAGAAACATCCACAATTTCTCTTTCCATTTCAATCTATGCCATGCTCAATTAAATACCTTAGCAAATTTCACTAAATATAATGATAAACTTTGTGAATATCTTTTTAAATTAACAGGGAAGAAAGTCAAACATCTACCGCTATAAAAATACTTGCTCTTCTCAATGTATTAAATTGGCTACATAAAAAAAAAAAACAATATAATTACAAACTAAAGTGCATTTCTTTCCCAGCAAATGCTATTGGAAGATGCATAGAAAATATTGTAGAGTATACGAAGAGTCAAATGTTAAGAGTAATAAGTTACAGTAATAGAGTTATAGTATGAAAGATTTGCTACCTGGTTGCAGAACGTTCTGATATTCCCAGAATATCTGATTTTATGGTATTTTCTGGATTCAGTTCCAATAATAAAATATTCTACAAATCGCTTTTTTAAAGTGGCCTATTAAAGGAAAGAAGTACTGGCAAAGAATATATTTAAAGGCTTCTTTAACAAAAATCAATGCTTGGGTAAAATCTATGCATGGATAATCATTGATGAAATGGCCACTTTAACTTGGCAAAAGGTTGAGGAATATGGTCACAGAGTGAGCACTAGAGCATTATCTGAAATTTTGTCAGTGAATTATTCATAACTTAGTTAATGTAGCAAAGTGCATGAAGTGCTGAAGGACATCATCACAGGGCATTCAAAACACTGGACAGGCTGAAATACAAGGGCTGTATTTCACAAAAAGGCATATGCTCCAAATTGACTGGCTCTTCTGGGACAAAAGGGAAAGTCAAAAATATATCACAGGGCTTCCCTGGTGGCGCAGTGGTTGAGAATCTGCCTGCCAATGCAGGGGACATGGGTTCAAGCCCTGGTCTGGGAAGATCCCACATGCCGCAGAGCAACTGGGCCCGTGAGCCACAACTACTGAGCCTGCGCGTCTGGAGCCTGTGCTCCGCAACAAGAGAGGCCGCGACAGTGAGAGGCCAGCGCACCGCGATGAAGAGTGGCCCCCGCTTGCCGCAACTAGAGAAAGCCCTCGCACAGAAACGAAGACCCAACACAGCCATAAATAAATAAATAAATTTATAAAAAAATATATATATATCACAAAGCAGATAATTTTGAAAGATAAATGCACACACTTTAAGGTAAAAATAACTGCTTTTCAGAAGAATTTTGTCCAGCATTTTGAAAACAGATGATTGGAAGAGTTTCCATCAGCTAAAAGAGACCTTAGTAAATGTGAAGTTTCAACCTGCTTAAGGGCTGCTAGGAAATTAGCGTTAATTCACCCAGTTTTACGTAAACATGCAAGAAACATGTAGGGCTAGTTTGATGTTGTTTCCAGTCATTTGTCCCTGATATGTATGCAAGGGATGAGGCCAGAGTCCCTAGAGTAGTGGGGGATAGAGGAAGAAGAAGGAAAAAAAAAAAACATTGAAGTTAAACTTTAAAAAGAAATTGAATAGGCTCTCCTCTGGCAGGAGGCGTCAAGAGAATGTGTGTCATTGGGGTCACTTGTGGGGACAGGGACATTTGTCCCTCAGGCTATGGGTGCTCTGATCTGGTGGCCATTAACATGTATCTTTTACCTAAAGAAACTTGTATTATTTTCTCCTATTTGCATTTCTCTATCAATTACACTGATTTTGATACCAAAAAATAATATACATATGTCACCCATAAAAAACCTAATAATGGAAAACTATAGAAAAATTGGTAAAGGGATGTTTTACCTGCTTTTAAAGTTTTTTGCATAAAAAATTTCTGTGGGGTTTAAATACATTGGCTCAGATTATTAAAATGCAACACATTTTGATTAATTCTTAAAGAACAATTGATTAACATCAAGGGAGATAAGTTCTGAGCTTAATTTCAAAAGTTTCTGAATAAAACTTTGCAAAGTTGGTGAATAGAATTTGAAGCAAATGTCTTGAATCAGTATAATGGAGCCAATGTGGCACTTATTCCACTTGGATCAATATATTTTGATACCTTTCTCATCTACAACAGTTATTAAAATCTAGTAATGGTGTAGAATGAATTTAGAATCAGATATTAGAATCATTGTATCATACTGAATTACACTGAAATTTTCAGACAAAATGAAGCATATTCAGTTAGAGTGATTTTGACACTATAAAATGAAATGAAATTCACTTAAGATTACTATTTATTTCATGTACTTCTTTCAATTAAATTATATTTTGTTTTGCAATATAGTGATAGTTCCATAGTGGTACACAAATAGAATCACATAAATGGGGTTATGTGTGTGTACTTCATATATGAAAATAGTGGTAACATCCAAAACATTTGGAGATGACTATTAGACACTTAGGTGGGATGTTGAAGTTGATTGATAGGTCAATCAGAACAATTAGGAGGTCTTTTCTCCAGAAAAACATAAATAAGTACTGTAATGATGGAGAGTTATCAATGATCAAAGTATGGGACCAAATTTTAGAATCATTTCTCCAATGGCATTGATATGCCATAATGTGTATTTCAAGTAGAACTCTGAGATATTTAGCTTTGTGATGCCATTAAGTAAAATATGAAATATAGAAAGTGAGTCAGATGAGAAGTGTTGAATATAGAAAATGTGTTTAGAAATACAGTCAGTCTGCTTCAATGTGACATGCATTCTTAAAAATAACCACACTGCAAACACACACATGTACACACAAAAATCACAGGGCTTTTTGCGAAACTGTGATTAGGGGCACAATACTCAAAACCTTCATCATGGACCCATTTATAAAAAGGGTAGGAAAGTAATAAGAACAGTGGCACAGTTATACATACGTCAAATTGTTAAGAAATGCATAAATGCTACAATAAATATGACATTTTATCTTGAAAAAGACCTGAAGTTGCCTGTAGAAGTGGGTATGGGAAGGATTGCAAGCTGCAGCTTTCAAATTATGGAGGAGTATTCAAAGGATGGTTATCTGTAATTGGAGGGGAAGTTGTAATACCGGATGTGGATGATTATGGCTCACAGTTAGCAGGTAGATGTTTGAAGTGTGTGTATGTGTGTGTGTGCACATGTGCATTTTGTGTAGTCCTATCTGGCTTGGTTCAGCTGAATGTAGTTTTCTGCATTCAGAAAAAGTTGAACTCAGATGAAATTGCAAATAAGTAAATGCAAAGTTGTGTTATGTTCAAATTATTTCTTAATATATCAATCACACTGGAACAAAGTGTTCAGAATAAGCTGCACAGCAGAACTGAGGATATGTTGTAGAGGTTTAGAAATAGATGAAATCATCCAATGATGAAATTTAAAACATAAACAAGATCCAAAATGTATACCCTGAGTTATTGCCACACATACCCAATTTTTTTTACCAACTTAAATTCATCTAACAATAAATGCAAAAGTGGAAACTACAAATGATTACAAAGGACATAAAGATCTGTTGTTCCAGAAACAGTACACTGATTGTAGTGGTATAATGAAAAGTCTCTAGAATCAGAGAGACTTGTATTCCAAATAATTAATTTTGTCAATTAACCAGAAGAAGAATTATTAAAACCAGAAGAAGATTATTTGTGACCAGAAGAAGATTATTTAAACTCACTGAGGGCTCCAGTTTTCCCATATGTCAAATGGGAATATTACCTATCGCAAGTACAAAATAAGGTGTGACATACTTAGTATGGTGCTTGGATTGTAGTAGGCACTGTGCAGCTCCATGCATATCCATCTTTTCACTGCACTGCAGAGCACACCTGCATGGTTTGTCCACCCACACAGCAGGTCAGAAGTGCTGGTGAATTATGCCCCTTGTGAGAAGCCATACCAGTGATATACTAGAGTAGGTGTATAAAAACCTCTCACCTCTCAGGATAATTTAACCCATCAAATATTTTGACTCTGTTGGAATTATTATGTATCCTTTAATAAAATAATGAATACTATGTAGCCCTCTATGGTATTTGTTTGTTTTATTGTGTTTGCCAATAAAAATGTTTATGTAGTCACATTATAATGATAACTTTACTAGATATTTGTTGTTCTTCTTTCTTCTTTCTACCTAATTTAAATTATTTTCCATTTAGACTTGTTTTACATATGTGATGTAATCATGTTTACTGCAGTCTCTCTTTTGAAGCATGCTATATAAAAATTGGATAGAGAGTGGAAGACGGTAGGTACGGAAAAGAAAACACAAGAAGCAAACAGTAAGATTAACTATTTGTAGGTTTTCCCCAGGTCCTGGGAATCCTGAGGTATAAAACAGGGGCTTTGGCCAGATAATATCAGGTTTCCTGGGAGGGGAGGAGGAGGAGGTTGAGCTTAATCACTGGCCAGTGAGTCAATCAGTCATGCCTACGTAATGAAAGTCCACTAAAACCTGAACAGCACAGGGGGAGTATGTTTGCTGGTGGGTGATACACGTTGATGTGCCAGGAAAGTGACCTCCTGAGGAGAAGGAAGCTCCGTGTCTGGAACCCTTCCGTCCTCACCCTATGAGTCTCTTCACTTGGCTGGTCTGGATTTGTATCCTTTATAATAAAACTGCAATCATAATTATAGTGCTTTCCCACATTCTGTGTCATTCTAGCAAATTATCAAATCTGAGAGGACAGTGGGGACCACTAAATTTGTAGCCCATTAGTTGTGCAGGTGGCTGGTGAACCCCAGAACTTTCAGCCGGTATCTGAAGGGAAGGGAGTCTTGTGGAGACTCAGAACTCAAACTGAGAAGTCTACACTGCCTCCAGGTAATTAGTATCAGAATTGCATTGCAGAATTTAAAATAAATGAGGAGCAGAAAGAAGGGAAAATTGTGTTTAGAAAATAGCAAGAAAGGAGGAGGTAAGTATAGACCAAACCGGCGAGGGCTAAAGGTATGCAAAATATGGAGTTTGAATGTTTTTCCTAAGTGCAATAGAAGGCCTTTTAAAGATTTAAAGCAGGTAAATAATGGAAATAGAATTATGGTGAAAACATTACCCTGGGTGCTATGTGAAAAACTGCAGACTGGTTGGAGGTTACAGTGATCCTCCAGGTGAAGATAATCCAGGCATGGACTTGCGTAGTCACAGTGGAAATGAAGCTACTGGGATTTACATTGGTGTTAGGGCCTATAAGTCCTGCAGCTGTATTGGATATGGAGGAGAGAAACTTAGAGGTTATTTATTCTTAGGTATTGGCCTGAAAGTAGTAATTACTCAGATGGAGAAGAATGAGGTAAGAACTGACCTATTAGGATGGGTGGAGAGAATTTTGTGTACCTTAAGATGGCTTATTGTGGTAGCAGACTAATGACTCCCCTAAAGATGTTTACATGCAGATTTCTGGAAACTGAATGTGTTACTTTATATAGTAGAGGGGAATTAAAGTTGCAAATCAGCTCACCTTAAAGGAAAAGATATTAGCCTCTATTATTTGGATGGGCCCAATGTAATTACAAGTTTCTTTAAAAGTGGAAGAGACAGGCAGAAGAAAGAGAACTAGAAAGATGGCAGAGTGAGAAGGACTCAGTGATGTTGGCTTTGAAAATGGTTACATGGGCCATAATCCAAGGAATTCAGGTGGCTTCTAGAAGCTGGAAAAGGCAAGGAAATAGATTTTCTCATAAAGCCTCCAGAAAGAAACTCAGCCCTACTGACACCTCGATTTTAGCCCTGGATAAGCCTGTGATAGAATTCTAATCTGCAGAAATGTAATATAATATATTATGTGTTTGAAACCAGAAAATTTGTGGTAATTTGTTACAGCAGCAATAAAAAACTAATACACCCATTAATCATCCAGTTAGAGGTTTTCAGAAAGAAATTATTTTATAAATCTTTAGTTCACAGAAGAGGTTAGATAAAGAGGTGTAGACATGAGGGTCAAGGGCATATGACAAAAAGCAGATAGGCAAGGAAGAGGCCAATTTAGATGATACATGTTTTGTGATAGTACAGTTTAACATTTTCAGCGTCTCATATTACACACTCTGTAGTATAATGAGTGGATTACCTAGGGTACGTGTCATGTCAAGAGACACGTGTAAAATCTTAATTCTTGATATGTTTTTTATATTTTGAATGATTTTGTTTAGAGTATTCAAAAGTATACTTATAAATATTTGATATTTTCATCTAGTACAGTTTTTAACAGGGAAGTAAGCATCAGAAAATAATTAACATAAACATATGCTTAGATACAAAAGAAAATTTTAAAAATTTATTCTATAGTAGGAAGATTGGAGGATTTTTTTGTTTTCTTTTTCTTCTTCGATATAATTTCATATTTCTTGAAAACTACTGAAGAAATTCCAAGATAGCACTGATTAAGTAGAAGCATGAACAATTTTCTGTTTGCCAAACAATAATTATTATCTCTCAAAGGATCACAAAATGTATATTAATGAATATTTTTACCAATTCTGGACTCTGCCATGTCAATTATTTTGAGAAATGATAAAAGTTAATCCAATCAAGTTGTCAGCAATTACAGTCCATTTCCCTGTGTTTGATACACATATAACATATTATCCTATAGTAATATTATAATTAACTAGCTAAAATGTTTAACCAATTGTATTTTGAGGGTTATTTTCCCTGGCTTTAGTAGTAGCTTATTGAGACAATAATGAATTCTGTGGAGCCAATCTTATTCTCTCCGATTGAAAAGACTTTGTTATTTATCATAGACAGAGAAAGGCTGTTTTCTTTGCTGAAAAAACTAAATTAAAGTGAAGTGAAAAAATGGATTGTTGGAGCAAAAATTTGAGAAAGCTGCTTCGTGAGAATAAAGCCCGCTGTGAAGAGAAGCTGGCATTTTACAGTCAGACATCGCCTTTCACTGGCATCAGTTACATTTAAAGGCACCATGAAAATTGTGTGGCATGGCATTAAAATGCTTTTAGACTTCTCTTTGGATAGAAAATGTAGATTTCATGTAACTTTTATCTCTCCAAGCTAGTGGAGACTAGGGCAATGCTGTTTGTGCTTTAGAGCACTGCAAATTATGTTACAGAATCCAAATGCAGCCAAACAAGAATTAGGTACAGATTATTTTCAGTTGTATTTTTTAACTGTAACGCTTTAAAGAACTCATATTTCTTTACACTAAAAATTAGCTGCTCTATGGATATTTTGCTCAAACCTAGTCACATTAATTATGTTGTATCAAAATTAAAAATAAAATTTTTTTACATCTATTAAAGTGTTTTTAGCATTTGCAAAAAATCTTGCAACATTCAATCATAGGAGAAGTTTTGACCAAAAAGTGAGTGTAACTCTGACAACACTTGTTTATCATGAGAGGTCAGCTTTAATGAAAAATGATCTCTCATTGTCTTTTATTCCTGGTTCTGGAATATCCTCAAGTGTTGTGAAAGTAAAAGCACACCCCCTCACCTTCCTGAAGAGGGGAGGGGTTTTACTTCATCTCTCTCTTGGACAGAGGTCATTATCTGTTTATTTTTATTTGTTTGTTTTATGAGACTACGTTACATGAAGCACATATTTAAAGCATACAATTTGAAAAGCTTGAATATATTTATAAATTTCTTTAACCATCAAGATAATGAGCATATTCATTATTCCCAGAAGTTTCCTCATACCTCTTTGCAATGCCTCCCTCCTGCCCTTACACCCCATCCCCAGGCAGCTACTGATCTGCTTTGTCAAACGGATCAGTTTGTATGACTTTGAATTTCATAGGGAAGAATTCATTGAGTATATATCCTTTATTTTGCTCTCACTTTTTCTTTTACTCAGATAATTGTTTTGAAATTCATTATGTTGAAGCATGAATCAATAGTTAATTTATTTTTACTGTGGTGAAGGATTCTATTGTGTGGAAACCCTACAATTTGTGTGTCTATTCACATGTTGATGTATATTACAAATAATATTGCTGTAATTTATTTTTACTGTGGTGCAGGATTCTATTGTGTGGAAACCCTACAATTTGTGTGTCTATTCACATGTTGATGTATATTACAAATAATATTGCTGTGTGATTATAAGTTGCATTGGTCCAGTGATTAATGATGTCGAACATATTTTCATGAGTTTGTTGGTCATCTGTCTTTGGGAAAGTGTCCAAATCTTTTGCCCATTTAAAAAAATTGGACCGTATGACTTATAATAAATTTCATTAAGAGTTTGAGCTTTTAAAGTTCTTTCTAAAGAATGTATTCTGAATACAAGCTCTGTATGAGACACATGATGTGCAAAGAGCAAATATTTTCTCCCAGTCTGTAGCTCGTCTTTTTATTCAACTCTGAAGGAAGAAGAAAGAAGTGTCAAATTTCTTTTCTTTTTTTTTTTTTTTTTGTTCAACCAAGAAATTCTACAAGTATTCACACTTCCTTCACAGGAATACTCAGGAGTATAATATTGTTACATCAAGCAACAAATATAATTATAGAATTTGGATAGTTAGAAGCTATAAACTGTTTAACGACAGTGTGTATTTTGATCTCTGCAATCTAGGCATCTTAAAAGATTTATTAGTTCAAATAGTACTTCCAAGGAGAATTTTGCAATAATAGAAAATAAAACAGAGTTGTACATTTTTTTATACAGCCACCACATTTGACAAGAAATAAGACTGGTATTTTGAGAATATTCTCAATTTGATATCAGCTCTTACTTTATGAATTCAAATCGTGTTTGCACTTCTCTGGCTGCAAAAGGAGAAACAATATATTCTCTCTTTGAGATTATTTTTCATGATCATCATTTTCAAGGCTAAACAATGGAATTCCACAGTTAACACTAAAGAATGGGAACAGGTCTAAAACATTTAAACTTGCATTATTTATTTTCTTGCTGAAAAGAAAACAGCAGAAAATACTGTGTTACCAAATATAAGACATTTAATATTTTGCTTCTATATCAGGAATCATTTGTTTGAAGGAAATAGCAATATATCCAAATGATATTATGTGAAATGTTATAAGTAACTTATGCTGGAACTTATGAGCAAGAACCACAGCGAGGTCTTATGAGACACAGAAAGTGTAAACCTCAAGAAGAATTAATGCATCTATTTCTTCTTTCTCTTACTCACTAGGGCCAAATGATCTACTTCCTAATCTCAGTTGAACATCTGTTTATTCACTCTTCATTTCTGCTAATAAGATCCCTCTTCATGGTTTATGACCAGTATGGCCCCAACATCGTGACTACAACATAGCAGCCTTAGAACCTGGGTCTATATGTAGAGGTCTAGGCCTCATATATAACTGAAATAAATCTCTCCATACCCGAACCCTCTTTCCTGAGACTCAGTGGTTATACCTTTGGTTGAACTGCAGCAATATCCATCTCTGATGCTATTAGCTATGGACCAGGTAGAAGATAGTGTTGGAGGGAATTTGGACATGCTGCTCTATCTGTACATCTGGTATGTGAGAGCTGACTGAGAGAGAAGGATGGAGAGACCCATGAGAGATGAGTGCTCTTCAGAGCAGGGACAAGTTCAATGTGGTACTCCAAAACTACCTACTACATGAATAGTGCCAGAAATTTTAAAAGGTATTAAGTGTTCTCTCAGATTGAATTTACAGAACTTATTTACATTTTTGTTGTTTATTTCTCAATCATTTTCTTAATCCTTTTCTATCTCTCAGTAGCCAGTTCAACTGGGTTAGGAAAGAACATATTATATTAAAGGGTTGGCTTTTGCCAAAATCAAAGAAATCTAACCCGTGAGGAAAAATAGGACAATCATCACAGGAAAGAAGAAAATCATGAGTGAACTGTGTATATCAGTTTGTTATATTATGTTAATTTGCTAAAATTACATAAAAATAATAAAACCACCACATATTTGTGTTTTATATTTTTCTTGCAAAATTTTTAATTTATCTTTTAAATAAATTTATCTTTTAATTTTCATTTAAACTTATCTCCATATGTTTTCTATTTTCTGTTGGAACTAACATTTCTTCCTGGCATCTGTCTTGAAATAAAGAAACTACACATAAAACATACATTGAATGGCAATGAACAGTTTCTTCTTCTACTCATCTATTTTTATTTATTTAAAGCTGAAAATATATTATGATGGCAGAAGACAATGCCCTGTTAGATGAAAATGTAACATTTCAGATTCTGTAAATTTCACTGAAATATAATTAGAGAACCTTCAGAAAAACAGCAAAAGTAGAATAAGATGAAAAATCACATTGATCAATGTCAGGAAATGGAGCTATTCTCAATACATATATTGTTGGCAATTAACATTGGTTCAAATGAATTTAGAAATTGTCAAATATGTTAAGACCATTTACAGATGGAAGAGTAAGTGCACATCAATTCATGCAGAGTAGCTGTGGTCTATTTGCATTATTATTATATTTTTGGCACTTTTATTTCCCTGAAAGTACCTTTCTAATCTCATGGTTTACTATAACTTTATCTCTTTATAATATAAAGATAATCTTCCTTATCTTTAATATTGGAAGACACTTAGAGTAGATGTCAGATAACTGTAGATTAAGTAACATTCATATTTATAAAGTATTGCTTCTTTTTGTTTCTTTTTTATTCTTTAAAATAGATAAAAATATGCTATGTACAGAAATGAAAAAGATCCAAAAAATTATTACATTACTATGATTGAATTATTAGATCTGGTATAAGAAATCTCTTTAAGTTACTGACTCAAAACATATTAAACAATCCAAATTATATATCATAGTAAGTTTATTCAGAATGCATTAATCAAATTTCATGATTTTTCAAATATCACAGAGTACAAATCAGGTCCTAACTGAATAATAAGAATAAAATATCTTATTTAATTTTTTTTTTTAAATTCTACAAATTGGCAGTATGACCTGGTAAAAGGGCTCTGGATTAAAAGCATGAGCTGTGTTCAAAACGTTTTGTCATCAGTTTCTTGTTCTGTAACTCTGAATAAGAGGCAATTTACGTCTTGAAATCACAGTTTATCCCTCTATAACTTAGGAAAAATACCATATTTCCTCATTTCAAATATACATTCTTTCAACATCTCTGATATTGGGATGGAGATTACATAACTCACAAAATCAACTTGTCAGTTTACAGGCAGAGTATTGTGTTGTAAGGTTATTGTCTTCCTGTAATGTACTGAAACATGGATTGATGATACCTAAATTTGATTGTTAACTGAGTTAATTTTTTTTTTTTGCATCAGATTCAGTGGAAGTTGCCAAATTCTTAGGATAGATCAAAACTTGGAGAGATATATAAGAATGATTTCAAAGGAGTATTACTTAGGTCTTGAATATATGTTAAAACTTTCCAGCTGGGTTGCAGAAGAAATCAAGTTAAATTAAAGGAAAATAAAATCCCAAATTAAAGCCTAAAAACAATTTCCAAATAGGAAGTGCAAACTGCAGATATTCTCCAACCTACCTATCCATATATTAATAGATATTATGGATGAAGTGATACTATGTGCACAACGTATAAAATTGTCTTAAGTATTAAAGAAAACTACACATTTCTTATAGCAATATAAGTAAAGCAAAACTATTTTGTCTTACTGAGTGGTCAATCCCATAAATATAAAAATAAGTGAGATAATATAAGGGATGTACACATTTTAAATACATATTGCAAATCAATCATGGTGTCTTCCACTCTAGTGAAGATGGAATAATGATACACTGCTGCCTGAAGACAAAAACAAGCAGAAATCAGACAAAATATTTGAAACAACACTCAAGGCACTGGGTATCATGAAATGAAAGTCGAGGAATAGGAAACAAGGAAGTAGCCCACTTTCCAGGCCATAGTACAGGAAGGAGAAATCCAGACAGAGCCTGGAAGCTCTCTGAATTAAGGAGATAAGAGCTAGAGGTCTTGGGAAGCCAGGGTGGGTAGAATTTGCAGGACAGAGTACTGCAGAAAAGACAGCTACCCAGGGAAAGAAGTTCAAATACATTCAGAAGGGCCTCCTTGAATATTCAGTTTATGACTGATCAGAGAATGAAGTAAAGACACTACCTGGCACCAGGAAAAGAACCTCTCCAAAAAGATTAGAGGTAAAAGTATCTGGCACTTAAAGAGGGTGTGGAATAACACATGTTCTTAATAACCAAAGTAGAAAGTTTTATAATTAGGAGGGCATTGGTTACAGTATTAAGCAGGATCTTGCCACAAAAGTGGGAGAAAAATTAATCCTAGAGTAAACATAGTTCTAAGCCAGCCTAACAAAGTTTAAGAGCAAGATTCAAAAGGTAAAACTATTTCCAAAATGCTTAAGCATATCCCAGAACGAAGCTCAAGAATATAGTAATATAAAAAGATTTAGTAAGGATCAAGGTAAAATTCACAATGTCTGGTACCCCCGAAAATGACCAGAGATGAAAAGAAGGAGGAAAATAGAAAATATAATGAGGAGAAAATCAAAACTGACCCAGAATTACACAGATGGTAGAAACTGTAAAAACAAATAAACATTAAAACAATAATTATGAAAATATATTTTACTTCCACCTTGGTTAATGTGATATCTGACAGGTTCCTCCCTTCTAAAGTTATTATTTTTTCTTTGTGATTAACATCATGTTGATGTATATTGTTCATGTAAGTTTATGATGTATTTCTAATTATGGAAAAATTGTCATAATTTTTAACATTCAAAGTGAAAAAGAAACTGTATTCTCCAAAGGACAATGAATTACTCTTGATATTTATTTACATCCACATGCATTTACCTAGCTACTTACGTTTTGAAGCACAGCTAGGTTTGAAAAAGAGGGGAAAGAAACTTTCCTTTTGTCCCTTTAATTTCTGAGCTTTGCACTTAGAGGACAAAAATCTCTCCCTTTTGATCATCTACACAGTACAAGCTACATGATTCTGCCAGGTGGTAAGAATGTGGGCTTAGGGCTTAGGCTTCTACTGAATCTCAGCTCTTCTCTTTACTCTTCCTTTGGCTTGGGACAAATAACATAATCCCTCTGAGGCACCCCACCCATAAAATGGAAATCATAATACTTGCTAAAGAGAAAATATAAAAGTGCTTAGAACAAAATAGGCACTTATTAAATGTCAACTTTTAGGGAAAATGATGATGATGAAGAAAAGAATTGAGCATAAATATTTTTAAAAAATGGAACTTGAATTTTTAAATAAGACCACATGTTTAAACAGAAGCCATGAGTTCATTTCCTGATTGGATATTATTTGTGTGTGTGTGTGTGTGTGTGTGTGTGTGTATTTATAATTTATTTTACATTCTTTTCAGAAGTTCTGGTTTAAAAATGCAGACTGTTAGGATCAATGTCTTACCATGGAGAGAACTTACTACTTGACCCCTGTGTTTGGAAGAGGTACAGTAAAATTTTTTTTGGAAGAGGTACAGTAAATTTTAAAACTCTTTAAAAAGTTTGCTATTTGGTACCTTGTTAGGAAAATCAGTGATGTGTGAATTGATGTGCTCTTATAATCTGTAAAGTAGTATATAAATATAAGCAGTTTTAACAGTACTTATTAATATTTTTCACTATTTCAATTTTGTTGAAACAATGAAATAAATCAAATGTTGTTTTACTGTGAAGCTCCATGACTTAATAATTGCTTGATTTCTTTAACCTTACAAGTGTTTACCAATTCATAAAACATTAAATGAATCTTATTGTCTTTACCTGTCTTCATAGCCATCTTAGGTGATTATCTAGAGCTAGTCAGGTTATGTGAGTGATTGATTCTTTTGGCTTCTGTGTTAGGCAACCTGAAATTTATACAATTTATTGCATACTTTGAAAGACTGGTGACGTAAGACTGTTGGTAGCTAGAATATACTTAATTCAGAAGATAGACTGCGGAGACTTAGTTATTCCTTACAATGGTTATCTAAAGGTGATTGCTGAATTTTAAAAAAAAGTTTTACACAAATAAGACATAATTTCATCAAATTATTGATTATAGTCTGATTTTATATGACTATGTTTAGTCATATAATATGAAGGCATTTATCCAAGTAGAATAGTAATTTATACTACAAAAATCATAAGTATCCACATTTTGGAATCAAATGTCATTTGCCTAAGACTTCAACAGCTGGCTCAAAATGTCAAATTTTGTTTATATGTATATTTCAATGAGGTCCCAAACCATTTACTTATAATCAAAGATTTATACTTATTTCAAATTTATAAATATTTAATTAGAAAAGCATATTAAGTGGCTAAAATAAATAACTAACAGATGTAATAAATTTAATTTGCCACCAAAGGGATGTAATCCTATAGAAAATTCTACAGGAATTTTAATTTGAGTTGAATGGATTGTGGTGTACTGAAAGATTATAACTGGTGTAGCATAGACTTGGACAGATTAGTTTGCAGTGTGTTTTAAATGTAGTCTCTGGTAAAATAAGGGATTACTGCTTTTTGTTCTTCCTTTTTGAAGGCTTATAAATACACATTTTATTGGGTAAATGGTGTGTTATTCTGAAGTTGACTGTAAAAGTAAGTAAATAATTTCCTTAACAAAAAAAATCTAGTTTATTCTGCCATAAACTAAAAATGCCCTTTCTGTGGTAAAACCACATCAAGTTATTATAAAGTTACATTGAATTTCAGAACCCAGAAAATATCAGTAGAAATGGGTAGTATGTATTTGTATAAAAATGCTCATATTTTGGAATGAGAAATTTTTTGACGCTTCTATTGGCTATGATATGTTTAAATATACAATTAAAAGATGAAATAGTAATATAATATAGCATTCTGATTGATTTATAATACTGAGTGTACTGGTTTCCTAGAGCTTCACTAATAAATTACAGACTAGGTGGCTTAAAACAACAAAAATGTGTTCTCTCATAATGCTGGAGGCTAAAAGCTATAAATCAAGGTGTTAGCAGGGCTGTGCTCTCTCTCTGAAGGATCTAGGGGAGACCTCATTGACTCTTCTAGCTTCTGGTGATTTCTTGGCTTGTAGGTTCATCTTTCCTCCATTGTCACATGGCATTACCCCTGTGTGTCTGTGCCTCTGTGTCCAAATTTCTCTCTCCTTATATGGTTCCAGGTGGACATGACACAAACTTTCAGGGGAAACTATTCAACCCAGTACATGTACATACTGAGATCCAAATTATAGTGCTTACATGAAAGGTCAGTCTCCCAGGTTTCTGCTGAATTTATTGATTGATGGTCTTATGTAAGTTTCTAAGGTTTTATCAGATCAGTGGTAAAATTGATTGTACGTTCAGCAGTGGTGGATATATCAATATGATGAAAAAACATGTAAGAATATAGGAAAGCAACTATACTCCAATAAAAATTAATTTTAAAAAAGAATATAGGAACAAGAAGGAGAAGTTTAAAATATTGAAACAAATAATCATGTTTGTAACAATCACCTCATATCTTGGAACCTTTGAAAAAGTAAAACAAATTAATGGAACTATTAATATTGTCTTCTCTAACCTTGGAAATTGACTATAATAACAAAAGAAAAAAATTTTATGTTTAAAGTAAGAAATTGTGAGGTGCTTCTAAATTATATAAACATAATTTAGATAACCTAACATTTAAGTACTCTTTTCCATAAAGTTGACCTTCTGATAGTCAATTCATCGAATGGGACTGGTCAGACTTTAAAATATACATTGCATAGTGTCATTAAATGACCTGAGATATTTTGTATTCATGAGCTTATTGGAAGATGCTTGTAGCATTTAGTGCTTTAAAGAGAGGAAAATTACTTCTGTCAATTATATGTCAGCTATAATACATGCAGCTCTGAGCTAGCTAGATGAAAGTTATTTATGTCTTGTAAAACACAGCAATAAAGTCACTTCATACATGAGTGACTAGTGTATGCCACTAGCAGATATTTTTTTCTCTTAGAGCATTTTTGTAATAAATTTAAAATGTGGTACTTAATATATTCGCATTAAGTAACAGATTTCTGTGAAATTTTAAGGGTTTTATACCATTTTTTTAACCATGGGGAAAAATGTTTTATATTGGAAACAGGATAATTTTGCTCCAAATGTTAAGGTAACAATGAAAAATTAAAAATGAAAAAAAGGTGCTAAAACAAAAAATATGATGTTTTAGATTAATATATTTTTTATACAATTTTGGTTTAGTTTGAAATAATTTGACATCTAGTGTACATCTAGTGTCAAATTATTTCGAAAGCAAAAATTATTAAAGTTTTTCAAAATTTTAAAGCACGGTTGAATACGAATATAGAAAATGGTGTGTTTTAATACGTAGGAAAAATATTATTGTCTAGTGGTGTTCTCCTGCTGAGAATAATTTGAGAATCTAGAAAAAGACAAAGAAAAAAAATCATCAGGTCAAAGACTTTGGAGGCTTAACAAGGCAGACAAGAATTATGGACAAGAATCAAAATAATAAGGAAAACCAGAGCTGTGAGTGTGGCATTCAGGGTTGCTTTTCCCTGTACTCTTCTGCTGTTTCAAAAAGAAGCAACTGAGAAGCTTTGAAGCTGAACTGAACTTTTCACAGCCTCCTAGGGCTAGGAAGGGTTTTTCACTATTAAAATTTTATACTGGATAACTCTGTTGTGGGAGCTGTCCTGTGCATTGTAGAATGTATAACAGCATCTCTGATCTCTACGCTCTAGATACCAGTAGCAACAACCTTCCTCTTCCAAGATATGATAACCAATTTGTCCCCAGGTAATACCAAATATCTCCTCTGACCAAAGAAAAAAAAAGTGCCTAATAAAGAACTACTGGGCTAAAGGAACTGAAATTTTAGTTTAGGACTTCCAAATAGGGGTTTCCTAGTCAATGTTCCAGGCTTTTCACTGATACCCTAAAAGGTGTTCTTCCACTTCTAGATATAAATATAAACTTGAAATAAATTGGCCCTGGCAGGGGATGAGTTCCAACTTTAAAATATTTGGATCCCTGAACTTTATTAAGTGGTCTGAGGCTGCTAATACACCAAGTGTCCGCAAGAAGCAAAACTAATAGTACATCATTCTGGGCCACAAATAATGTTTATAAATGTTCATATTCACTGTACATCATTTAATCAATCTCAGCAGGCACTCAACAAGAGTAGACACCATGACCAGAATTCAAAGAGATGCTATAAATTGTCTCTTCATGTAGTGGAGTTATCACACACAGACTTTTAAATTATATATGCATAATATATTTGAGCAACTAAAAGGTGAGTTTGCAAACTTTCCCAGAGAATTGGAAAGCACAAAAATAAAATAAATAGAAGTTCTAGAAAAGAATGTAAAAACTAAAACTAGAGAGGTGGAAATTATGGTCAAAATCTCTCTCGGAGTCTTCCAAAACAATAAATGCTATGGGAAATAGAAAAGTATTTAAGAAGATATGGAGTATGGAAGACTCTGTTTTTGGTAAAGAGGGAGTTACAAGGGATGAATTTACCTGCCCTCCCCTCTGCCTGAAAAAAACACAATAAAATTAAATATATATATATATATATATATATATATATATATATATATATATATATATATACACATACATATATATAATGAACTGTCTTCAAGACACTGTATATCAGGCAATGAAGGACAGTGGTCCTTGAGAGACAGGAGACAAAAGAGGTGTACTCTAAAATTACCTTTACTGTCTTGAGGGAGTTTCCAGGCTCTCCTACTGGGAAGAGGAATTGATGTTGAACCCTGAGAACTCCTTGAGTTGAGGAGCTAGAGCTGAAAGTCCAAGGAAACCAAGACAGGTGGAGTTTGCAGGGCAAAGTATCAGAGAAATGAGAGCTGTACAGAGAGAGATCTTCAGGTCCCTCTAGAGTATTCAGGAGAGTATTTATCTTGTATGGGAGGAGACTACTTGAGGCCTGGGGAAGCACCACTCCAAATAATTTAAGGTAACAAGTGCCCGTGCTCCCACACTCCCACCTGCAAGCCAGGCTAGAAAACATTGTAATCCGTGGGGCATCGGGCAGAGTCCTTAGGAAGGTCTTACCTCAGTAGTTGGGAATAGTTAGCTCTAGACTGAGCATCGTCCCAAATCTATGTTAAGGGAAAAAAAAGAAAAAGAGAAAAAGCAAGACCTGAAGGATCAAACTGCTCTCAAGTACCTAACTTCACTGAAAAACAAAGCAAAAGGATATTTTATAGAAAAACAAAAATATCCAACACCCAACAAGGTAAACTTCACAATGTTTACCATCCAACCAAAATTTTTCTAGCGTGCAAAGAGTCAGAATAATCTTGCCCATAATAAAGAGAATAATTATTCTATAAAAACCAACACGGAACTGGGATGGATGTTAGAAGTAGCAGGTAAAAATATTAAAACAGTTTTTATTATCATTCCATATGCTCAAAAAGTTAAGTAGAGACATGGAGAATAAAGAAAGACTCTATTTAAACTTTTAGATATAAATGCTATAGCATCTAAGAGGAAAAATACACTAGATATAATAATTTGGATAATCTGGATATGGATAATTTGCCTAATAGGCAAATTACACATTGCAGGAGTAAAAAACAGCGAACTTGAAGAAAGAGTAATATAAAAGATACAAAATGGGACATATAAGGGAACATAATTTTAAAAAATAAAAAGAGCATCATTGAATCCCAACAATTCTAGTCCAACATACTTTTCCAAAATCTTTCTAAATACAGTCCTAGAATAACATATCTAAAACATCAATATTATAAAATCAGTCTCCTATAGGAAATTCTCCAATGGTTTTGTGCTAACTGAAGGTTTTCCTTAGCTTCCATGCAGAAAATTTTTATGAGGTGATATGCCTCTCTAGTGTAATTTCCTATCACCTTTTATCAAAATGTTTTATTTTTAAGCTACCAATTTTAAATAATTTAATTAGCACCTTCACTGTTTATTAAATAAATACAGTTATGAACATTTCAAAGATTCTTGATTTAGCTCTAGTATATACTGCACTATCTCCCTAAAATTCAATGCTTAAGTGTGAGATCCTTTGTTGATCCTTCAAGGAAATCTTTTTACATGTTCACCACACTACTTCCTACTCAGCATAAATTTCTTCTGTCCATAGCATGGCAGAATCATACTACTCCATTGTTTGTATCTGCCCTAGTAAATGTATTTTTCTATACTGAGGAATACCTTGTTGGGGGTCAATGGTAGTAAACCAATAACATTTTTTATGTCCAAGCCCTAGATTAGTACATAGAAAACAATAATTTTTCAGTTGCTTAATGAATGATTTATGCATCAATTTATGAAAAATTCTATGATATAAGATTATTTGACTGTCTTGGCTTCATTGGTAATCAAGTACTGAACAAAATTTTCTTCTTATTTTGCAAACATTGTTGTGCTATACAAAAACATATTTCAATATACTGTATGTTCTTTTGTTATGACCAAGAATAATTTAAGTCAATAAAATAATAAACCTATTCAAAGAAATGGATATTATTAAAATAGTAGAAAGCAGTTTGGACTTGCAAAGAAGTCCTATGTTTGATTGCCTTCATATTACAATCTGAACTTCAGTTTCCATATGCAAACAAAGATAAAATTACAATACATTTTTGTGAGAATACAATGAAATAATTTATGTTAAAATTTTCTGTGAATGATTACCTGTTATACATGTTAGCTCTAAATTGATCAAGTCTTACTTAACATATAATCAAAATAATTTGTCATAGGCTGCATCTGCTGTGCTGGTACATAGTATATTCTATCATATACATTTGAGAGAATCTAGCACATCTACACAGAAGTAAGAAAATAACAATTTTCATTGACCAGATTCAAAGAAAGTTTTATTCATTTATTTATTTTTTCTTTGGCTGCACTACAGGGCTTGCAGAATTTAGTTCCCTGACCAGGGATCAAACCCAGGGCCCCAGCAGTGAGAGCACTGAGTCCTAACCACTGGACCGCCAGGGAATTCCTCTAACAAAGCTTTTTAAAGCTATCTGATCCAACTGCTGTCTTCCTCCCTTTCCCTCTAGACAGAAATTAACTCATAGCTTTTATAATTGCTGAATTATAAAGAGGTTATTTGCCCTTATTGAAAGTTATATTGGTATCAGATCACTGAAATTTGCATAATCTTTCTCCTGGGTGGTGGTAAAAAAGAGTGAACTCACTTCTACAGAAAACAATAAATCGTTATTTAATGACTGGTTTCATCAGCAGCTCATGAATCATATATGATGCAGCACTAAAAAGGTTAGCTCTAAAAACAGCATTGCATGATCATTGGGTGGAGAAATGTAGTTGAAAACATATGTAGGCTTTGTAAATTATCTGCTACGGCAGAGCTGTCCAATAGAACTCTTTGCAAAGATGGAAATTTTCTGGATCTGTACCGTCCTGAGCACTTGAAACAAGAGCAGTGTGACTGAATAATTTAAATTTAATTCAATTTAATGCTATTTAAATTAATTTAAATATGGTATGCTGCTAGTAGCTACTGTATTAGACAGCAGAGATCTAGGGATTTAATTTGGGGAAAGAAAAACAAGTCCTCTCTACTTGAAAATCAGTAAGAAATCCATCATACCTGCCTCACTGAGCTCTCAACGGAGAGAATTTGTAAGTCACACAAACAAGTCACAGGCCCTTAGACTGTCTCAGAGCTGCTAATAACATGTAGAAATGTGATGAATGGACTTGGCTTTAAAAAAGATTTTCAATGTACATGTTTGAAAACTAAAAATAATTTTGAGACTAGAGCATGTGCTAAAATAAATAAAGGATGGAATAAAGAAAGGGAAGGCAGTAAAGTACAGAAAAAAGGGAAGCAGATGGAGAATAAAACAAAAGGAATGATGAAGTAAAACTAATTTGGCCCTGTCAAAGATACCTGAGCACCATAACCATAACGTCTTGTATTGAAAGGAAGAAAACAAGCTGTGCATTAGAGTGATAATTCAGAGGTTGAGAGAAAGCTACTCCAACAGCAATGACAACTCTATTACAGCAGTAAGCTTGAAGAATAACAATAGGGATGGGAAGGTGGGCCTCCGTTAAACACAACTGCCATGTATGGTTGTTCAGGTTACAGACTGCTCAAGGTACCTGGATGAAGGCAAGTAAGGGCTGGAATGCAGCTGATCCTCCACTCACCAAGCGACGAGCGCTGCTGTCAGAGAGCATTTATTGGAAGAAAAGATGTCATTTTCTATTTTTTCACCCCAAAGCAGCCTTTTTGCTATTTTTTCATGTAAGGGTCCTATTTTTGGATTCAGCCAAAGGCATAGTGCGCGTTTAAGCAGAAGCTCCAAAATGAAGTTTCCACAATTCATTACAGAAGCAACAAAAATAAGTATGATACCTGACTACATGCAAGGAGCAAGGAGAGAAAGGCATGACATGTAATTTCCACACGTAAGTGATTTGAACCATCTCAGTTATATTCATTTAAATAGAAAAAAAAAAAAATAGGAGCAAGCCAGGGGTGAAAAAGCTTATAACTATGGTTTGATTTTAATGTCTATCTCTGTTTTGTTCTGTAGGTATTCTCTGGCTTATGGAACCTCAAGATATAATTGTACCATAAATGTGAGACAATTGTGTCTGTGCTTTGGAGACCAATTATTTTTATTTCCATGTGCATGTACCTAGAGATACATTTATTTGTTTTCATCACTAGATTTAAAACAAGAAGAATTACCATGATTCACAACTAAAAAGATAATTCTCTTAAGTGTGTTAAATTTTACAAACATTTAAATACTATTTTATACAAGGCATCTGCTATCTTTTGTAGGTCACAAAATCTCTCAATATAATATTAATGAACATCTATAATATGAAATGAAATGAAATCACCCTAAAAAAGTTAAAGTAAATGAATTGACAGAGGAAAGATTCACATACTTGTCCTACAGACTTCAAGGAGAAAGAGAATAATTTAGGGGACACTTTGAGAAGGAAGTGATATTTGAGAGAAGTATTGAAAAAATGTCAGGACTGATTTTGATTGCTTCAGATGAATGGATCAACAATCCCAGAAGAGGTAGGAGTTAAACGCATGGAGGCAAAACAAGCAAACAAAGCCCAGTGCATGGTTTGGGGGAGATGTAAATATTAGTTCCGTTTGACAGGACAATAGGAGACAGAGCACACAGGAGGAGAAAAGCAGAAAAGGCTGAAAATATATGTTGTCTCACAGTTGTAAAGGGCCTGGAATTAAAAAAAAAAAACAAAAAAACAGAAAGGAATGTATTATTCAATCAGTCAGATGAAGTCATGAAATCTGATCAAAACTGTGCTTTTGGACAGAGCATCTGCAGTGTTGTATGGCATTGGGCCACAGGTGGGTAAAAAAATGACTGAAGAAATAAGAGGAACTTTGTATATATAATATGAGAATTAAGTTTCATGTATGGAAATAGACACATTCATTTACAAGGTTAAATCTAAAGGATATGTTTAGGGCAGAAGATCTAAACAGACACTTCTCCAAAGGAGACATACAGATGGCCAAAAAGCACATGAAAAGATGCTCAACATCACTAATTATTAGAGAAATGCAAATCAAAACTACAATGAGGTATCACCTCACACCAGTTGGAATGGCCATCGTCAAAAAGTCTACAAATAATAAATGCTGGAGAGGGTGTGGAGAAAAGGGAACCCTCCTACACTGTTGGCAGGAATGTAAATTGGTACATTCGTTATGGAGGTTCCTTAAAAAACTAAAAAAAGAGCTACCATATGATCTAGCAATCCCACTCCTGGGCATATATCCAGAGAAAACCATGGTTCAAAAAGATACATGTACCCCAATGTTCATTGCAGTGCTGTTTACAATAGCCAAGACATGGAAGCAACCTAAATGTCCACCAACAGAGGAATTGATTAAAAAGATGTGGTACATATATACAATGGAATATTACTCAGCCATAAAAACGAATGAAATAATGCCATTTGCAGCAACATGGATGGACCTAGAGATTATCATACTAAGTAAATCAGAGAAAGATAAATGCCATATTATATCACTTATATGTGGAATCTAAAAAAATGATACAAATGAACTTATTTATAAAACAGAAACAGAATCACAAACTTCGAAAACAAACTTATGGTTGCCAAAGGGGAAAGGTGGGAGGAGGGATAAATTAGGAGTTTGGGATTAACAAATACACACTGCTGTATATAAAATAGATAGTCAAAACACATATATATGGAATGTAAAAAAAAAAAAAAAAAAGGTTCTGATGAACCTAGGGGCAGGACAGGAATAAAGACACAGACGTAGAGGATGGACTTGAGGACATGGGGAGGGGGAAGGGTAAACTGGGATGAAGTGAGAGAGCAGCATGGACACATGTACACTACCAAATGTAAAATAGATAGCTAGTGGGAAGCAGCTGCATAGCACAGGGAGATCAGCTCAGTGCTTTGTGACCACCTAGGGAGATGGGATAGGGAGGGTAGGAGGGAGACGCAAGAGGGAGGGGATATGGGGATATATGTATACATACAGCTGATTCACTTTGTTATACAGCAGAAACTGACACAACATTTTAAAGCAATTATACTCCAATAAAGATGTTAAATAAAAAAAATAGATAGTCAATAAGGACCTACTGTATAGCACAGGGAACTCTACTCAATATTCTGTAATAACCTATATGGGAAAGGAATCTGAAAAAGAATGGGTATATGTATACGTATAAATGAATCAGTTTGCTGTACACCTGAAACTAACACAACATGGTAAATCAACTACGCTCTAATATAAAATAAAATTTAGAGAAACATACAGAAAGAGAAGAGAAAAATTTGATAAAGTCTCTCTCTCTTTAACATGACAGCAGCATGCAACAGCAGCAAAGTTTGAGGCTATTTTTCTTTAAATCACCTCTTGCAGAGATTCTGAATTAAAGTCTCCACTCTAGCTGAAAATATGACTATGTTCTAATTTTTGTTTAAAAAGAGATTGTCTTATCTAAATCTAACATTAATCACACCGGTTGCTCGCTCACCACTTTTAACTAAATATTCATAGACTTGAGATAAATTATAAATTTTCCTTCATCATAGCATTTATAAGCTGACAATCACAAATGTATTTTCATAAATATTAACTAAACATATTGAAAAATATATTTTCCAAATAATAAATTTGGGAGGTTATTGTTCTGCATTGATTTTAAATTGCTGGTGATCTTAGTTCACATTAACATTATTTGAATTCCAACAAACACTGGAACTCTAACATTCTGTATTTTACCCACTGAAAGATTACCAAATTGAAAATTATAAGTTGATACTAAAGAATGTGTCAGAATGCTATACATTCTTTAAAAATACTTGATCTTATATTACACATGGGATAATGTTTACTGTTTAGATTAAGAATATACATTAATAGAATTAAATTATTTTATTTAATAATTTGTCAAAGTCTAAGTCAACTATGTTAAACATTTGAGAAGAAACTAGCTAGTCTATTGTCAAGTTGAATAATGGATGTTTAACAGTTTATTATTCATATTATTGATCATATTTGAGGGTGACATTGTTAATGATGTTCAGTTTCTTGCATGCATCAATCAAAGAAAAATGCTGCAAGTGATACCGGTTGACTGGAGCACCACAGCGGGTGATTCACCAATGAGTGCCTGAAGCTACTGCAAACCTCGCGTCTGCTGTCTGCCGTCAGCCTGCACAGCTGTCTGCCACTGCCAGAGGAGAACAAATGGCTTTTTCCTTCCTTCCTTCCAAAGCTCGTGTGAAATCTCTCTTTGACAGCATCCTAACTGGAAACCAGCTGGCAGGATATTCTGGCAAATACTATTCAACACACTTTTCCAGGGTAAGTAACAAAAAATGCAGAAAAGGTGGGAATGACAAGAAACAGTCTGCACGCTGACTGTGACGAAATGGAAGAAAAGACAGTAAGAGGCATTTGCCTTTTATCCTTGATGATCACATTTAGGAGAGAAGGGAAATATTTAAATGCTAACTTGCCAAATCACATAAACATATGAAGTCTGAGGTGTCACCAGAAAATGTGGAATCCTAAGTATATGGAGGCTGAGTTTATAGCAGAATTGTTGAACATGTGCCTGAAGTGAAGCATCCTGCTCCGCCAGCTCACTTCTCTGCCCCATTCCCAGGCTTTCAGTTTATTTGTACTTATTTTCATTTTGAAGAAAAGTCGCAACTAGCATGTAAACAATGAGTCTCAAACAAGTGAGAGGGAGGAAGAGAAAATTATAATAAAGAATATGCAAAGGATTACACATCCATGTACAGAGATAATATCAACTGTTTAAGATGAAATGAACATCACACAGTCTGTTATTACACAGCGTCTGAACTCCTTTGTACGTGGGATGTCATTGACTCTGGAGGGATTCAAGGAAGCCTGTCAATGAAGGGTTCCTTGAGGGCCAGCACTGTGGCTCCACCTAGCGGCAGTGGTGCCAGCGATGAGGCAGCTGCATCTGTCACCGTCTTCTTTAGCATGGCATTGATTTGGCTGTGGGTGAATCCGCTTCCCTTGGTTCTTTCCCATTTTCTAAGCCAGGTTGTTAAATCTCCCTTTTGATTCTGAGTCATCCACTTTGCGTTTTGGTAACTTCATTTTCCTAAGTAAGTTAAAGAGGCTAGGTGTCTGGCTCATATAAACATTGGGCCCCTAGAGAGAATTTCAGGCAAGAGGTTCGGAGGGAAACGAAGTTAATTTGAAATAGGTTATCAGCATACTTGGGGCTGCTGAGAGTGCAAATTCACTGTACCAAGAGTAAAGAATACGGCAATTCATGGTCTGCAGTGATAAAACAGCTCATTACATTACCATATATTGATACCTGGAATAAAGAGCTCCTTCTTTGAAAGTAAGGTCTTTAGGGAATTGAGAACCTTTGGTGTGTGATTGATTAGCAAAAAGAGAATAGGGAACTCTGCTTGTGTTACTACACTAGGAAAGAGAAATGATCTTTGGAAGATTAACTAAGAACAGGAGAGAGTAGAGGCCACCAATTCTGAGAGGTAAGGTGTATTTTCATATTCCATACCTGTGAGAACTATGAGAAATCCTCATTTCAGAATAGAGCAGTACAGGGAAATATATCTTAACCTGGAGTCTCTTCAAGAAGATTGTTTTTTTTTTCTATAGGTTGTTACCTATTTGTTAGTAGGTTATGAAATCAGTTTAGTCAGTTCTAATAGAATTTTTAGTGACATAAAATAGAATGAAGGAAAAAATATGACTGTACATCACATATTAAAAGTAGGAATATAATTACATTTTGAAATTTGGGTTTCAGTTACATTTATATACAATGTGGGTACTCACGAGAGTGTTTGTGTTTGCCTATATTGGGTTGTGATGAAAGATGTGTTTCTAACAGCTAATCTTGGCAAAGAAAAATTAAAGTTACTATCTTAATGGAGCAGGAGAAGGTAGAGGCAAGATGGAGTCCTGAGATTTCTTAACATTGCTGTTAAGTTCACTAAGAATGTTGCTTGCTTGTCGTTAAATATTTCTAATGTATTTTTTTTTCCTCATGAGATACACATTTGAAGTTGGACAGCTTCATGGGGTATTTCCCTAAGACAGGAGAATGAGTGAGGAGAATTCAAAGGTAAACTTGTCCAGGAAAGGCAACCTGTAAACATCTGATAGAGGGTTTGCTCTTCATGAGTGATCATGTACTTCATACAGTCTAAAATATTCTCTATGAAAAGAAAAGTAATATTAGAGAATAAATATAAATCCTTAGCAAACATAAAAATCATATATATATAAACATATATAAATTTGACTCTGTAATAGATTACACCATATTATAATTAGTATGGTATATATGTTATTTTTAAGCCTTCATTGGGGAATTTGAAACACTATATAGACTTTTTGATTATAAAATTACAAGACAATATCATTACTAAAGACTTCACTTAGGTTATAAAAACAATTCATAAAATGGTTCTGAAAATGAATTATAGCATTCTGTAGTAGGCAGGATGGTCCCTCAAATATCTCTATGCAATCCCTACACTGTGTGAACATGATATGTTAAAAGGTAAAAGGAACTTGTAATTAGAGTTATTTACCTTAAAACTGAGAGGTTTCCTGACTTATCAAAGATGGTGCAACCTTTCACACGAGCCCTTAAAAACAGAGAATTTTCTCCAACTGGAGGCAAAAAAGATGTAGAGAAGTCAGAATTGAGAAGTGTCAGACACACTTGTACCATTGCTGGTTTGAAGATGGAGAGGGCTATGTGACGAGAAGAGCAGGTGGCCTCAGATAGCTGAGAGAGGATGGCAGTCAGCAAGGAGATGGGACCTCAGCACTAGAGATGCAAAGATTCGAGTTCTGTCTTCAACCTGAAGGAGCCTGGACACAGACTCTCCCAAGGCCTCTAGGGAAGAGCCCAGACCTTCCCTAGATTTCTCCCTTCGATGAGTTTGTGAAATTTCTTCCACTTTTAAAAATGGCCAGTCTGGGGGCTTCCCTGGTGGCGCAGTGGTTAGGAATCCGCCTGCCAATGCAGGGGACACGGGTTCGTGCCTCGGGCCGGAAAGACCCCACATGCCGCACAGCGGCTAGGCCCGTGAGCCACAACTACTGAGCCTGCGCGTCTGGAGCCTGTGCTCCGCAACAAGAGAGGCCGTGATAGTGAGAGGCCCAAGCACCGCAATGAAGAGTGGCCCCCGCTTGCCACAACTGGAGAAAGCCCTCGCACAGAAACGAAGACCCAACACAGCCAAAAATAAATAAATAAATAAATAAATTTATTTTAAAAAAATGGCCAGTCTGGAAATGTTGATTCGTTTTAAAATGGATTGTACAGATATTTCCCAATGCTAAGCAAGCATGGAAATAAAGGTCACCTATGATGAAGAAAGAGCCCACAAAATTGTTTATTCTGAGTCATTCAGGTTGAGGCTACATAAGATAATAAGAGCAAAAATTTGCAATGGCTTTTGTTAAACATGTGCTTTGAGCTTAACATTTTTAAAACCATGCTCTCTGACATAAGAAATTTATAAATATATATCTTATTTTCTGGCTTAGCTGTCTTTTTTTTCCTCTGATAAAAATTACTTTTTCCAAGTGCTTAAAATTAAGTGAGCTATTTTAAAATGAGTGTATATTTCTTACATGAAAACTAAACTCTCTGAAGGACTTTAAATTTTACTCATGTTCTCATTGGACACAAACTACAGAAATAAAGTTACATTTTTCCTCTGAGTTCTCAAGCCTTCAGATTCGCTATGATCTTTCATGTTCAGTATGCAACCTTACCTTTGTCCTTATAGAAAAAGAGAAACATACCCATACAGAGGCTAAATCAGAATTTTGAAAAAGGAAAAATTTCCTCTGGATTTCGTGAAAGAAATAGTTGAAAATTGGATACAGGGCAACACAGGGGAGAAGCAGCCCCTTAGGAACAGGGTGAAAGCCATACCAGGAGGTTGGGAGTATGTCTAAGGTTACCTGAGCCTCATGGCTCCTCCACCCCTGCATCCCAGGCTTTAAGGAATTATTGAAATATCTGCATTATATTTAATAAGAAACAGAAATTCTAGTTTGAGAAACAGTTCAAACTAATTTGGGAAAGTGAAATACTATTTAGCTTTTCTACCCATGCTAAGATACTAGCTGTAGCCCCATGATTCAGAAAACAATTCCTTTAAATTGTTAGTGTATTGAAACTAGATATATGATTCTTTAAAAATATTATAAGAGATTAAAATAAATGAATAACTGTTTTTAGTTCTGTGGTTATTTTTGGCAATGTATACCAAAATAACTTTAATTCACATAATTTATTTAAAGAGTTTTTCTTCTTATTTAGTCTGAGTCTTATTTTTACCCCTTATATATAATGATATATATAATGATAAATGTTATATGTATTTGCTTCATATGCAATTTGGAGCATTTGATACATCTTTTATCTTTAGAACATTTGATATATTCAAGTAAAAAATGCTTTTCTTTCTAAAATCAGAATAAGAATTTTAAAATGTAAATGCAATGCTTGTATGCAAACTATTTATAAATATAAGAAATGGATAACAACTACTCTAAGCCACTCTGCTGAATGACTAAGAGAAAAAAATATTTCTTCTCATTATTGCCAAAGATAATACTATCATAAAGATAAAAAATGAAACCATAGGGACACAATGTCAGGAAATGACTTTGTCTTAACCCAATAGCATCGTTTCTTGCAAGCCAGTACTCATAGGGAGAAGGATCAGTACACGAATGTATCTTCCTTTCTCTGGTCATCCTGTAGGAAGACATGTGGGGGCCAAGGCTCAGATGAACTAAATGCACTCCGAGGCTTTGTTCCTGGTAAGGAAATCTCATCCCCGGTGCTCCCATTTATATGAGGTGAGGATGGGAATGGCCCTGCCAATAAAGAACAAATTGTTTTATTGGCTCCAGCTGTTTACAGAGACTGTAAACCTGTTTCTGAGAAGAAGCCAGAATTTTGCATCAACCTTCCCTTTGATTCTATGGGAAATAGAGTTCAGGGCAACTATTCTTAATGGGGTGGAATCCTCAGTTCCTGTATCTACATTTTCCATGCAATCTGGAGAGAACTCCCTGAAACAGTCCTTTGTGCAGTCCTACCTGTGTCCATACTTAGCACAATAAAAGTTTATTTTTTGCTTCACAGAAGGATCAACCAGCAGGGACAAAGATGTGCGGAAGTTCTGACATATTCTACCTGTGGTTTCCTTTACAGCCTGGATATCTACATCTACTTGGAAAATAAAAGAAAAGATAGAGTAAAGGCTTACCCAAGAGGTTTTTTAGGCGACTCAAAGTGTAGCACATCCCTTCCACCTGCTTTTCATTGGCTAGAACTTACTCATGTGCTTACACTTAACATCAAGGAAGATACAACTAGTTCCCTTAGGAAAAGGGACGTGGGTTCAGTGACTAGCTAGACGGTTTCTGCCACAATAAAAGTAAGATATCCATTACAAAGTTATTATATTTTCTTTTCAGATTATTCTCATTTCAACCTGGTTGTTGAGACATTTTCTTGGAGCAGAGTAACAGTGTCTTGCTCACCTAACATAATTTCCTTAACCTAAATGCTAGAAAGAGACTGGTAACTGTGGGTGACAGTGTTACTTGTTGTAAAAATGTATTTTGCATATACACAATTTTAGTTGCACATGGTGTACTTTGAAAATGAAACACAATACAAGATCTCTTTACCACCTAAAACTGGCATTTCTAGTTAAATTCAAATTAGGAATATTTTGTATAACTATCTTCAAAATCCACATCAGTGTAAAAAACAAATTTCAGTTGATGTTACATTGGATACACCTCACCTCAGATCTACTCTCTATAAATAATGACACACAAAAATTTTATTTTAGAGCTTGGAAATTGAAAAAGATTTTTGTTTTTAAACATGCAGAGGGTTTGAAACAATGAAAATCTTGCTGTGAATTTTTAATAATTCTGCCTAAACAAAAGCAACAAAAATACAATTTAAGAAGAAAAACATGAGAAATCTGTTACAACTAACAATAATGTGTAAGAAATCAAGAAATAAGCTCATTTTAAATTTAATTATATAGAATGCTTGAAAAAAGTGCAATTCATGAACTATTATTTACCTATTTACACTTGCTGTGTAATGTTCCTTACCTATCAAAAACTAAAAACTATTTACAAAATGTATTACTTCCTGAAAGACAGGAGTTTTTTTGTTTTTTGTTTTTATTTTGATGGATGATAGACATTTGTATTTAGTTAAAAAATTACATAAAAATCGTATACACCTCAATATACTAAAAAGTAAAAGGCATAACAAAGAAATTTGCCGCTTGGAATCTCTGCTTTAAAATGATTAATAAGTTAATATTGAAGGTTTTTAAAATTCAAAACATTTCTGGGAACACATATCATGCCAATCCTTTCTGTAAAGTTTCTGCCAGAAAAATCTGCTGATAGTCATGTTCCCTTATTTGTAACTAGCTGTTTTTCTCTTGCTGCTTTTAAGATTCTCTCTTTATTTTTAACGTTTGACACTTTAATTCTAAAGTGTAGTGTTGTAGGTCTCTTCAGGTTCTTTTTGTTTGGGACTTTGTGCTTCCTGGACTTGGATATCTGTTTCCTTCATCAGGTTAGGAAAGTTTTCAGCCATTATTTCTTCAAATAGATTTCTGTCCCTTTCTCTCTCTCTACTCTTTTCTGTATCTCTATAATGCAAATGTTAGTATGCTTGACATAGTTCCAGAGGTCTCTAAACTATCCTCATTTTAAAAAGTTCTTTTCTGTTTTTGCAACTCTGGGTAATTTCCACTACCCTGTTTATCAGATTGCTGGTCCACTCCTCTGCATTCTCTAATGTGCTGTTGATCACCTCTGGTGTATTTTTTCATTTCAGTTATGGTATTCTTCAGTCTGATTGGTTGTTTTTTTATATTTTCATCCCATTGTTGAGGTTCTCACCAAGTTTCTCCATTCTTCTCCCAAGTTCAGTGAACATCTTTATGACTATTATTTTGAACTCTTTACCAGGTAAATTGCTTATTTCTGTTTCATTTAGTTCTTTTTCTGAGGTTTTGTCTTATTCTTTTATTTAGAAGGTAATCATTTGTCTCTTCATTTTCCCAAACTCTCTGTGTTTGTTTTTATGTCTTAAGTATATTAACTATATCTTTCAGCTTTGAAAGCATGGTCTTACATAGAAGGTGTCCTGCTACTCGGCTCTTTGCTGGGGCTAATGGCAGACTCTGGAAAGGCTCACGCAAAGGAGTACTTCCCAGAATTTCTGCTGCCAGTGTCCTTGTCCTCACGGTGAGCCACAGCCACCCCCTACCTCTGCAGGAGACCGTCCAAAACTAGCAGGCTCAAGATCAGCTGAGTTAGTTGCCTATTTTGTTCTCCTCTTGGGATACCAATGTACCCTCAGTGTGATGTTCTACTGGATAATACCTCAGTGATCCGGAAGTGTCAATGAAGTTTGAGGGACCAGAAACCCTAACCATGCAGAACCTAGGATTGTGAAGATGTGAGTTATTCCTCGTTGTAAGTGATGAAAAGTGAATTTTGAATGAGAGCTGATATATTTTTCAGCATTTTGAAGTTGTTATTACACTGTCATGTTTTCTGGTACTACTCTGGAGAAGTCTACTATTATATCTTTGGACCAGTCCCTCCCATTAGAAAACTTGCACAAGCCTCTTAGATAGGCTTATCCACCAGAGGGCAGAAGCAAGAAGAACTACAATCCTGCAGCCTGTGGAACAAAAACCACTTCACAGAAAGATAGACAAGATGAAAAGGCAGAGGGCTATGTACCAGATGAAGGAACAAGATAAAATCCCAGAAAAACAACTAAATGAAGTGGAGATAGGCAACCTTCCAGAAAAAGAATTCAGAATAATGATAGTGAAGATGATCCAGGACCTCGGAAAAAGAATGGAGGCAAAGATTGAGAAGATCAAAGAAATGTTTAACAAAGACCTAGAAGAATTAAAGAACAAACAAACAGAGATGAACAATACAATAACTGAAATGAAAACTACACTAGAAGGAATCAATAGCAGAATAACTGAAGCAGAAGAACGGAAAAGTGACCTGGAAGACAGAATGGTGGAATTCACTGCTGTGGAACAGAATAAAGAAAAAAGAATGAAAAGAAATGAAGACAGCCTCAGAGACCACTGGGACAACATTAAATGCAACAACATTCGCATTATAGGGGTCCCAGAAGGAGAAGACAGAGAGAAAGGACCTGAGAAAATATTTGAAGAGATTATAGTCGAAAATTTCCCTGACATGGGAAAGGAAATAGCCACCCAAGTCCAGGAAGTACAGAGAGTTCCATACAGGATAAATCCAAGGAGAAACATGCCAAGACACATAGTAATCAAACTGGTAAAAATTAAAGACAAAGAAAAATTACTGAAAGCAGCAAGGGAAAAATGACAAATAACATACAAGGGAACTCCCATAAGCTTAACAGCTGATTTCTCAGCAGAAACTCTACAAACCAGAAGGAAGTAGCATGATATACTTAAAGTGATGAAAGGGAAGAAATTACAACCAAGATTATTCTACCCAGCAAGGATCTCATTCAGATTTGATGGAGAAATCAAAAGCTTTACAGACAAGCAAAAGCTAAGAGAATTCAGCACCACCAAGCCAGCTCTACAACAAATGCTAAAGGAACTTCTCTAAGTGGGAAACACAAGAGAAGAAAAGGACCTACAAAAACTAACCCAAAACAATTAAGAAAATGGTCATAGGAACATACATATCGATAATTACCTTAAACGTGAATGGATTAAATGCTCCAACCAAAAGACACAGGCTTGCTGAATGGATACAAAAACAGGACCCATATATATGCTGTCTACAAGAGACCCACTTCAGACCTAGGGACACATACAGACTGAAAGTGAGGGGATGGAAAAAGATATTCCATGCAAATGGAAATCAAAAGAAAGCTGGAGTAGCAATACTCATATCAGGCAAAATAGACTTTAAAATAAAGAATGTTACAAGTGACAAGGAAGGACATTACATAATGATCAAGGGATCAATCCAAGAAGAAGATATAACAATTATAAATATATATGCACCCAACATAGGAGCACCTCAATACATAAGGCAACTGCTAACAGCTATAAAAGAGGAAATCAACAGCAAAACAATAATAGTGGGGGACTTTAACATCTCACTTACACCAATGGACAGATCATCCAAAATGAAAATAAATAAGGAAACAGAAGCTTTAAATGACACAACAGACCAGATAGATTTAATTGATATTTATAGGACATTCCATCCCCAAACAGCAGATTACACTTTCTTCTCAGGTGCGCACGGAACAATACGCCAGGATAGATCGCATCTTGGGTCACAAATCAAGCCTCAGTAAATTTAAGAAAATTGAAATCATATCAAGCATATTTTCTGACCACAACGCTATGAGATTAGAAATGAATTACAGGGAAAAAATCATAAAAAACACAAACACATGGAGGCTAAATAATACATTACTAAATAACCAAGAGATCACTGAAGAAATCAAAGAGGAAATCAAAAAATACCTAGAGACAAATGACAATGAAACACGATGATCCAAAACCTATGGGATGCAGCAAAAGCAGTTCTAAGAGGGAAGTTTATAGCTATACAAGCCTACCTCAAGAAACAAGAAAAATCTCAAATAAACAATCTAACCTTACACCTAAAGGAACTAGAGAAAGAAGAACAAACAAAACCCCAAGTTAGCAGAAGGAAAGAAATCATAAAAATCAGAGCAGAAATAAATGAAATAGAAACAAAGAAAACAATAGCAAAGATCAATACAACTAAAAGCTGGTTCTTTGAGAAGATAAACAAAATTGATAAACCATTAGCCAGACTCATCAAGAAAAAGAGGGAGAGGACTCAAATCAATAAAATTAGAAATGAAAAAGAAGAAGTTACAACAGGCACCACAGAAATACAAAGCATCCTAAGAGACTACTACAAGCAACTCTATGCCAATAAAGTGGACAACCTGGAAGAAATGGACAAATACTTAGAAACGTATGACCTTCTAAGACTGAAACAGGAAGAAATAGAAAATATGAACAGATGAATCACAAGTAATGAAATTGAAACTGTGATTAAAAATCTTCCAACAAACAAAAGTCCAGGACCAGATGGCTTCACAGGTGAATTCTATCAAACATTTAGAGAATAGCTAACACCCATCCTTCTCAAACTCTTCCAAAAAATTGCAGAGGAAGGAACACTCCCAAACTCATTCTATGAGGCCACCATCACCCTGATACCAAAACCAGACAAAGATACTACAAAAAAAGAAAATTACAGACCAATATCACTGATGAATATAGATGCAAAAAATTCTCAACAAAATACTAGCAAACAGCATCCAACAACACATTAAAAGGATCATACACCATGATCAAGTGGGATTTATCCCAGGATGCACGGATTCTTCAGTGTACACAAATCAATTAATGTGATACACCATATTAACAAATTGAAGAATAAAAACCATATGATCATCTCAATAGATGAAGAAAAAGCTTTTCACAAAATTCAACACCCATTTATGATAAAAGCTCTCCAGAAAGTGGGCATAGAGGGAACCTACCTCAACATAATAAAGGCCATATACGACAAACCCACAGCAAACATCATACTCAATGGTGAAAAACTGAAAGCATTTCCTCTAAGATCAGGAACAAGACAAGGATGTCTGCTCTCACCACTGTTATTCAACATAGTTTTGGAAGTCCTAGCCATGGAAATCAGAGAAGAAGAAGAAATAAAAGGAATACAAATTGGAAAAGAAGAAGTAAAACTGCAGATGACATGATCCTATACATAGAAAATCCTAAAAATGCCACCAGAAAACTACTAGAGCTAATCAATGAATTTGGTAAAGTTGCAGGATACAAAAGTAATGCACAGAAATCTCTTGCATTCCTATACACTAATGATGAAAAATCTGAAAGAGAAATTAAGGAAACACTCCCATTTACCATTGCAAGAAAAAGAGTAAAATACCTAGGAATAAACCTACCTAGGGAGCAAAAAGACCTGTATGCAGAAAACTATAAGACACTGATGAAAGAAATTAAAGATGATACCAACAGATGGAGAGATATACCATGTTCTTGGATTGGAAGAATCAATATTGTGAAAATGACTATATTACCCAAAGCAATCTACAGATTCAATGCAATCCCTATCAAATTACCAATGGCAATTTTTACAGAACTAGAACAAAAAATCTCAAAATTTGTATTGAGACACAAAAGACCCCGAATAGCCAAAGCAGTCTTGAGGGAAAAAAACAGAGCTGGAGGAATCCGACTCCCTGATTTCAGACTATACTAAAAAGCTACAGTAATCAAGACAGTATGGTACTGGCACAAAAGCAGAAACATAGATAAATGGAACAAGATAGAAAACCCAGAGATAAGCCCATGCACCTATGGTCAACTAATCTATGACAAAGGAGGCAAGGATATACAATCGAGAAAAGACAGCCTCTTCAATAAGTGGTGCTGGGAAAACTGGACAGCTACATGTAAAAGAATGAAATTAGAACACTCCCTAACACCATACACAAAAATAAACTCAAAATGGATTCGAGAACAAAATGTAAGACCGGACACTCTAAAAGTCTTAGAGAAAAACATAGGAAGAACAGTCTTTGACATAAATAACAGCTGCATCTTTTTTGATCCACCTCCTAGAGTAATGGAAATAAAAACTAAAATTAAAAAATGGGACCTAATGAAACTTAAAAGCTTCTGCACAGCAAAGGAAACCATAAACAAGATGAAAAGACAACCCTCAGAATGGGAGAAAATATTTGCCAATGAATCAATGGACAAAGGATTAATCTCCAAAATATATAAACAGCTCATGCAGCTCAATATTAAAAAAAACAAACCACCCAATCCAAAAATGGGCAGAAGACCTAAATAGACATTTCTCCAAAGAAGACATACAGATGGCCAAGAAGCACAAGAAAAGCTGCTCAACATCACTAATTATTAGAGAAATGCAAATCAAAACTACAATGAGGTATCACCCCACACCAGTTAGAATGGCCATCATCAGAAAATCTACAAACAACAAATGCTGGAGAGGGCATGGAGAAAAGAGAACCCTCCTGCACTATTGGTGGGAATGTAATTTGATACAGCCACTATGGGGAACAGTATGGAGGTTCTTTAAAAAACTAAAAATAGAATTACCGTATGATCCAGCAATCCCACTACTGAGCATATACCCAGAGCAAACCATAATTCAAAAAGACACATGGACCCCAATGTTCATTGCAGCAGTATTTACAATAGTGAGGTCATGGAAGCAACCTAAATGCCCATCTACAGACGAATGGATAAAGAAGTTGTGGTACATATATACAATGGAATATTAGCCATAAAAAGGAATGAAATTGGGTCATTTGTTCAGACGTGGATGGATCAGGAGACTGTCATACAGAGTGAAGTAAATCAGAAAGAGAAAAACAATTATCATATATTAATGCATGTATGTGGAACCTGGAAAAATGGTACAGATGAACCGGTTTGCAGGGCAGAAATTGAGACACAGATGTAGAGAACAAACGTATGGACACCAAGGGGGGAAAGCCGTGGGGGTGGGGGATGGTGGTGTGATGAATTGGGCGATTGGGATTGACATGTATACACTGATGTGTATAAAACTGATGACTAATAAGAACCTGCAGTATAAAAAAACAAACAAAACAACTAATACTAAACTTTCTTTGGGTTATTTGTATGGAAATATGTTAATATAAACGTTTCAGACATTACATGAAATTTCTAAAAATCTTATATGTTCTGGTATAATGTTATAAGTCATAATTCTAGTTATTACTTTAAAATGTATATCTCAGAAATAACTAAATTTCCTTGTCAATTGCATTATTATGAACTTTCATAAAATCTTTAACCATGGTCATTTTTAAGTCTTTTGTCATTTACAGACAGTTCTGGGTGTACTCTGATGCTTTTGCAAATATGGTCCTATAAAAGGGTTTCATCTTCAAGGAATTCATGGAAAAGACTCTGACAAGTACAGGTTCCTGGTAACTGACTATACTGCTGAACTGAATGAATAAGCATTTTCAGAACTCTAATGGAAAACTGATGAACTCATAAAAGTGCTAACAAAAGATCAAGATGAAAAAATAAATAAATTACATGGGACTGAGTGAACTGATGAGGATGATTATAATTTTTGTGACTTTCTGTGAGAATAAAAAAAAAAGATAACTAGTAGGGATGTAATGTACAACATGATAAATATAATTAACACTGCTGTATGTTATATATGAAAGTTAAGAGAGTAAACCCTAAGCGTCTTATCACAAGGAAAACAATTTTTTCAATTTCTTTAATTTTGTATTTATTTGAGATGATGTTCACTAAACTTATGATGATAATAATTTCACGGTGTATGTAAGTCAAATCATTATGCTGTACACCTTAAAGTTATACAGTGATATATGTCAATTACATCTAAATAAAATTGGAAGAAAAAAAATAAGTTATATGAAAAAGGGTAATAAATAAACACATCACTGGCTAATTATTTTGCATTTTATCATTATCTATGCTATTGAGGTAATTTACATCAATGGTACTTGTGTGGTAGAAATAACACATTAAAAAAAAAGATACATGCACCCCAATGTTCATTGCAGCACTATTTACAATAGCCAGGTCATGGAAGCAACTTAAATGCCCATCTACAGACGAATGGATAAAGAAGATGTGGTACATATATACAGTGGAATATTAGCCGTAAAAGGAACGAAATTGGGTCATTTGTTCAGATGTGGATGGATCTGGAGACTGTCATACAGAGTGAAGTAAGTCAGAAAGAGAAAAACAATTATCATGTATTAATGCATGTATGTGGAACCTGGAAAAATGGTACAGATGAACCGGTTTGCAGGGCAGAAATTGAGACACAGATGTAGAGAACAAACGTATGAACACCAAGGGGGGAAAGCTGTGGGGGGGTGGGGATGGTGGTGTGATGAATTGGGCGATTGGGATTGACATGTATACACTGATGTGTATACAATTGATGGCTAATAAGAACCTACTGTATAAAAAATTTAAAAAAAAAAGATTTAAAAAAAAAAAAAAGAAGGTGTCCTGTGGGAACTAATGACACAATCCCCCTAGGTCACCAGAGCCAGATGCTCCAGGGTTATCCCTGGGTGGGATGCATATGCCCTCCGGTTGTGGTTGGGCCATGGCTGCTGTGGTATGCTGGAGCTGCTTTGGAGAGGTTGGCAAGATAGGAAGGTTGGATGGGGCTGGTCTTCAGGAGGATGCCGGATCAGAGTGCATGGTGTTAGCCAGGTTGATGGAGAGTGACAGAAATGGCACCTGCCAGCACAGGGCCAACTAGGCGGAAGGAGAGTAAAAAAGGAATGGCACCCATCAAGGCTTCTGTCCCCAGAGGAAGTTCCACTAGATCTTGCACACGCCCTAAAATTTGTCAATGAATATCCTTCTTCTATGACCCAGGAGCTTTTCAAACTGCTGCCTTTACCCTGGGACTTGGGGTGAATGAGTTGTGTGTGAGCCTTTTAAGACTGGAGTCTCAGTTTCTCTCAGCTGTTTGGCTTTCCTGAACTTGAGCTCCATTGGTTTTCACAGTCACACATTGTGTAGGGGGCTTGTCTTTCTGGTGTAGGTCTCCCAGGCTGGGGAGCCTGACATGGGGCTCAGATCTCTCGCTTCTCAGAGAGGGCCTCTGTGGTTGTGATAGTCCCTCTGTATGTGGGTTCTGACTAGATCACCTTCGTTCCCGTCCTACCCATCTGAACGTCACCTTTTCTTTATATCTTTAGTTGTAAAAAATCTGTTCTGCTAGTCTTGAGGTCATTCTCGGAAATATAGTTGTTCTATATGTGGTTGTAGTTTTGGTGTGTCCCTGAGAGGAGGTGAGCTCACAATAGTCCTAATCCACCATCTTCGATCACTAACTTTTTAGACAAAATAATAACAATATTATGTAGAGTTCATAATATATATACATGTTAAATGTACAAAAGCCAAGAGAAAAAAATGGCAGTATACTCTTCTATCAGTCTTATACTGGATGTGAAATGGCATAATATCACTTGAAGTCAGACTTTGAAAACTTAAAGATGTATGCCATAAACCCTAAAGCAACCACTAACAATATAAAGTGACATAGCAAGTAAACCATAAGGGAAATAGAAAGGAAAATATTAAAAAATACTCAACCCAAAATAAAGCAGAAAAAAGGGAAAAGAAAAGAATGAAAAAACAGAAACAAAGATGATATAATTAAAACTAAACATATCAAATATCACAGAGAATTGCCTTCAAATCAGAACTGCATTTTGGTGATATACCATTTTTCTAACCCTTTAGAGAGGGACTAAGAATTGAAACTTACCATAAATTCTAGGACACTTGGAGGTCATTCTTTATCTGATTTACTTTCCTATATCCCCATTCATTTTATGACTTTCTAAATCTACTTGTAAAACTGCCTGATTGAGAATAAGCTGCTACCTGTGGCAAATATTTGTATGTGATCATTATTTCACTCTATGGTGGGTAGAATTATGTCTGTTTGCATATTTTGCATACTATAAAAACAAACTTATTCTTCTACCATACTTCTGTTCTTATACCAAATCTAGTACCTGAAAGCTGTCTCGATGTCAGGAAACATTTTATTCAAACTCCAGGTTTATAGCAGAGTGTCAATGTCAGTATCTTTGCACTTAATCTAGAATATTCCAGAATGAGATATGTGCAGAATATGATGCACAAATAATTGGATCTTGGTACTTTGTCTCTCTAATGAATTTTATTCTCTATTTAAGTCTTACTATAAATTTTAAATGGAATAATTTATAACTTCATAAATGTGAAAAGTCAATGTTTGTATGAAAATGAAATTATTCTTGGCCTCATACCATGTTTATTCTTTTGTGTTGCATGCAGTTTTCCCCACATTACATTTTACTGATTGTTTATTAAATATTTTCAATTCTCAGAAAGTTTTTATTCACGCTTACTTTGATACTGCTGAAAAAAATGGTCCTCATACAGCTGGAGAGGACTTCAAATCCTGGAGGGGCTGCATTGCTACTGCTCTTGTAAATGTGAGGTTTGTTACATCAGGACATAAAAAATCCATCTGTTCATGTTAATAATCTTCATTAATAAGACATTAATTATTAATTAAACAACTTTAAAATATTTTCTGATCCCAAGAACATATAGCGCTTCCAAAAATAGCTCCGATTTGAATGGACAACCAATCAAAATAAATCTTTGAGTTAACCAAAATATTTTCAAAGTTTTTCCTTTTTAGTTTGAAAGTTCTACATTAAAGTTTAAACAAAAATGTTATAAATATAAAATAATACAAATTAATAATGCTTTTTATTTGTAAATGTTTTATAGGGTTCTTTTTTAGTATTATATCAATTTTGTAGATTGCTAAGAAATTTTTTTTAAAAATCACTGACTGTCAGTGAATCATACTATCTCTTTTACATGAGGACTAGGAATAGAGGCTCAGGAAGATGAGATGGTCCACACAGAGTGCTGGTTCTCAAACTGTGTGTCACAATTGTCTGGGGGAGCTTGTTACAAATACAGAAATCTCAGTCCCACTCCAGCCCTATTAAATCATCATGATCTTTGACGATATGGTCTAGCATCTGTAATTTTAACTGGCTTCCCAGGAAATTGTAAATTATTCATACTGTATCACTGGCCTACCAATTAAAAATTCAGTTTTAGAACTCAAGCTGCATATTGATTGAGCAAAATATAAATCAATTATGTTTAAAGAGTATCTTAAGATTCTGAATGTAAACAGTAGAGTTTTCTAGCATAAACACTAGCAATGGAGCTCTTAGAATGTAGCATACTTTGGTTGCTTAATATTGAGTTCTGCTGCTAATGAATCCAAAATAATTTTCAAATTTGCTTATGCAAACTGAAATACTCTACTTACAGGTATCATTGCACAGATCTGGTGATTTTATAAGTATCATATGTTATTCAATCATGAAGTTACAGAAGCTTGGAGAGGGTAAATGCATTTTTCAAAATGCCATGGCTGGTAAATAATATACATTTACAATTTTTTATTTTACTTACAATATTTTCTCTAGTGAAATATCACATCATAATCAGATGAGGAGAAAAAAAATTTTTCTACTGAGATAATAAAATTTAAAATAAAAATTTAATTTTTAAAATTAAAAATTAAATTAGTGAGGGTAGTGAATGCGAAAGTCATGCACTTTGAGATGTTATAGTTACCCATAACAAATTACTAGTCACTCACTACATGATTGAGATAGTTCTCTACTTCTCTGTGTTTCAGTGTGACCTAGACTGACTTAGTCATTTAGTCATAACAACAAATTGTTGTTATGGAATAACAACAAAACAACAACAGCCAAATATTAGCTTTAGAAAAACTTTCCAGAAAGGAAAAATACATAGGTATTAAGATACTCATTTGATATGCATTATATTATTTGGCAATATAATTGCAAATTGGAAAACTTTATGGGAATGCATAAGAATAAAACGAGTATAGGGTTTCCCTGGTGGCGCAGTGGTTGAGAATCTGCCTGCTAATGCAGGGGACACGGGTTCGAGCCCTGGTCTGGGAAGATCCCACATGCCGCGGAGCAACTAGGCCCGTGAGCCACAGCTACTGAGCCTGCGCGTCTGGAGCCTGTGCCCCGCAACGGGAGGGGCCACGATAGTGAAAGGCCCGCGCACCGCGATGAAGAGCGGTCCCCGCACCGCGATGAAGAGTGGCCCCCACTTGCCACAACTAGAGAAAGCCCTCGCACGAACCGAAGACCCAACACAGTCCAAAAAATAAAATAAATAAATAAATAAAACGAGTATAATTTGTTAAATAAAATTGAATTGGAAATGAGTATACTTCATATTTAAGAGTGTTATATAATGGAATTAGCAATCAAGTTGTCTGTGGCAAAAACTGAAGGGGAATTGTGGGCCATAAGGAATAGGCCAGGTGAAACACCTGAGGAAGCTACTTTGTGAATAGGAAGGAAGGAAGAACACAGAGGGCCAGCAACTCAGGTGGTAAAGAATAACAATGGAAGAGAAATCATGAAAATATCAGTGGAATTATTTACAATCAAGCTATATATGAAAATGAAAGTACCTGAGAGTAAATTTGGGCCTGCTAATGAGAAATCCCCTCTCATGGACAGTTATGCAATATAAACTTACTAGGAATATTTTCCAAATGACGTATTTGTTTTAGTTAATGTAAAGTTGAAGGGAAACACAGTTGTTATATTATGGCTGATAAAATGGTATTGATAACTTTATATAAATTATTTTTAGGACTCATTCTTGTGTATCCAAACATATGAACAGAGATAACAAGCAATATAGGTCTCTTCTGTCTGGGGAGTGTGTGTGTGTGTGTGTGTGTGTGTGTGTGTGTGTGTGTGAAAATATGAGAAAAAGATTGCTCATTTTCTTTTACTTTATACATACTCAAAAAGATATATTCAAAACTAGCATCAAGTTATAACCTACACCTTGACATTATGTCATAATGAACAGCAAAATAATGTTCATGGTGAGAAGAGGTAACGAGAGATGCTAGTTACTGAATCGGAACCTAGATTCTACACATGATTTTGTATTTCCTTTGTCGAGAAAATCCTGTGCCTTTTGCAATTTAGGTTTTGTTTTTGCTTGTTTTATTTATTTTTGTTTTTGTTTTGTTTTTTAAGGTGAGGAACCACTGCAAATACATAGCCTGCATTTTTTGAAGGATAATTCCTAGTGAAAATTGTGACTAATAAGACCTAGACTCTGTGATAAATATCTCATGCATAGTACTTTATACCAGTCTTCCTTACCCACAATGAAAATCTGAACCTTCAATCAATGAGGGTGTTATTGATGATGCTATATATCAATTTCTCACTTCTGCCAGTAACCTTGGTTAAAAGAGAAAAAGTAAGAGAAAGACAGAAATGAAGATGCACACACACATACACATACACAGAGAAATAGAAAGATTAAGACATAATGAGCTTATGTAAAACCTGGTATATTTGACCAGATTCTGAGAAATAAAAATAGAAAAGTGATCTTGTAAACAATGTGTGTATATATGCATATATATATATAATATTCATAATATATTTTACATTTATATTATATATAATTAACATTGATTTTAGAGATAAAAACAATCAAATTTCTGAAGTTTACACAAATTTTTAAATTCTCATCAAAAATTTGACTCTGACTTCAATTTCAACATCAATTTCTTTCACTCCTCCCACAATACTCTACAAAGTTTCTCACCATTCTTCTCAATTCTAATATCCATTCATAATTACTTAGCTTTGTGAACACTTAACCTTCTAGAATAAACTGCCATCATTCATTTTCCTTTCAAACACCTACTCACCTCTCCCGCCCAAGATCATTTGTCATTCCTTTCTCACAGTTGGCTTCCACAACCAGATTTTATGTTGAGTATTTTACCACAATTAAAAAAATTAAAAAAATATATAATTTTGTCCCTCATTATTACATCTTAACATTTATCTCATTCTTCACTGTTTCTACATTCAAGTCTCTTCCTTTCCCCTCCTGCCTCATGACCAGCTTACTCAATCAATTATCTTTGTTCCAGTCCGGCTAATTTTATTCAATTTTCAGAGCATTTCATAGTCTTTATTGCTGTGATTTATCTCACCCAGATATTCTCTTTGCTTCAAACTCTTTTTTTTTTTAACCCATCCCACATTGATTCCTCTACGTCTCTTCTTAATGTTCAGTTCTTAGCATAAATGTCAATTTTCTCCAGGAAATTCTCTCTCTTAGATAATTCTTAAAAAAAAAAAAAACCCCACTATAGTTTCCCTATAATCACACACTACTGTAATTACTTGTTTCACTGTCTAATGCCCTCAGCTAGACTCTTAATGCTTACAGAATTATAAATAGTTCACTATTTTATGTACTGACTTCCTAGCACAGTGCCTGACCTAATTAGATTTGCTAAATATATCTTGTAGAAAGGCTTCCATATACACATACACTAGTTCACTAATGCAAAAGTGATCTATGACATTAGTTGACAGAAGCATTTGATTAGCAAGTATTTTATTAAATTATTTAGGAGTACATATCTTAGAATAAGACTGCCTGGGTTTAGATCCTAGCTCCACCATATATAATTTTAATGTTCAGCAACTTGTTTGTTTTACCTGTCTCTCTTTCATCATCTGTAAAATGCTATAATTATATTATCAACTTTACAAGGATATTTTAAAGATTAAATGAGATAATACATGTCAGTCATTTGGGCAAAAATCTAATAGCCACACAAAAATGATATTATAATTATTATTAAACAATACTATGGGCATATAAAGATAAAAAACAAAAGTTTTATTTTCTATTTTTTCTGGAGCTCAAAATTAAATAGGGGAGATAGAGATACATAAAAAACAAACCTGACCTGAGCAATTTTGTAATATTATAGCAGATGTATAAATTACGTTCTAAATGAGATTAAATCAAAAAGAGGAATTTGGAGATTTTGGAGGTGGCAGAATTGACACGGTCTCAGAAAGGAAACAAATTACAATTTTATATGTCAATTATACCTTAATAAAGCTGATTTTTAAAAAAATGAAATACAAAATATCTAACATATTTGCAGAAATGGGATTGTAAATGAAGTGACATGCTTAGATCAAGACCAAGACCCCCAAAAATACAATGTAATATTCAAGGGAGGCAGAACCCACACATGGTGAGCTGGGCACAGGGTAGAATGAAGGAAACATATCTGAAGTTTAATCTGGATGGACAAGAGCAAACTGTAGAAGGTTTACAATGCTAGGCTGAGGAATGACATTTTCATTCTGTATTTTAAGGGCTTTTTATATCATTTTGATCAAGCAAGTAATATATTGTTACCTCTCTGATCATTTATAACTAGTAGAATAGAAAAAATAAGAAGCAAAATTTTATTAAAATGGCATTTGATGTATTTTTCATTCCAAGTATTTCTTGTTACTCCTTTCACTAGTAACATAGGTTTGAATCTGAAGTTTATTTGGTCAGAGAGGTAGCAGAAAAGTGCAATCTAGAAAAAAAGTATTTTAATTTATATGGAAAATAAGACGATTTAATCATTATCGCAATTTAATACCATCTTTGGTTTGCAGAGGTTTTGTTTTCGTTCCAAAAGAGAGTGGATTGAAAATTTAACCTAAGCATGATGAACTCGATAATAAAATTGAAAAAACAATCTAGAGAGTAGAGGAGGGAAGAGGATGTGATGTAAGAAGAATTTTATTACCATGAGAGAAATGAGCTCATTAAACCACAGAATATGCAGATGATGAGACTGATGCTAGGATGTTGCCTGTATCCCTGAGGAATAACCCAATTATCCACACATCTGAGCCTTGCTGGTGGCAGGTGAGTGCAAGTCAAATCAGTAGAGCCAGAGTTTGAACGGGTATGGGTCGTGTTCGGCTGGGGCACCAAGTGTTTCTCTAATCCCAGGCTGGCAAGTGGTGTCAAAAGGCCTCAGACATTCCTGGGGCCTACAGAGGCAGGTAGAGAAGTGTCTGCGAGGCAGGTGTGCAGGAAGGTGTTTGGTTTTGAAATGAGCAGGGCACAAAGTAAGAGGTCCTCGTGATTCAAGTCCATGGCAGGGCTGGGGATATTAGTTTCAGGTTCTGCCACACAACCAAAGGCCAGGTGGGACAAGCAACATCAGTACAGAAGCTGGTAAAAACCTGAACATGGGGCAAAACAGAAAGGTTTGAAAATGTCTCCAGTGTCTAAATGCAACCCGAATAAAAATGAAGGACATGGGTATTGTCTGCAAATGACTACACCTCCAAACAGAAGAAACTGAGAAACTAGCAGTGGTAAATTTTAACTAATTTTGTTTGTTTATTTTGCTTGGAAGAATTGGGGCCTCAAATATAGGTTTCTGATTATTATTGTTATTTATACATATGCATGTTTATTTATTTTATGGTTATGGTTTGGTGAATTGTTTTCCAGCTTTACTGAGATATAATTGACATATAACATGTGTAAGTTTAAGGTTTTACAACCTGTTGATTTGATACACTTGTGTACTGCAAAATGACTACCATGGTAGACGTAGCTAACACCTGCATCATGTCACATAATTACCTTAACTGTTTTGCAGTAAGAACTTTAAAATTTACCCTCTTAGCAACTTTCAAGTATAGAATACAGATTACTACCTGTAATCACTATGCTCTACATTAGATTCCTAGCACTTATTCATCTTATAACCGCATGTTGGTGCTCGGTGACCAACATCTCCCCTTTTCCTCACTCCCCAGCCCCTGGAAACCACCAAGTTCTTTCATAGATACTGAAGGAAAGTTTCATTTAAATATATCTGAGTAGTAAGGTATAAATTGTAAACCTGTACCATGAGATTATAGTTATCATTTGTAGATTATAATGACCGTGCTATAATAATGAAAAAAGATGAAAATCTAAGTGGATGACAGAAAACTTTTCACTCAGTTATCCTGGCAGGCTGATTGAAAATTTCTCCTACCACGAACTACTGAAGAAGTTGCCTGAGTCAGGAGTGCTGGTGGGGAAGGGATCCCAGGGAGGATACAAATGGGGCAGGGCCCCATGGTATTTGTGGGAGGTCAGAAGACCAGAGTATTCTGTACCCAATACTGCACCTTTGTGGAGAATGCAGCATCCTTGCTCTTTGACTTAACCTGTCTCATTTACCTTTTATTGTGTAATTGCCAGCTATGCCTTTAATAGCTGTTTATGCACATTTTGACAAGATTTTCTCAGAACTCAAAATCAGTACTGTATCCTACAAAATTTTTCAATAGTTTCTTATTTTTATTTTATAGCTTATACTGTTAATTATGTGAAAGCATCTACCTTACACCAGATAAAAACATTTACAATCGTATTTTTTTTTTTTTAAACAGCTTTATTGAAGTATAATTGCCTTACAATAGTGTGTTAGCTTCTGCTTTATAACAAAGTGAATCAGTTATACATATACAATATGTTCCCATTTCTCTTCCCTCTTGCATCTCCCTCCCTCCCACCCTCCCCATCCCACCCCTCTAGGTGGTCACAAAGCACCGAGCTGATCTCCCTGTGCTATGCGGCTGCTTCCCACTAGCTATCTATTTTACATTTGGTAGTGTATATATGTCCATGACAATCTCTTACCCTGTCACATCTCACCCCACCCCCTCCCCATATCCTCAAGTCCATTCTCTAGTAGGTCTGTGTCTTTATTCCCGTCTTGCCACTAGGTTCTTCATGGCCTTTTTTTTTTTTTTTTTTTTCCTTAGATTCCGTATATATGTGTTAGCATACTGTATTTGTTTTTCTCTTTCTGACTTACTTCACTCTGTATGACAGACTCTAACTCCATCCACCTCATTACAAATACCTCCATTTCATTTCTTTTTATGGCTGAGTAATATTCCATTGTATATATGTGCCACATCTTCTTTATCCATTCATCTGTCGATGGACATTTAGGTTGCTTCCAGGTCCTGGCTATTGTAAATAGCGCTGCAATGAACATTGTGGTACATGACACTTTTTGACCTATGGTTTTCTCAGGGTATATGCCCAGTAGTGGGATTGCTGGGTCGTATGGTAGTTCTATTTGTAGTTTTTTAAGGAACCTCCATACTGTTCTCCATAGTGGCTGTATCAATTTACATTCCCACCAACAGTGCAAGAGTGTTCCCTTTCCTCCACATCCTCTCCAGCATTTATTGTTTGTAGATTTTTTGATGATGGCCATTCTGACCGGTGTGAGATGATATCTCATTGTAGTTTTGATTTGCATTTCTCTAATGATTAATGATGTTGAGCATTCTTTCATGTGTCTGTAGGCCATCTGTATATCTTCTTTGGAGAAATGTCTATTTAGGTCTTCTGCCCATTTTTGGATTGGGTTGTTCGTTTTTTTGTTATTGAGCTGCATGAGCTGCTTGTAAATCTTGGAGATTAATCCTTTGTCAGTTGCTTCATTTGCAAATATTTTCTCCCATTCTAAGGGTTGTCTTTTGGTCTTGTTTATGGTTTCCTTTGCTGTGCAAAAGCTTTTAAGTTTCATTAGGTCCCATTTATTTATTTGTGTTCTTATTTCCATTTCTCTGGGAGCTGGGTCAAAAAGAATCTTGCTGTGATGTATGTCATAGAGTGTTCTGCCTATGTTTTCCTCTAAGAGTTTGATAGTGTCTGGCCTTACACTTAGGTCTTTAATCCATTTGGAGTTTATTTTTGTGCATGGTGTCAGGGAGTGTTCTAATTTCATACTTTTACATGTACCTGTCCAGTTTTCCCAGCACCACTTATTGAAGAGGCTGTCTTTTCTCCACTGTATATGCTTGCCTCCTTTATCAAAGATAAGGTGACCATATGTGTGTGGGTTTATCTCTGGGCTTTCTATCCTGTTCCATTGATCAATATTTCTGTTTTTGTGCCAGTACCAAACTGTCTTGATTACTGAAGCTTTGTAGTATAGTCTGAAGTCAGGGAGCCTGATTCCCCCAGCTCCATTTTTCGTTCTCAAGATTGCTTTGGCTATTCGGGGTCTTTTGTGTTTCCATACAAATTGTGAAATTTTTTGTTCTAGTTCTGTGAAAAATGCCAGTGGTAGTTTGATAGGGATTGCATTGAATCTGTAGATTGCTTTGGGTAGTAGAGTCATTTTCACAATGTTGATTCTTCCAATCCAGGAACATGGTATATCTCTCCATCTATTTGTATCATCTTTAATTTCTTTCATCAGTGTCTTATAATTTTCTGCATACAGGTCTTTTGTCTCCTTAGGTAGGTTTATTCCTAGATATCTTATTCTTTTTGTTGCAATGGTAAACGGGAGTGTTTTCTTAATTTCACTTTCAGATTTTTCGTCATTAGTGTATAGAAATGCAAGCGATTTCTGTGCATTAATTTTGTATCCTGCTACTTTACCAAATTCATTGATTAGCTCTAGGAGTTTTCTGGTAGCCTCTTTAGGATTCTCTATGTATAGTATCATGTCATCTGCAAATAGTGACAGCTTTACTTCTTCTTTTCCGATTTGGATTCCTTTTATTTCTTTGTCTTCTCTGATTGCTGTGGCTAACACTTCCAAAACTATGTTGAATAATAGTGGTGAGAGTGGGCAACCTTGTCTTGTTCCTGATCTTAGTGGAAATGGTTTCAGTTTTTCACCATTGAGGACAATGTTGGCTGTGGGTTTGTCATATATGGCCTTTATTACGTTGAGGAAAGTTCCCTCTATGCCTACTTTCTGCAGGGCTTTTATCATAAATGGGTGTTGAATTTTGTCGAAAGCTTTCTCTGCATCTATTGAGATGATCATATGGTTTTTCTCCTTCAATTTGTTAATATGGTGTATCACATTGATTGATTTGCGTATATTGAAGAATCCTTGCATTCCTGGGATAAACCCCACTTGATCATGGTGTATGATCCTTTTAATGTGCTGTTGGATTCTGTTTGCTAGTATTTTGTTGAGGATTTTTGCATCTATGTTCATCAGTGATATTGGCCTGTAGTTTTCTTTCTTTGTGACATCTTTGTCTGGTTTTGGTATCAGGGTGATGGTGGCCTCGTAGAATGAGTTTGGGAGTGTTCCTCCCTCTGCAATATTTTGGAAGAGTTTGAGAAGGATAGGTGTTAGCTCTTCTCTAAATGTTTGATAGAATTCACCTGTGAAGCCATCTGGTCCTGGGCTTTTGTTTGTTGGAAGGTTTTTAATCACAGTTTCAATTTCAGTGCTTGTGATTGGTCTGTTCATATTTTCTATTTCTTCCTGGTTCAGTCTCGGCAGATTGTGCATTTCTAAGAATCTGTCCATTTCTTCCAGGTTGTCCATTTTATTGGCATAGAGTTGCTTGTAGTAATCTCTCATGATCTTTTGTATTTCTGCTGTGTCAGTGGTTATTTCTCCTTTTTCATTTCTAATTCTATTGATCTGAGTCTTCTCCCTTTTTCTCTTGATGAGTCTGGCTAATGGTTTATCAATTTTGTTTATCTTCTCAAAGAACCAGCTTTTAGTTTCATTGATTTTTGCTATTGTTTCCTTCATTTCTTTTTCATTTATTTCTGACCTGATCTTTATAATTTCTTTCCTTCTGCTGGCTTTGGGGTTTTTTTGTTCTTCTTTCTCTAATTGCTTTAGGTGCAAGGTTAGGTTGTTTATTCGAGATGTTTCCTGTTTCTTGAGGTAGGCTTGTATTGCTATAAACTTCCCTCTTAGCACTGCTTTTGCTGCGTCCCATAGGTTTTGGGTCGTCGTATCTCCATTGTCATTTATTTCTAGGTATTTTTTGATTTCCCCTTTGATTTCTTCAGTAATCACTTCATTATTAAGTAATGTATTGTGTAGCCTCCATGTGTTTGTATTTTTTACAGATCTTTTCCTGTAATTGATATCTAGTCTCATAGCGTTGTGGTCGGAAAAGATACTTGATACGATTTCAATTTTCTTAAATTTACCAAGGTTTGATTTGTGACCCAAGATATGATCTATCCTGGAGAATGTTCCATGAGCACTTGAGAAAAATGTGTATTCTGCTGTATTTGGGTGGAATGTCCTATAAATATCAATTAAGTCCATCTTGTTTAATGTATCATTTAAAGCTTGTGTTTCCTTATTTATTTTCATTTTGGATGATCTGTCCATTGGTGAAAGTGGGGTGTTAAAGTCCCCTACTATGATTGTGTTGCTGTCGATTTCCCCTTTTATGGCTGTTAGTACTTGCCTTATGTATTGAGGTGCTCCTATGTTGGGTGCATAAATATTTACAATTGTTATACCTTCCTCTTGGATCGATCCCTTGATCATTATATAGTGTCCTTCTTTGTCTCTTGTAATAGTCTTTATTTTAAAGTCTATTTTGTCTGATATGAGAATTGCTACTCCAGCTTTCTTTTGATTTCCATTTGCATGGAATATCTTTTTCCATCCCCTCACTTTCAGTCTGTATGTGTCTCTAGGTCTGAAGTGGGTCTCTTGTAGACAGCATATATATGGGTCTTGTTTTTGTATCCATTCAGCCAGCCTGTGTCTTTTGGTGGGAGCATTTAATCCATTTACATTCAAGGTAATTATCGATATGTATGTTCCTATTCCCATTTTCTTAAATGTTTTGGGTTTGTTATTGTAGGTGTTTTCCTTCTCTTGTGTTTCTTGCCTAGAGAAGTTCCTTTAGCATTTGTTGTAAAGCTGGTTTGGTAGTGCTGAACTCTCTCAGCTTTTGCTTGTCTGTAAAGGTTTTAATTTCTCCATCACATTTGAATGAGATCCTTGCTGGGTAGAGTAATCTTGGTTGTAGGTTCTTCTCCTTCATCACTTTAAGTATATCCTGCCACTCCCTTCTGGCTTGCAGAGTTTCTGCTGAAAGATCAGATGTTAACCTTATGGGGATTCCCTTGTGTGTTATTTGTTTTTTTTCCCTTGCTGCCTTTAATATGTTTTCCTTATATTTAATTTTTGACAGTTTGATTAATATGTGTCTTGGCGTGTTTCTCCTTGGGTTTATCCTGTATGGGACTCTCTGTGCTTCCAGGACTTGATTAACTATTTCCTTTCCCATATTAGGGAAGTTTTCAACTATAATCTCTTCAAATATTTTCTCAGTCCCTTTCTTTTTCTCTTCTTCTTCTGGGACCCCTATAATTCGAATGTTGGTGCGTTTAATGCTGTCCCAGAGGTCTCTGAGACTGTCCTCAGTTCTTTTCATTCTTTTTTCTTTATCCTGCTCTGCAGTAGTTATTTCCACCATTTTATCTTCCAGGTCACTTATCCTTTCTTCTGCCTCAGTTATTCTGCTATTGATCCCATCTAGAGTATTTTTAATTTCATTTATTGTGTTTTTCATCATTGCTTGATTCCTCTTTAGTTCTTCTACGTCCTTGTTAAATGCTTCTTGCATTTTGTCTATTCTATTTCCAAGATTTTGGATCATCCTTACTATCATTATTCTGAATTCTTTTTCAGGTAGACTACCTATTTCCTCTTCATTTGTTAAGTCTAGTGTGTTTTGACCCTGCTCCTTCATCTGCTGTGTGTTTTTCTGTCGTCTCATTTTGCTTATCTTACTGTGTTTGGGGTCTCCTTATCACAGGTTGCAGGTTTGTAGTTCCCGTTGTTTTTGGTATCTGTCCCCAGTGGCTAAGGTTGGTTCAGTGGGTTGTGTAGGCTTCCTGGTGGAGGGAACTAGTGTCTGAGCTCTGGTGGATGAGGCTGGATCTTGTCTTTCTGGTGGGCACGTCCACGTCTGGTGGTGTATTTTGGGGTGTCTGTGGCCTTATTATGATTTTAGGCAGCCTCTCTGCTAATGGATGAGGCTGTGTTCCTGTCTTGCTAGTTGTTTGGCATAGGGTGTTCAGCCCTGTAGCTTGCTGGTCATTGAGTGATGCTGGGTCTTGATGTTGAGATGGAGATCTCTGAGAGATTTTTGCCGTTTGGTATTACGTGGAGCTGGTAGGTCTCTTGTGGATCAGTGTCCTGAAGTTGGCTCTCCCACCTCCGAGGTACGGCCCTGATGCCTGGCTGAAGCACCAAGAGCCTTTCGTCCACACGGCTCAGAGTAAAAGGGAGAAAAAATAGAAAGAAAGAAAGAAAGAAAGGAAGGAAGGAAGGAAGGAAGGAAGGAAGGAGGAAGGAAGGAAGGAAGGAAAGAAAGAAAGAAAGAAAGAAAGAAAGAAAGAAAGAAAAGAAAGAAAGAAGCTATAATATAGTGAAGTAAAATAAAGCTATTGTAAAGCAAAGCTATACAGACAAAATCTCCCCCAGAAGCATATACATATACACTCACAAAAAAAAAAGGAAAAGGGGAAAAATTAATATATCCTGCTCCCAAAGTCCACCTCCTGAATTTGGGATGATTCGTTGTCTATTCAGGTATTCAACAGATGCAGGCACATCAAGTTGTTTGTGGAGTTTTAATCCGCTTCTTCTGAGGCTGCTGGGACAGATTTCCCCTCCTCTTCTCTGTTCGCACAGCTCCTGGGGATCAGCTTTGGATTTGGACCCGCCTCTGCGTGTAGGTCGCCTGAGGGCATCTGTTCCCTGCCCAGACAGGACGGGGTTAAAGGAGCAGCTGCTTCGGGGACTCTGGCTCACCCAGGCCGCGGGGAGGGAGGGGTACAGAGGAGGCGGGGCGAGCCTGCGGCGTCAGAGGCCGGCGTGACGTTGCAGCAGCCTGAGGCGCGCAGTGCGTTTTCCTGGGGGATGTTGTCCCTGGATCACGGGACCCTGGCAGTGGCGGGCTGCACGGGCTCCCGGGAGGGGCGGTGTGGAGAGTGACCTGTGCTCGCACACAGGCTTCTTGGAGGCGGCAGCAGCAGCCCCAGCGTCTCACGCCCGTCTCTGGGGTCCGCGCTGATAGCCGCGGCTCGCGCCAGTTTCTGGAGTTCGTTTAGGCGGCGCTCTGAATCCCCTCTCCTTGCGCGCCGCGAAACAAAGAGGCAAGAAAAAGTCTCTTGCCTCTTCGGCAGCTGCAGACTTTTTCCCGGTCTCCCTCCCAGCCAGCTGTGGTGCGCTAACCCCTTCAGGCTGTGTTCACGCCGCCAACCCCAGTCCTCTCCCTGCGATCCGACCGAAGCCCGAGCCTCCGCTCCCAGCCCCGCCCGCCCCGGCGGGGGAGCAGACAAGCCTCTCGGGCTGGTGAGCGCTGCTCGGCGCCGAGCCTCTGTGCGGGAGTCTCTCCGTTTTTCCCTCTGCGCCCCTGTTGCTATGGGATCCGCGCTGTTAGCTGCGGCTCGCGCCCGTCTCTGAAGTTCGTTTAGGCGGCGCTCTGTATCCCCTCTCCTCGCGCACCAGGAAACAGGGAAGAAAAAGTCTCTTGCCTCTTCGGCAGCTGCAGACTTTTTCCCGGACTCCCTCCCGGCTAGCTGTGGTGCGCTAACCCCTTCAGGCTGTGTTCACGCCGCCAACCCCAGTCCTCTCCCTGCGACCGAAGCCCGAGCCTCAGCTCCCAGCCCCGCCCACCCCGGCGGCTGAGCAGACAAGCCTCTCGGGCTGGTGAGTGCTGGTCAGCGCCGAGCCTCCGTGCGGGAAGTGCGGGAATCTCTCCGCTTTGCCCTCCGCACCCCTGTGGCTGCTCTCTCCTCCGTGGCTCCGAAGCTTCCCCCCTCTGCCACCCGCAGTCTCTGCCCGCAAAGGGGCTTCCTAGTGCGTGGAAATCTTTCCTCCTTCACAGCTCCCTCCCACTGGTGCAGGTGCCATCCCTATTCTTTTGTCTCTGTTATTTCTTTTTTCTTTTGCCCTACCCAAGTACGGGGGGAGTTTCTTGCCTTTTGGGAGGTCTGACGTTTTCTGCCAGCGTTCAGTGGGTGTTCTGTAGGAGCAGTTCCACGTGTAGATGTATTTCTACTGTATCTGTGGGAAGGAAGGTGATCTCCGCGTCTTACTCTTCCGCCATCTTCTCTCCTCCCTCCTACAATCGTATTTTAATGACACTGTGTCCTTTTGTGTTAGACCTACACAGTACGTTTGTACTACATTTTGTACAAATACCAATCTTTTTCTATATAATGTACTTGCCTTTATGATCTAAACTGCCACAAACCAGATCTCTTCCCTCTCAAAACATACACATTCATTTAACTATCTATATACAAGAATTATATTTAGAAAACTCTATAAAGTTAAATATGAATTTAAAATTTAAAATAAAATACTAACAAGTAATGCTCTGCATTTTCATACGCATTTACATTTGGAATAGGCACTACAGAACATGGAAATTATATTTCTGTAATGAAACATATATTGAAGGCAAAAATGCTTTAACATTTTTAATAATCAGAAGAAAAAAATGCAAACACTAGTATGGAAAAATATGATAATCAAATAAATAGGTAATATACAAAATACTACTAAGCAAATGAAAAAAAGTCCAGTTCACATGGTAAATTACTGGCAATGCTTTAATATAACATAGATTCTCTTTCTGTCCAGATTTCTTCCCATTATATTTTATTATCATTTCTTCTGTAATTACTCAAATTATCTATTTGTGGTAGAGAGTAATAAACTCAGTGCTATGAAATGCTTATGTATGGTTTTTTAAGTACTTTTTGTTCTTTCAGAAAATTATTTTAATCTAGCAAAGAAATATTTATCAGTTCTTAGGAAATAGTTTGTTCATACACACTAAGCAATTTCCTGTAAATTTATGGAATTCAAAAGTCTGTGCAATTTAAGTTATTAAAAAGATGGAACACTGTTTTCATAAAGTATAAAGATTAAAATAATTAACTGATTTATCTATCAATTTCTATATAGTAAAGAAAATGTACTATGTGTTGTAATATTCTCATGCATAAAATAGTTACATTCAGATAATTACACATTTATTCAACCTTAGTACAATGCATAAATTTCTCAGAATTAAGTTATAGTGTCGATTAATTGTAAATTTCATATATTAAGTTTATATATTAAATGTAAAGCTCTATCTTCTAAAAGGGTCATCAAATTCTGTATCAATGCCTCATTATAACAAATGATCAACTTCTTTAATAAAAATGCATCTACACAATAAGTTGCTGCTCTTTTGTTTTTATTTTTCATTTTCTGAGCTAATAATTCTACTATGCCAGAATAAAATCTAACTTACAAACATTTAAAATACTGAACATAAAATTTAACATAAATAAAAAATCATTTTCTCTTTCAAGAAATGGTACTGTAATTTTTCTTTTTGTTCAAATTGCTATTCCAAAAATACTGTGATTTTGAACTTTGCACAATTTTTAATTATTTTAAAATATTATTTTGACTGTAATATACTCAGAGACCTAAAATACTATTGACACAAAGGTTATTTCAGAAAATAACACAAGTAACTATTTATCAAAATTGATTCTTATATGTAGTTTTTCTGAGTGGATCTTTAGATACCTAACATCCGAAATTAGCTTTTTAAAAAACTATTCTAACATTTATTTTTAAAAGGAACATTTACAATGTCTTTATATTAACCTGTGTGTTAGTATAATACTTAACACATACATATTTTATAATTAAGAAGTAACCCAAGTATCTAAACATTTCTCTATTCTTTGTCACAGAACACTTATTCCTAATATTAGCCAGTCATTATATTTAAATAATATGTTCCTGATTAATAAAATTACACATATATCCACATAAAGCAAGACAGCTATAGTTTAGAAGAAATAGTACAAAGAATGGACACAATATTTTGCACAAGACCAATCACTGTATGATATAGTGGAAAGTCCTGTGTGTACAGGAAAAAAAAAAGATTAACATTTAAAATTTTTACTTTTCTGAAGTAAAGTTGAATTTAATGAAGGATTTGAATCTTTAACTTAGAAAATTATTAAAATATAAATAGTGCTTTATTATAAGGTCATGTTCACTGAAATTTAGCAATGAGAGTTGAACTCATTGTGAGAAGAAATGTAGAAGAGAACTTTGTTTTCCCCTAATATAAGCTCCTAACCCAGTAAATGCATCATTTAACTCCTTCACTTAGAAGCATGAAACTACATTCTAACATGAAAATATATGGGGAAAAGAAGTGAAATATGGAGGCATGAGGAAATCACATAAAGAATAAAATGTTTAGCTTTTGAGGTTGTACAAAGTGCATGAAAATGACAAAATTAGGCACTCCTCTTGGTTCTTCATGATATATTTAATTGCATGTTATAACTCTTATCTGATTAAAATAAGCTGTAGAAAATACTGGTATTAAAACATTTAAAATTATCAGCTGCTAATTTTCCCAAAACATGGAAAAGGAAAGGTCATATCTGGCATCACCGCTGATTTCCTCTACCTTGATACAAAAAATAAAATTTTCATTAGGATTAGGAAATGAAAAGCAGAATTCATTTATCATGCAAAAACCCTGTTAAGTAAGGCAAAAAATTTTATCAAACCATAAATGATTCTATTTAGCTTTACTAAAAAAATCTATATATAAAACCAAACCCAGGACTACAATCAATTTTTCATGACAAAATCTCCAACCTATATTATACTAGAACTTGAGATATGGCATTAAACAGCAATATAAGATTAAACATAAGGAGACCTAGATTTTAGGTACATTGTTGCCACATACTAGCTGTGTAAACTCCAGCAAACTATATGGACTCTCAGTTCCTATCTTGCTTTATCCAAATTGGAAAGGAAAAAGTGAAATTGTCACTGTTTGCAGATGACATAATGCTATACATAGAAAATCCTAAAGATGTCACCAGGAAACTACTAGAGCTTTTCAGTGAATTTGGTAAAGTTGTAGGATACAAAATTAATATACATAAATCTGTTGCATTTCTATACTAACAACAAAATATCAGAAAGAAAAATTAAGAAAACAATCTCATTTACAATTGCATTAAAAATACTAAAATACTTAGGAATAAACCTACCTGAGGAGATAAAAACCTGTACTCAGAAGACTGTAAGACACTGATGAAAGAAATTGAAGATGACACAAACAGACGGAAAGATGTACCATGTTCATGGATTGGAAGAATTAATATTGTTATAATGACTGTACTACCAAAGGCAATCTACAGATTCAATGTAATCCCTATCAAAATACCAAGGGCATTTTTACACAGAACTAAAACAAATAATTTTAAAATTTGTATGGAAACACAAAAATACCCCAAATAGACAAAACAATCTTGAGAAAGAAAAGCAGCCAGAGGAATCATGTTCCCTGACTTCAGATTCTACTGAAAAGCTACAGTAATCAAAACAGTATGATACTGGCACAAAACAGACACATAGATCATGGAACAGAATAGAGAGCCCAGAAATAAACCCATGAACTCATGGTCAATTAATCTATGATAAAAGAGGCAAGAATTTACAATGGAAAAAAGACATTCTCTTTAATAAGTAGTGTTGGGGAAACTGGACAGCTACTTGTAAAAGAATGAAATGAGTACATTTTCTCACAACAGATACAAAAATTAACTCAAAATTGATTAAAGATCTAAATGTAAGACTGAAAACCATAAAATTCCTAGAAGAAAACATAGGCAAGATATTCTTTGACATAAGTCATGGAAATATTTCTTTTGATCTGTCTCCTAAGGCAAAGGAAACAAAAACAAAAATAAAGAAATGGGACCTAATTAAACTTAAAAGCTTTTACCCAGCAAAGGAAACCATTGACAAAATGAAAAGACAACCTACTGAAAGGGAGAAAATATTTTCAAATGATGACAAATCAAGGTTTAATACCCAAAATATATAAACAGTTTATACAATTCAATATCAAAAAAAACCAACCCAATAAAAAAATGGGAAGAAGATCTGAATAGACATTTTTCCAAAGAAGACATACAAATGGCCAACAGGCACATGAAAATATGCTCAACATCACTAATCATCAGAGAGATGCAAATCAAAACCACAATGAGATATCACCTCACACCTGTCTGAATGGCTATCATCAAAAGTTCTGCAAATAACAAATGTTGGATAGGATGTGGAGAAAAGGGAACCCTTGTACACTGTTGGTGGGAATGTAAATTGGTGCTGCCACTATGGAACACAGTATGTAGGAACCTCAATAAACTAAAAATAGAATTATCATATGATACAGCAATTCCACCCCTGGATATATACCTGAAGAAAACAAAAACACTAATATGAAAAGATTCATGCACCCCAATGTTCATAGCAGCATTATATACAATAGCTAAGATATGGAGGCAAACTAAGTTTCCATCAATAGATAAATGGATAAGAAAGAGGTGGTTTATTTTTACAATGGAATACTACTCAGTCATAAAAAAGAATGACATTTTGCCATTTGCAACAACATGGATTGACCTGGAGGGTATTATGCTTAGTGAAATAAGTCAAACAGAGAAAGTCAATTATTGTATGTTATCACTGATATGTGGAACCTAAAAAATAAAACAAATTAGTGACTATAACAGCAAAAAAAAATAGACTTACATATATGGAGAACAAACTAGTGGTTACCAGAGGAGAGAGGGAAGGGTGAAGGTGTAAGATAAGGGTAGGGGATTAAAAGGTACAAACTACTATGCATAAAATAAACAAGCTGCCAGGATATATTGTACAACACAGGGAATATAGTCAATATTTTATAATAACTATAAATGCAGCATAATCTATAAAAATTTTGACTCACTATGTTGTACACCTGAAACTAATATAACATTGTAAATCAACTATACCTCAAAATAAAAAGAAAAAAAAGTTAAAAAATAAGTATAACTGATAAGCTAAGAAAGAAGAGAATAAAACAAACAGCACAGTGCCTGGCAATCCTAACTATCTGATAAATGGTAGCCATTCTTTCCCCCAAGTCACCTGACATAAGTGCAAATCCTATAATAAGCCCCTCCTTATTCACTCTTATTGAAATACCTAACAGGTCCTCATGGAGTGTGATCTCTACTGCTGTAAGTAATACATTATTATTATTATTATTACTATTATTATTATTATTATATCCACAGGGATGTTTCTGGCTGTCTTTGATGGGTAAGAATACAGAATTATATCATAGTTCTTTTCAAGTTCTCCTCTGGGTATCAAAGCTATGTGGTCAATTGGTAAATCCTTCCCTGAACACTCATATCACATTCATATATTCAATATAGCAAAAATCACACAATATTTTACATCCTCAGAAACTACCTGGAACAGTGTAATCACTCTTACGTGATTTGTAAATGAATGAATATTCTTGAATTACCTCTAAGATTTCCATTTTAAACCTGTGAGCTAAAGAAACTGTGGCCACAAAATGTTTCTTTAGAGAACAGTGTCAGAATATAGCAAAGACTTTTGCTATTATTCATTTATTTTCTTGCAAGCATAGACTGTAACTTGTACATTTTTATGGTAAAATGTGCATTCCTTGAGAAAATAATATTGAATTTTAAATGTATTTTTTACCCATATGAAAATGACATCTTTTTATTATATGTGTGTATACAGAAAGACAGAGAGAGACAGAGGGAGACAGGGAAGGGGCAGGAGAGGTAGAGGGAGAGAGAGAGGGAGAGGGAGAGGGAAAGAGGGAGAAAAGTAGCTAGAAAGATGTTGAGACTGAAACCAAGAACTCAATAAAATACAGAGTGACTAAGTGACTAGGAGATTGGAATTAGACAACGGAGGGTGAAGGTTTTAATGTCATATACAAATGACATGGGAGTGAATAAAGGCCATAGGGAGTTAGAAGATAAACACTACAAAACATGGATGTTCTCAGGAAAGAGGAAAATTTCTGCAAAGTCAAGGAATTTGGGGGAGATTCTATGAAGAACATAAGAATGCATGATAGAATTTCTTTTGTTCACCATAGAATGGATCTCCAGAGGACAAGAGAAAGAATGGAGATGGGAAACTCAGGATTGGGATAAATCAGAGGATAAAATTTAATCAATATAGAAATTATAGTATTGGAAAGAATATATATCACTATATGGGGACTATTTTATTTGTGACAAGGATGATAGAAATTAATAGAATTGTGTAATCAGTGAATGTTCATGTTTCATCTGCATGAGCATATGGCCAGATAATGTTGAGGAACAGATGTGATTAACAAGTCTGCATCATCTGCTAATGGTAGCAGATAGAATCATGATACAGAATGTTCTTTATTTTCCCTGAAGGAATTTCTCCCCAGATGGTTTAGATAGGGTTCAAAATAGATCTCAAAATTAACTCATGCTGATATAAATTGCATCACATTTTCAAAGTTCTCATATAGGTAATATCAACTATTGTCAACTGTTAACTAAGAAAAAATTCAAACGTGGTATGGTTTAAGTTTTATTTTTATTCACCTTTCACTATTATGATTTAGAAAACTATGTATTTAAGTATAAAACATTTATATCAACACAAATGCATAACTACTAATGCTGATCATATACACTTTGACAATGAGCCTGCAAATATTCTTCAATTTTGTTTCCCCTTATATTATTAAGTGACAAAAGCTAGTCTGAAAAACTATATGCTACATGATTCCAAATGTTTGACATTCATGAAAATGCAAAAATATAGAGATGGTAAACAGTTCAGTGGTTGCGATCAGGCTGAGGTTGGTGCTGGGGTGGTATGAAGGTAAATAAGTGAAACACAGGAAATATTTTAGGATAATAAAGTTATTGTGTTTGATAAATAATGGTGAATAAAAATATAGTATTTTTCCAAAACTCATAGAATTTACGTCACAAAGAGTAAACCTTAATGTATGTAAATTTTTAAAAATGGTCATGGGATACAAGAATAGATGTCAGAAATCTTAAAAGAGTTTCACTGGGCTAACATCAAGGTGTCAGCAGGGATTCATTCCTTCTGGAGGCTCAAGGGGAGAATCCATTCCCTTGCCTTTTCCAGCTTCTAGAAGCTACCTGAATTCATAGAATCATGACATCTTCCTTGATCTTCAGAGCCAGAAGTGTAGCATTTTCCAATCTCTCTCTGACTCGTATCCTTCTGCCTCTCTCTTAAAAACTCTTAATACATTGGGCCCACTCAGATTATCCAAGATCCATTTCAAGATCTTTAACTTAATCATATTTGTAAAGTTCCTTTTGCCACTTAAGGTAACATATTCACAGGTCTCATGAATTAGAATGTGGACATCTTTAAGGTTACCATTATTTTGTTTATCACTGAATAAAAGATATAAGTCAAATATGGCAAAATATTTAAATGCAGCAAAGGAATGGATTCATTGGGTGTTCATTATATATTATTTTTCCAAATATTTGGAATATATTATAATAATTATTGGATGAATAAAGAATCAGACTTTGGTTGTATTAGGAGAGAATTTTTGGATTTTTTTTTATGCTCTTACATGATCTAGACCTTTTGAGCAAAGGGCACTGAAAGAATGTTTGCATAATAGACAGCTCTGGAAACTAGAGATACTATCTCTAAGTAGATAGTACCTCTCAGTAGAGATAGTACCTCTAAGATATCTTTTAAGACAGAGACCCACAGAATGATTTGGAAATGTAAAATCTTATCCTTTTTCTTCCTGGAAATATTCCATTACATTTCAGGGTAATACATTTAGCAATGCTTTCCCTCTGTCCATCAGAGAATGTTTGCTTAATGAGAAATCTCTCTTTGGAAGAAAGATTGGACAGATGTCTTAATCATCCCTATATAAGCTCTAGATCTCATAAGTTGAGGGATCCTCTCCTTTATTGTAACTTATTGGTGGACATTTGGCTCTCATTGTGCTGTTCTTCAGGGAAGTGGGGAGCAGGGAATCCATGTAAGCTGTGAGACAGCATCTCAGATCCTTCACAATTTCAAAGTTAGTATTTAGAACTCTATCATTAGTCATAGATATTATCTCTGTTGTATTGATATTTTCCTGTCATGCAATGACAATAAAGATCCTCTTTCTGTGAAGTTATTCCATAGAGGCTTTTTTATTCCTCAGAATTACATGTTTTTAACTGTGTACAGACATTTACATATTTTAAATGGTCATGAAAATAATAAAACATGATTAGCACAGGGACAATGAAAGTGCGTGAGTTACATGTAGTTGCAATCACTTCAGATATTTTTTAGCTGACCATGAACTCCCACAGTTTTCCATCCATAGCTAAACCCTTGCTCCTCCCACAAAGTTAAAAACCTCAGTGAGATTTTTGATTTGTGAAATTGCAGATCATTCAGCTCTCTTCCTAGCCAGTTAATTAAAAGTTAGAATAAATTTAAAAGTGCCTTAGACATTACAAAATCTAAAAATAAAATAAAAGTAGAGCTGTATTTATGTTTCAGCAATAACTCTAAATAAAGTATTCTTCTGCTTAACCCCAAACATGGCCAAGTTTACATTGCAGTTCTTCTATTTTGATTAATATTAATTTTCAGTGCTCTTTGTATGTGCACATGTGTATCTATCTATATTTAGTTTAGTATGTCTCTCAGAATTATCATTTTTTAAATTTATTTTGACCATATTATATATTTTTAAATGTCAAATAAAATTAAAGATTGATATTTTAATTTTTTAAAGAGATGAATTATAAATTTTAAAGGTATACTTTCATAACTACTTCTCACATTTTCTCATTTTTCTACCTCTATTACGACTTGCTTTGCTCAAAATTCCATAACATTCTCCTAATAAACAGCAATACCCTCCATCTGCTTTTAGTCTTAACTCACCAAATTCATTACCCACCTAGCTACGAGAATAATTTTTTTAAAGAATCTGCTTTTATTATTTAATCTCTCCAGTAAAATAATTATATGCCCACAAAATAGAGTTCAATGTCTTTTCCCTGGTATATAAAAACTGCTACCTGTTTATACTCTCAGTCTTAGCTGATTCCCCTCACTGCTTTATCAACAATAACAAAATAGTTGCTTGGAAATTTTCTTTTGTTGACTGCGTTTTCTCTTCTGTATCCTTATTTGTGGCTGTCCATGTGACTGGCTCACATTCCCTTTTTTCTGTTTCTATAGTGTAGCCCAATCCATCCACTGTGTCCTTCACCACCACACACAAGCAAATATTACATCTCTGTCACTAGACTCTAACCTCTAAACCATAGGAAAATCCAATATGCAATTACTAAGTATTTTAAATATCTTAAGCAAAATGAAGAAAGTTTTAGAATAAAACCCAGAAAATTTTCAAAGAATATAATGGTATATTGTATAGTATAGTATAATTTATATATTTTCTATAAAAATTGGCCATTTATTTAATAATTTAATATTTTACATAAGCAAGCACTATACTTTTTCTGGAAATATAGCCATTTATTTTGTTTTTAATTCACTGTTGTAAATGATTCTTTCACCTCCAAAATTAGGATAAATACATTTATTCGTTAATACTACCAATGCTTCCTCCTATTTGTCTGCATCAGCCTCAGGTTCAATTGCTAACATTGCAATGAGAGATAATAAAGTGACTGAAAATTTACTGTTTTATGTATGTGCATGAATGAAGTAATCAGACACATGTATGTAAATTTAAGTCAGAGTAATTGTAACAATTTTTTAAAGAGAAATTGATTAACTCCTCTTTTCACATTGTCAGGTTTTCTTCCATCTGTGCAAAAAATGAACTGGTGTCATAAATCTAGTGTTAGCCAGAATTACAAGCCCACATATAACATCCTACTTATGCAAATACTGCATCTGCTGCTGTATGAGCTGGCCAAAGACTATTTCCAACTAGACTTACACACCCACAACACTGTGAGGATTAAATCAATCAAACCCACATTCTACTAGAAATATTTTTTAAAATCTTAATATATTCACTCAATATAATTATGTACAACCATGTTATGAAGTGTTTTAATTACCCAAGCACATTTGAATGCCCGTTCATAACCACCACTAGCTAACTGGCCACAAAAATCAACTTTACCTCTATATTTCTAGTAGCAGCATTTTTATATTTTCTGAAAATGTTTTAACATATTCAATATACTAACTTTTTTCTTTTTCTAACTATATTAAAACTCTTCCATTATTTAACTATCAAATTTGGAAATTAAATCAAGGGTAGCAAAATATGAGATTTTTCTTATATTTAAATATTTTATAGAACTAATTCATCCTTTTTGTATAAAAGAAAATCTTAGTTATAGATGTAATATACTTTATTTTAATCTTTATTAATATTGGTAAAATAATGCTTAAGATGTAAATATAAATATTTCATTGTTTTAAAATGCATTTTACTTATGTTATTAAATATATCTCACAAGCATTCTATAAAGAAATTAGATTAACCTTTTTTTTTTACCACATAGCAAGTAGAAAACACACTCTCTTAGTAAATTATGTGATCTAAACTCAAAACAGAGTCTTCTGAATTCAGAAACAACAGCTTAAACTATGCTGCATGAAGCCACTATGTTTGTCCTACAATCAGGGCTTGTAAACTTGCATTTTTGCTGACTTAATGACAACAAAGTAATTAATGTCTATCAATTAATAGTGAGTAATAATTAGATTATTCATAGAGTATTCATAGGAGAAACTGATTCTAGTGCTTACTTTGGTCATGGACGTTGTTCAGTAACTATGTTAATGATCACTAGCTTATATAATTTATGAAAATTTCATTAATGCTGACTTCCCTTTAGAAACTGATCTATATTTTATTCCTACAGACTTCTGAGACTACCTACTACAATTGCTCTTTACCTAGAAGCATGACACTTTTATATCAATAACTGACAATAGACTCAGTAGATGAGTACTATAATTAAAATATATATATGGGATAATTTTTAAGGATAAGGGGGTATAAAGTGATAAAAGATGCAGTATTTTTTGCAGGGTGGCAAGAGGAATTCACGTAGGTAAGTGAGGCACAGCATTCTAGGCTGAAAGCAAAGCAGTGGCAAGGATTCTGCGGGAGGAAGATGCTATATGTAACAGAGAAGTAAGGCCCATTAAATTTGGAAAGCAGACTGGATGGGCTTGTGGACAAAAATGAAACCAGGGAGCATATTAGAAAGCTACTGAAGGAAAAAAAAAAAAAAAAACTGATGAAGATGATGGTGTCATGGGCAAGGATAAATAATGAACTGACTGGAAACTGGTCTAATTCAGAATATATTTGAAACTGGATTTACTAACAGACTTGGATAAGAAAGATGTTAGAAATGGAGGAGTCAACAATAACATGAAGGTCTTGGCCTGAGCAAATATAAATTGCAATAATTGGAGCAATATAGAAGTGGGAAATTTTTCATTTTTGTCTTTAATTGGAGGGCAGAGTTCAGTAATAGATGGCTATTAATCATTTAAATGGAGTCAAGCAGGAAGTTAGATGTATGAGTATAAATGTCATGAAGAGATCTGAGCTGTATGTATGACTTTGGAAGTTCTCAGAAAAGAGATGGTATTTAATGACATGGTACTTGATGGGATTATCCAACCAGTATCACAGATGAAGAAGAGAGAACTAAGGACCGACTTCTGGGAACCTTTCTTATTTGGAAATCTAACAAAGAGGGTTGAGAAGAAGTAGCCAGTGAGGCTGTAGGATAGAGAGGTAAGTAGCCTGGCAGCCAAACTAAGAAAATACTTCAAAAAGAAAGGAATGATTAACAGGGTGAAATGTGGCTGATGGGACACGAGAATAAAGACAAAGAAATGACTATTTGATTAAGTAATGTGGAAACCTATATATATATTGAGAAGCATAGTTTGGGTAGCGTGATAAGAACAGAAGCCTGATTAAGTGGGTTCAATGTAGAAATGGAAGAGCACAAGCGTAAACAGAAAAAAATATACTTAACTCTAACAGATTTTTTTACTGTTAAATGAAAAACAGGGTAGCATTTAAGGAGGAAAGAGTGACAGTCTCCAAATATGATTTCTTTCCCTTTTATTTTCATCAGTTTTTGCTTTATATAGGCTAAAGTGCCTCTGTAACTGAGCAGGACCCTATGGGGCTTTCCTGAGACGGACACCTCCCGCCTGTCCTCTGCCTACCTCTTGTTTGTAGAAAAGCTGTAGTCTTCCAGGTCTCCCCTGAGTTACAAAAGCCTGGCTCAAGAATTAATGATTGAAAAGATGTGAACATGTAGTAACAAAAGTAGCAGTTTCGCCAGAAGAACTGGTAACAATTTAAAGAGTAAACCAGCCATATGTCAGTCACGGAATCTTTAGCTCCTCCCTGAAGTTTCTCCCTGAAGTATATGATGCACATTCCTGACTTGTTTTACAGATACTGAAATCCCTACCAAATGGAAGAAGTTAACTCCATGATGACCATGAGCATGTAGCCCCGAGACCAGCTGGAGCCAGAGGATTGATGATATTAACTCCTGTGACACTGTCCTGTTACTTCACCATCAGCCAATCAGAGAATTGTGCACGAGCTGATCACACACCCTGTGACTCTCCTCCCTCACCTTGCCTTTAAATATGCTTCCCTGAAATCCATCGGGGAGTTCAGATTTTTTCGAAATTAGCTGCCCCAGACTCCTTGTCTGGTGCCTACAATAGACGCTGCACTTTCCTTCACTACAACCCAGTGTCAGTAGATTGACCTTACTGTGCATGGGCAAACGGACCCAATTTTGGTTCTGTAACACTCCTGGTAGGTGTATAAATATATATGACTTTTATGCCTTCTTGATTCATTTATCCTTTTATCATTCTAAAATGTCTCTTTTTATGTCCTTGTCTTAAGGTCTTCTGTATCTAAAAATAAGGCCACCCCAAGCCTTCTTATGTTCACTATTTGAATTTCAATTTGGTCTGAAAGCATTTGCCTTTTAGTTAAACAGTTTAGTTCACTTATACTGAATGTAATTTGTTGGGTTTATGCTTATAAGTAAAAAGCTGTTTATGACTGCTTTCGTGCTACCATGGCAGAGGTGGATAGTTGCAATAAAGGCCATATGGCCCTAAAATATTTACTGTCTTACCCTTTACAGAATGAATTTTCTGACCCCTACTTTAAAAAATGCTGAATTTTGTTCTGTAGAGCAGTTAAATTATTAGTGGGTCCCCTTAATCTTGTCAAGCTCAATTTTATTCTTTGTTAAGGCAGGCAGGTCTATTTCTGTTTTATGCTTAACACAATGTTGGTCCTTTTCCTAGGGCTTGTTTCTCCTTCTTAAAGTGTACCTTTCCTGGAAATTCAACTGAATGCCTGAAGTCCTCAGTGAGGTCCCTCCACTCATCTGTCTAAGCTACAACTTAAGTATCTCCAGTAACTGCAAGTCATCTGGTGTGTCTGTTCAGTTCTCAGCCCTATAGCTGTTGCAATGTTGTGCCTCAGAAAGTCTTACCTGTGCACGTGCAGATCTGGATGTGCAGTCAAGACCTTGTCTAAGGATTAAAGGTGAACAGCATGCACAGAAACCTGCACATGGGTGTATATGGTAGCTTTATTCATAATTGCCAAAACGTGGAAGCACCAGGATGTTCTTTAGTAGATGAATGGTTAAATAAACTGTGGTACATCCAGACAATGGAATATTATTCACACTAAAAAGTAATAAACTATATAGCCATGAAAAGACTTGGAAGAGTCTTAAATGTATATTACTAAGTGAAAGAGGCCAATCTGCAAATGCTACCTACTGTGTGAGTCCAACTATATGACATTCTGGAAAAGGCAAAACTATGGAGACAATAAAAAGATCAGTATTGGTCAGGGATCAGAGGTGAGGAAGGGATGAAGAGTTGTAGCACGCAGGATTTTTAGGGCAGTGAATTTATTCTGTATGATATACAATGGTGGATATATGTCATTATATATTTGTTCAAACCCTTAGAATGTATAGTACCCAGTGTGCACCCTAATGTAGTCTATGGACTTTGGGTGATAATGATGTATCAATGTAGGTTCATCAATTGTACCACCTTGATGGGGATGTTGATAATGAGGGAGGCTATGAATGAATGGACGTAGGGAGTATATGGGAAATCTCTGTATCTTCTATATTTTTCTGTGAACCTAAATTGCTCTAAAAAATAAAATCTATTTAAAAAAAAAACAACTTGACAATAAGCATATTGCCTGTGTTGCTGGTATTTCTCTTATTTCTACTTTCATTTTCCCATCATCCTATGGCATTTCTGCCCTGGGGTTCCATGGCATACTTTGTAAGTATCTTTATCAAAACATCCCATTTTGCTTTATCTATGCTGAGTAGTTTTCTCTTACTTACAACTAAACTCTCAATTAATACAACTCTCACCAATGATGTTAGTTTTAGAATATATCATTGATATTCTCATGGCCTTAGCTTGCATCAGTATTCCAACTAATTTTTGTTTCATGGTCTATATATCTAACAATACTCACCTTATAAATAAATAAGCATCCTTCTAACATGGCCAGTATTCACCCTTCTGCCTTAATTCTTATGCCTCATTCCTTGGGCCTCAGCTCCTGCAATTATAATTAATGAATATCAAAAATATTGAACATATCAAACAGACTGGCCTTCATAAAACTGAAAGGTGTGTTTTTTTTTCTCTCTCTCTCCTTTTTTTTTTTTTTGATAAAAAACATTTGATCAAAATGAATACTAACAGTAAGCTAAACTACAATTCTTCACTTTAAGTTTTGTTCTACACAGTGACACTCTGAGTGGCTTCTCCTGGTATTTAACTTGACAGTTAAACACAATATTGTACTGCACATTTATTTATGTATGCATTTATTTGCTTGTATGCCTCTATTTATTTGCATCTATTTGCTTGTTTATTTCATATTTTATATACCAGTATCTAGCTTTATAAATGAGGCTACATCTTAAAAACAAAACATGTGCCGCATTGCCCACACTCCCCCAACACTACCAGCATAGACTGAACACTTTTAGCTTCCCCCATAATTAGCGTTTGTAACTTTAAGAAATGTAATCACATTTACATGCTATATAATCTATAAACAGAAAATTTTGACCTCTTGTTTATAAAATAAAGACGTTAACACACAACTCTACAAACCTGTTCTCCACTCCAATTTTCACCTCCAAACAGCAATTCCTTGTACTTTTTATTTTACTTTGTCATCACAGATGCTAAAATGTATGCTTTTGTCTACAACCATATTAAAATTACTGTGGTTTGTCTTCAGGATGATTCCAAACTTTAAAATTCAACCATAAATTCTAATTTATTATGATTATATAAATAGTGTTAATTTTAGGGTTACTTTATAAAAGGATTATATTTCTTTTCCTTGTGCTGATTTTTTGTGAGTTTTATAGAAATGTAATTCATGTTCACTGATAACAATTCACGGACTTGTAAAGCATACAAATTTTTCACATATTTACAAAATTTTGCACCACAATCAACTTAAGAACATTTATATCTCCCCCAAAAGAAATGTCATACCCATTAGCAATCCCTCCCCATATTCTTCAACCCTCCCCAGCTCTAGGAAACCTATTTCCTGTCTCTACAGATTTGCATATTCTGCATATTTCATATAAATGCAATCATACACGTGAGGTGGCTTGTGACTGGCTTCTTTCAATTGGCATTATATTGTCAAGGCTAATCCATGCTGTAACATTAGTAAGTACTTCATTTTTATTATAGAATGATATCCAATTTTATGAATATACCATATTTTATGTATTCATTCATCATTATGTATTCATTCATAAAGGTGGTGTTATTTCCATCTTTTGACTATCTGTGAATAATGCTGCTATGAACATTTGTGTCAAGTTTTTTGTGGATATATGTTTTCAGTTCTCTTTCGCATGTATCCCAGGGGTGGCATTGGTGGGTCCTTTGGTAAATCTACATGAGTTTTTGAGAAAATGACAGATTGCTTTCCAAAATGGCACCATTTTAAATTCCAAGCATTGGAATTGATACGAGCATTGATAATGGTTCCACTCTCTCCATATCTTCACCAGCACTTGTTATTATCTAACATTTTGATTATTATTTTCTTAGTGTGTATGAAGTTGTATCTCACTGTGATTTTGATTGCATTTCCCTGTGACTGATTATGTTGAGCATTTTTTCTTGTGTTTACCTTATTGGTCTTTTGTATATCTTCTTTGGAGAAATGTCTATTCATATTCTTCATTTTTTATTTAAAAAAATTTTTTTGGAGTATAGCTGATTTAAAATGTTGTGTTAGTTTCTGCCGTACAACAAAGTGAATCAGTTATATGTATACATATAACCACTCTTTTTAAGATGATTTTCCCATATAGGTCATTACAGAATATTGAGAAGAGTTCCCTGTGCTATACAGTAGGTCCTTATTAGCTATCTATTTTATATACAATAGTATGTATATGTCAATTCCAGTCTCCCAGTTTATCCCTCCCCCCTCCTTTCTGCCTTGGTAACCAAGCACATGAAAAGATGCTCAACATCACTAATTATTAGAGAAATGCAAATTAAAACTACAATGAGGTATCACCTCACCCTGGTGAGAATGGCCATCATCAAAAAATCTACAAACAATAAATGCTGGAGAAGGTGTGGAGAAAAGTGAACCCTCCTACACTGTTGGTGGGAATGTAAATTGATACAGTCACTATGGAGAACAGTATGGAGTTTCCTTAAAAAACTAAAAATAGAGCTACCATATGATCCAGCAATCCCACTCCTGGGCATATATCCAGAAAAAAACATAATTCAAAAAGATATTCATATTCTTTTGTTGATGTCTAATTTACCTATGTTTTCTTTTATTACTTTTGCTTTTGGTGTCATGCCTAAAAAAGCATAACTTAATTCAAGGTCATTGGTATTTACTCTGATGTTTTCTGGTAAGAGTTTTACAGTTTTAGATTTTACATTTAAGTCTTTGATCTATGTTGTGTTAATTTTTGTTATTTTTGTAACGTTGTGAGAGTCCAACTTTATTCTTTTGTATGTGGATATCCAGCTGTTCTAGTACCATTTGATGAAAAGAATTATTCTTTCTGCTTTGAACTGTCTTAGCACACTTTCTGAAATTTAATTGACTATAAATGTGAAGGTTTATTTCTGGACTCTCAATTCAAATATATTTACCTATATGTCGTATATGACATTCTTGATTACTATAGCTTCAATACCTGGGTTAAATTCCATTGGTCAGGTTGTAAAATAGTTTTTATATGTAGTTGGATTTGGTTTGTTAGTACTTTGTTGAGTATTTTTACCTCTACATTCATAAAAGATACTGGTCTGAAATTTTCTTATAATGTCTGCCATGTTTGGCATCTGTGTACTACTAGTCTCATAAAATGAGTTAGGAAGTACATTTTCTATTTTTTTGGGAGAGTTTCTCAAACTCTCCTTAAGTCTTCCTTAAATGTTTTGTAGAATTCACCAGTGAAGCCACCTTGGGTTGCACTTGGCTTTGTGGGAAGTTCTTTAAAATTATTAATTCAATCTCTTTACATGTTATAGGTGTATTTATATTTCTAAAATCTTCTAGAGACAGCTTTGGTAGTTTGTGTCTTTCTAATAATTTGTCCATTTCATCTGAGTTATTTCATTTGTTGGCATAATATTCTCTCATAATCCTTTTTACTTCCACAATGTTGATAGTAATGTCCTCTCTTTCAAACTTGATTTTTGTAATTTGAGTCTTCTCTCTTTTTTCTTTAGTTAGTTTGGCTAAATATTTGTCTTTAAAAAAATTTCACCAGTCTGAAAATCTCTGCCTTTTGTTTAATTCATTCCTGTTTAATGGTACTATTGATATAGCTGGATTTGTCTGCCCTTTTACTTTTTTTCTTTATAGCTCAGGTTCTTTTTTTTATTACTGTAATTCTCCTTAACATTTTCTTTTCTATTAAATAATTTTTTGAAAGTATGATAATTTAATTTCTTTAATGATTTTTTCTTTTTTTTTAAAGTATTCCCTTAGTGGTTTCACTAAGGCATACATCTTAAGTGAGCAGAACTTACTTAGATTTATACTAACTTATGTTCAATGAGAAAGAGAAAGATGATTTCTATACAGTTTTATTCTACCTTCTTTGTCTATTATTCTTATATAATTATTACATTTTATGTATGTTAATCCATAAATACATTTTTACATGTAAATGCATAATCCCCAAACACAATTTTATAATTATTACTTTATATAATGTTATATCTATTAAAGAAGCTGAGAGAAGAAAGAAAAGCAAATATATTTTTATAGATTTGTTATATTGATTTTCTTATTCTCATTTCTGATTTTCTTCATTTGGTCTTTTGGATTTAGTTATAATCTGATGTTGTTTCTTCACTCCAAAACAACTTTGCTTGTTATTGACAAATATATTTCTATATATTATAGTACAATATATTGTATACCTTTTGTTTATCTTCTTTTTAAATAAGTTAAGAAAAAAATGGTGAAGAAATATACATGCCTAATTTTTTATACTTACATAATGACCTTTACCCATGTTCTTTACTGTTTTGTATGGATTTAAATTACTATCTTTCTGCCTGAAGAACTTCCTTTTATATATTTTATAAGGTAGATGTGCTATCCATTTTGTTTAATCTGGGAATGTCTTTATTTTGCCTTACTTTTGAAAGTTAGTTTTGATGGCTATAAGATTCTTAGTAGAGCGTTTTTTTTTTTTCTTCAAAACTTTGAATATGGAATTCGACTGTCTTCTGGATTCCACCATTTCTGATGAGATGTCAGCTGTTAATTTTATGTGGGTCCATTGTACTTGATAAGCCATGTTTCCTTTGATTTCAGTCTTTTAACCATAACATGTTATCACTTTTTTCCCTTAATTTTTTCCTAGAAACATCCTGTTTGGAATCCTTAATCCTCCCACTACAGTCTGAATCGTCACCCTTTAAGCCTGTTGTCCACATTGTGAACTCTTCCACTGATCTCGTGCTTCAAACCCATTGTTTTCTTCGTCATATACCTTTCTTCTATTTTCTTTATTCTTTGCTTTATAAAAGCAGTTCTTTGAGTACCTTTCTATGAAATTCAGTGTGGAAGGTAAAATGTCTGAATCCCTGTTTGGAAGTATAATATTACTGATAAATCATTGGTCATTTGCTCTTTGATCATATCCCCTTTCCTCATCTGCTAAAGTAACCACTATATTGTATTTTATATTAATAATTTTCTTATTGCTTTTATAATTTTAGTACCTGTATAAGTATCCTTAAGCAATTTACTGTTTCTTATACCTTATTTTGAACATGAAATAAACATATTTATGCTCTGTGTATAAACACATTAAATAAACACAATAATGCTCTGTGAATTCTTCTATGACTTTTTTAATTCAGTATTTTGATTTTTAAATATAACCATGTAGCTATGTGTGACTGTCATTCATTATGCACTGATGTATACTATTCTATTCTATAACTTGACTGTATCTCATTAATTATAAATTTGATAGAGAATTTGTACAAGTTTCATTATGTTACAAAAATACTGCTTTGAATAATGTTATGCTATTTCCCAATGCACATATATAAGAATTCCTCAGGGGTTTATATTCATGAGTGGAGTCACTGGGACTTTAAGTTATATTCATGTTGAACTTTACTAGGTATTTTAGCAAACCTCCTTTTGAAATCAGAGTCTAAAGCAATGATTACAAGTGAACACTTTATGTGAGATGTGCCAGACCTGGACATTTAGGATAAAGGCAAAAGAATTGTGAGGTTAAAAATGATGTGAAGCTTTACATACTCTGTTGCTTTAAAAATGTAACAAAAAATAGGTGTCTTAGCAAGTGTGTTCCCTGCAAATTCTCTAGAAAGGTTTAAAAGGAAAAACGGAGTATACTTGGTAATCCTTTGACCAAGACTATATAAGAGATTCTGTTGTTTCACAATCTCATCAATGTTTTTTATGAAATAAAGTTTTAATTATTTTTTCTAATTTGGTGGGTATAACAAAATTTCTCTTTATCACTTAATTTGCATTTCAGTAATTAACTGTTTTATTTTCCAATGATTATAGTCCATTTACATTTTCTTTACTGTGAAATGCCTAAACATATCTTTGCCTGTTATTTATGCATTCTTTTTTTCCATTGAAGTATTAATACTTATTCTGGTTACCTAAACCTTTGTCAGTGTATTCATTACAAAAATAGTTGTCCTGTATGTGGCTTGAGTTTTTCCTTTCTAAAATACTATAGTAGTAAAATGGGCACAATTTTACAACAATGACATTGAGTTTTGTCTATGATTTAAATGATAATTTTTCAGGAAGTTCTAAGTTAGAGGTTTTAAAAATATTTTCAGCATGGATATGTAAGTGATTTGCCCTAGTCATTACAATAAAAGTCATTACATTAAGACAACATTAAGTCATTACAATATATGATTTATTTTTTTAAAGAAACTTTCATTATTTTAAAGTGTACATATATATTCAGATTTTGTTTTTCACAGTACTCATATGTATAGAACATATACTCATGATAAGTAGAGGGGAATTTCTCTTTTCTTGGAGTTTGTTATGATTTCATAGCTGTTTAACTCATTTGGATAAGTTCATTGTTTTGTTATTAAACTGAACAATATTTAATTTAATTTGAAATCTTGACAACTTCAGCTTGAATTAATTAAATGTCTAATCACAATTTCTAAAGATAAAGTAGCTTGTTTGTAGAGACATATATCACCTCACAAAGCAAAAATCACTATTACATCTGCATCAGGTTAATAGTCGTTCAACTTAAATCTGATGATTCAGGACCTCATCATGATCCTACCCCTCTTAATACTGAAGGATTATATCTGAATATCATGCTGTGTTCATACTACATTAATTTTTATATTTCCCAAACCAAGTTATATTTAGTCCTTCAGTAAAATAAATGATTCGTCTACTACATAAAACAGACGTCTCAATACAGAGCTACTAAGCAGCTATAATCATGATAATAAAAATGATGTTCCTACACTTAACACTATCAGTTTGGAAAAATTAAAGTTTGCAAACATATAGAATTCCCATTTGAGCAAATCTTTTATTTTTTTTTTAAACATTACTATTTACTGGATTAAAAAAAGAAGACATGATATGGTAAATGAGCTTATTTTAAATGTCTGGGGGCTTCCCTGGTGGCACAGTGGTTGGGGGTCTGCCTGCCAATGCAGGGGACACAGGTTTGAGCCCTGGTCTGGGAAGATCCCACATGCCGCGGAGCAACTAGGCCCGTGAGCCACAACTACTGAGCCTGCGCGTCTGGAGCCTGTGCTCCGCAACAAGAGAGGCCGTGATAGTGAGAGGCCCGCGCACCGCGATGAAGAGTGGCCCCCACTTGCCGCAACTAGGGAAAGCCCTGGCACAGAAACGAAGACCCAACACAGCCATAAATAAATAAATAAAAAATTAAAAAATGCCTGAAGACTCAATTCATAAAACACAAAAGCTAATATAGGACTATGAGAAATATAAAATGTACTGAAAAGAATGTAGGAAATTACAGTTTAGAGAATTTTGTATTTATAGAAGAAAAAAGTAGAGGGAAACTAACAATTATGTTAATTTAAAAATTTTAAAAATATACAGTGATTAACAAAAATTGTCATAAGATTATTCAGTACAAATATGAAGACTGTTACTATTTTATTTTGAATTTTAATTTGTATGAGTAATTTGATAATAATGAGGGAATAAATTTACAAATTTAAATATACCTATATCTACATTTACATATCTATAGATGTAGACATATGTCTGTATTTATATCTGTGGCCATATCTTGCAAGCCTTCAAGAATTCAGATAAATAATCAAAACTGCTATTTAAAATATTACACTTGTTTTGTGAAACATATATGAACATAAAATAAAATTATTGTATAACAGCCTTCCTCTTGACCAGTATGTTTCAATGCATAATAGCCATAGAACTTACCAGAAAGGATCAAGGAATATATCCTTTTTTACTTTCACTTTTCAGGCATTCTTCTAACAATTGTATTTGATTAATTGTGTGTTTCATTTTTATTTCAAGAACAGTGTTTTAAAGAATGTCAGTATGCTTACATTTAGAATCGGACTGAACAATATGATAGTCACTAGCCACATGTGATCTTTATATTTAAATTAATTAAAATTAAGTACAATTTAAAACTTAGTGCCTCAGTCCCAACAGCCATACTTCAAGTCTCAATAGTCATAAATTGCTGATAGCTATCATTTTGGAAAGATATATATGGAATATTTCCATTATTGCAGAAAATTTTGTTGGTCAGCACTGTTCTACAAGCCATCAAATACACTGACAAAGGATTGGAAAAATGGCAATATAAGAAGGCAGTATAATAGAGTGATTGAGAAACCTGGCTATAAAGTAGGATATATAGTTTGAATTCTGGTTCCAGCATTTACTAAATGTGGAGCCTTGAGAAAAATCACTTGATAACTCCTCTGTGTATCAGTTTTCTGGCTGACTAAATGAGCCTCAAATTGTTCATAGCATGCTACTAAAAAGGCTAGTTAAAATAATGTATACAGCATGTATAATGAATTGTTAAATCTGGAGTGGACACTCTATTAAAAAAAAAGAAACTTTTTATTGTTTACTAACAATTTATTTAAAAGGTTACTCACCATATCACAAGAAATATGAAATGGAAGAAGTAGAAAGACCCTTAAAAAGCACTAAAGTGATTACTGTTCAACAAATAGCCATCATTGTGTAATGCTCACAAAAAGCAGTTATATGTTAAAATATGTATTAAAAATATTTGTCAAAAATCCCTGGATTTTCATTAATTAACTTATTTCTGATCCCTCCTGTTTTTACCTTAAATTTCTAGTAATATTTTAAAATGAGAATTGTTGAAGAGAAAAATTCACTAATCTATTTAAATTCACTAATCTATTTAAACAACAGTGAATTAAACACAAGATAATTCCTGCAAATCTTAGCCATCTCAGAGAAGCGATCAGATTAGAATCATTAGTCAAAAACGTTTTGTGCCAATCCCATCTACTTGTCCAGGATCCCTCAAAACACAATTGCCTCTTAAAGTAAAACCTCTTTCAGAATGCAGTAACTGCTTTAAGGTGGATTCTAAGTCTTGATCTTGATCTGATCTGAGAGCCATTTAAAATTTTTTCCAAAGCTTAGGCAAGTTAAATAGAAAACTACAACATTTATAATAAATCCAAGGATCCTCGATCTACATTATATATTTATAGATTTGTAGGATGTTCAGATAGAAAAAAAAAAAAAAAAAAGGAAGCAGAGTGGTAAGATCTGAGAATAACTCAAGTGTCTCCAAATATCATAGGAAATCAGAGGGGCTTAGAAAAGCTGAATAACTTGGAGCTGGTCACTCCTGTGAAAATAGGTAGATAGATATCCACAAAGTCACTCCTGTGAAAATAGGTAGATAGATAATTCTGCCAGAATTTATAGAGGATCCTTAACACTTTTATACAGAACACAGGAGTAGACGTTAACACAGGTGTGACTACAGCTATTTCCTTACATTTGGTGAATATCCTTAACCAAGAAGTAGAAAATTGAAGTATGCAACAAAAATGGGATTCATAAATTGCCCATTGCTAGATCTTCAACTTTTGCTGAACATTTGAAAGAGTCTCATAACAAAAACAGAATAAGACAATAAACTGGTGACTTTCAGATAAAACAATTAGATGCTTACACCCCAATCTCTAAGTGCCAGGGGAGGGAGCCTTTTGATAAAGACAACTATAGATATTGTAAGAATAGGCTTGACAAAAAGAATTGTAGTATGTCAAAAGACTGAAATAAAGAAATAAGATGGTTCAAAAACAGAGAAGTCCCAGGGGGGGAACAAGTATCTGATTCCCCATTTTACCCTTAAATTCATAAGACATTTCTGAAAATAAGAGAAAAGCTTGCGAAGTATGTACTGATATCCTTACTGCTATAGCAATCTTAAACTTTTTCATTTTACAAACTCCTGTTCATGGTCAGTAATCTATTAATGTGATAGATATCTCTGAAAAACTTTAGACATTCACTCACCTCAGACCGTAACTCACCCACAAACTTTTAACCACAGGAAATGTTTTTCTCCTTTGTGAAAGAATGACGGCTAATTCAGGAGAGAAAGAGATCACCTGGGAAGATGTAATTACCCAGTGAAAAGGTATCCTGATGACCTCTTCCTTGAAATCTCTGAGGAGTCCCCTAGTCATCATTAGAGTGTGATTTAAATATTGATTTGCTGATATCTTTGTTTCTAAATAAAACACAAATTGAAGACCTCCAGGACATACAGATTCATTAAGTGCCAAATAGTCTACTGATATTGACAGAATTATTGGAGCTAAACTTCTAAAGATTCAGATAGACCCATTAAAACCCCGATCAGGTTTTTGCAATACTCTCTAAAACAGGAAGCTAAAGAAGTACTAAAATCATTAGTTGATGACCTAAATAGAGAAACAACTCCTCACACCTTGTACTAGGTCTTATAACACTCTTATCCTTTCAACCAAGAAAACCAGTGGAAGAGAGGGTAGATTTGTTCAGAACCTCATGTCCATAAATAAAATTGTCAATATCGACTTTCCTGTGGTACAGGATCCAAATACTATTTTTATCTTCAGGATCAATTGAGGCTACATATTTTACAGTTGTAAGATGTGTTCTGCTTACTTTAAGTGACCCTTTAGATCAAGATAGTCAACACCTGTTGCATTATTTCCTGGGAAGTCACAATATATCTGGAATCTCAATCTCAGAAGTTGACTGAGGTACTCTTCTACTTTTTACAAACTACTAGGAGAAAACTCAGACATCTTAAATCTACACTTATCCAGTATGTGGATGATCAATGGCTATGTTTGAAGGATGAGGTGACCTCTGAGATGAAGTCCATTGATCTAGTCACTGTTTTATTTCAGAGAGACATTAAGTTTAAACAAAAATATTTACACGTCTATAAAAACAAAGTACATTACTTAGGACATAATTTATTTGAAGAAGGTAGATTCTTCAGTCTGGACAGACTACATGCCATGTAGAACTTTCCTTGGCCTATCATTATGGTCAATTAAGAGTATTTATGAGTTTAACTAGCTGCTGCAATCAATTGTTTCTCAACTTCTTTGATATTTCCTCAGTGCTGAAACTACTTGGGGGTCAAAACATGAGCAGGCACTTTACGATTTAAAATAAGCTATTCAATAGCTTTCTTCCTTGCACCTACTTTATTATCATAAATCTTTCTACCTATACACACATGAGCAGTCTGGACAACTGATTTAACCACGTAGATATCATCAGACCTGTAGGGTACTTAAACGTCTCTCTTGACCTTGTGTCCACAGCCAATTAATGATGTCTAAGGCCAAGAGCATGTTTATCTTCCCAGGGTAGAGGTTCACGGACTGAGGAATATGTTAACTCAAGGAGATGTTGTCAGGGGCTGCTTTTATTTTTTTTGGTGAGAACAATTTCATAAGTTCACATTGAAAAAACATCTTATCTCTTAGGAGTTTGATTGTACAAAACATCTTATCTCTTAGGAGTTTGATTGTACATCCTCATACACAGTGATATATTAATAGTACATTCAAAATGCCTTTTGAAGTGTGATCAAATTGATATTTAAAATTGTGGTTTGGAAACTGGTTCACATGTCTAAGGATTTCATATAATTTTTCACAGGACAGTCATCAAATAGAAGACTTAACCTAAGAGGAAAATTTGTGACAGCTTATGGTAGAAGTGGAAGTATTTTTTTTTCTTAGCTTTCAAATCATGGCATTTGCAGTATTCCAAGAAATATATTAGGTGTTATAGGAGTGGTTAGAATAGTTTTTTAAGTTTCTGATGATATCAGTAGTTTTTTTTCCCACTTTGTGTTCTTATGCATACATAATAAACATTCATGCTACAAGCTCTGAATTACCTGCATACTGAAGGAAACTCTGACACGGTGATACATAACAACTGACTGTTTACAGCAGCTCAGATTAGTCCAAGAATATCATTTCCACATCACTGCTCTCAGCCAGCCAAAAATGGTGAAAATAAATCAGCTTCCTCCACTAATGCCCAAGGTGCTAAACAGCACCAGTTTACCTTTACTGAAGCCAGTTAAACCTTTTTTAAAAAGACATATAAAGAATTTACAAATGAACATTAACTTCCTTATTTACAATTAAGAACTTTTCAATAATTTTGAATACCATTCATGGTATTCTTAAAAAAAATTAAAGAGCTCTTTTACTTAGCATTGTAAATAGCAAATAATCATATTAGTGATACTAAAAGTCTGAATAAACTTAAAAGTGCAATATTTTAAAAGGGCAGGCAAAGGTTCAGTATTCTAGCAATATTCTAATAATAAGGGTATAGTAATGTATTCAAGAGAAAATATTGTCTCCTGAAATATAAATTCCTTGTCGCAAAGAACTGTCAATATTATTTATATCAGAAATCATAATAATCTTTTAGAAATAAATCCTAGTTTATCCAAATCCAAGGGAACAGTTTATTAAATTTCATTTCTATCATGTGTACCTGTAGTCATACACATATAGTATTTTAAGGGCATACCTTAACTCATTTCAATTTTAAACAAACAGCACAACATAACCACTATGGATTATAAGCAGTATAAAAGCATTTATAAAGTATTTTAATTTTTGAAAATTAGTATGTTCTTTTAAAAAACTTAAGGGTTTTAGTATATCTGTTACATAATTTCCTCATGCTTTATATTATTCTAGATTGATATGTATACTTGTTAACACATGGAACATTTTCATACTTGCTAATTATGAGCAAAATGTTTAAGTGCTAAACACGAAGTTTCTAGGCTTCTACATACAATGGATATTAGCAATCAAACTTTATTAAATATAAATATGTAAACTTCAAACTTTCATCTAGAGTCGAAATATCTAGTACTGTGACTGCTCATATAAAAATGCTGTTATTTCACAGTGATTACAATATTTACAAAATAGGAACTCAAATAATGATGCAAATAAGAACACCTTTTGCTTGGGGAAGATTTTTGTTTTGTTTTTTAATTTGTTTTCTATTTTCTAGTTTGAAAAATTACGATAAAAATGGTAAACACAGAAGTCTTTTCTTTTTATTGTTACTAGTGTTTGTGCATACTCTTTGAAATCTCAAGATTAATTTGTTCTACTTTTTATTACACCACTCCCTTTACAACTCCTGTGATAACCAATCCCCTATATAACATGACAGCAGAACATATAATTTCCTGTGTTCTGTATCAATAGCTGCCTCTTTCTGAAGGAGAAACGGTAAACTTCTGATACTGAAAATGTGTTTAAGTTCAAAATGTGAATGAAAATTCTTTCAGACCCATATATTTCAAGACAAAGTAACAGACTATTAGAGCAACTCATGTAGTTTACCAGTCTGAACAAATCCCTGTCTGGGTCAGCCATGACCCCATTGGAGCCCATTTCCTAAGTTGCTATAAGGTGCTTCCCTAGTTCCCCCTGTCAAGACACTACTGAATCACTGTTCAGGAGGTGTTCCCACATTGCTTCACAAGCTTGATAGACTCAGCTTGTTCTCTACTTCCCTGTTATCTTTGTGGGACTTTAATATTTTCTATTCTAAGCAACTCCTGAGAGTCAATAGAGAAGAATGAAATGAAAGAACAATAATAATAACAAAACCTTCTCACACTTATTACAGAAAAAGTTAGTGATAACACAAAAATATACTTTAAGGAAATAATTTTTACATAGAACTCTAAGGCACATGATTCTAGATATCCAATGGAAATACTTTTAAAATTTTCATCTATGACTTGATTTTTTTCTTTTCTAAAAAGAAAAGGATTACAATACATTCCTAACTTAAAGGTGTTCCCTCAATGAAAACTGGAAAGTCTTTACTTACAAAACATTTCAGTCAGAAACAGGACAAAAAAATTTGGATTAATAAAAGCAATGATATTATAATTGATTTAATCTCATTTGAACCAGTTCAGAAATGCTAAACTCATGAAAAATTCAACATAGCCCATGGAGTGGCAATTTTTCTAACTTATACTCAGAGGCAGCTAAGTAATTATTAAATATATGGTAGGTTTTGTTTTATTATTTACCAAAAAATCTACATATTTAGATATCAGAAAAAGAAAACATATATTTGAGCCTACATTAAGAGACGGAAAAAACTAAGCAGAACTTTGTTTATAATATACAGTTACGTCTGAAATACGTAAGCAGGATCCTAAGACAACCCTGAGACTTCTGCCTCCTATATTTTCCTTGCATAGGCAGAACCTGTGAATATAATGAGCTATCACTCCTGTGATTATGTTGTGCCATTTGACAAAATGGATATTATTCTTGGTGGAGCTGATAATCAAAGCAAAGAATTTTCTTTGACAGGCATCAGAGGAAGATTTAAGAAAGATGTCCTGCTGGTCTGGAAGAAAGCAAGCAGCCACATTGTGAATTGCAGATGGGGAAGGGCAGCTTCTAGTTGCTGAGAGCAGTTTCGTGCCAACAGCTAGCAATGAACAGGCAAGGAAATGAAACTCTTCCAACAACCAGTAAGTTTTTGCAAGAGGATCCTGAGCCCAAGATGAGAAAGGCAGCAATGGGGACATGTTGATTTCAGCTTTGTGAGACTCAGCAGAGGACCCAACGAAACTATCCCCAGACTCCTGGCCCACAGAAACTGTGAGAGAATAAATTTGCTGTTTTAAAGGAATAGATTATGGTAATTTTTAAAATAAAGTGATAGAAAACTAATGCAAATGCAAAGAGAATGAAATGTAAGTTTAATTACTCATTCTTTCGACTTTCATATAAGGCTGTGGCCCTGCTTCCTTACTTTCTAATGCATGTTCCTTGAAAGGATAATATCACTCCAATACAACATTCATGAAATGAGTAACCTTAGTGTATTTGCTCAAACTAAGATATTTAGATACACACACTTAGAGTTTGGAAAAGAACTGTTGTGTTGCAGAGGCTTGCCCAGAAAAGCTAAGTTGTATGGCTACAAAAGGGCTCCCAAACTGGTATTTCATAATTACATCCAAAATGGTCAGACACCAGTTATTGAACTGATGGATTGATATTAATTTACAATATGAGACTAATGTATTAACCAAAAATTAAATTACCGATTTATAAAACCGTCAATGTCTCTTCCAATAATAGGAATGCTTGAGTCCTTTGTTTAGGTCATGCCTGTCTCAGTACCAAGGCAGCTGACCAGCAGCATGTGCAATTGCTTGTATGGTAAACATGGAATCAGAGAGACGAGGAGCAGAATGTCCTGAGCAATGGGTTATTCAATCCTTGGGATTGCCTGATACTATTTGAGTGTCTTCACTGAGAATACCAACTCGCCTGTCAAATCTAAACTTTCTAAAAAATGGTTCAAACATACACTCCATAGTTTTATTTTATGAGTCCTATTAATTTCTAAATTCTAGCTTTGGCTATTTCTTCATCTGACCATAGATCTGACCAATATCTCTTTAGATATTTCAGTATTATGTTGAATACGTCACTGGTCCCAGTAAAGCAGCCAATTTTTCAGAATTAAAGGTATTCCCTATGCTTTCATTATGTGGTGATGAAATTACTTAACACTCAAAGGTCATCCACATATCTCATTTCAGGAAATAAAAATCATTCCAAATATTTTAATTAAGAAGAGATTTAATGCAAAGGATTTCAGGTGTACAACATAATTGGAGGGACTGAAAAAGCAGGTTTGGTGCTGAATTTTTGGCACACACGCCAAAGCACACAGCAGCTGTCAATGCATTGCCTCTAAGGATCCAAGAAATTGGTGAATACTCATCAGAAGATTCAGTACAGGGCTCTGGACCATGATGTGAAAGAGAAATGAAACTTTGCTATTCAAGCCACTGAGATATGAAGATGTGTATATTTGAGTTAGCAGGTCTAATACAAAAATATGTCCTTTTAAACACTATTATTATTAGAATTTTTAACCTGGAGTGTATTTGAAATTATGAAAGACATATTTCCTTTTTAAGTTCAAGATGATATGTTTGCTTCAATATGTTTAAGTATAAAAGCAAACAATGATGTCTAATATATGTGACCCAAATCCATAATCTTGCTATGTATACTGCTTTTTCTAATGGCTTTTGTAATGTAATAATCTGTGAAAAATAAAAAACCCTTTGCAATAGTTCCACTGTAAATATGGCAAATATTAGAATAATTATATGAGAGAGAGTCTCGTGCTCAGGTGGCCCACTGTCACTGAATATCTTCTTCCCTGGGGCCATGATCTTGACTACACCTTTGTCATCGCTTTCAATGTAAGTAATTGAATATCAGTGGTATATAATACTAATCTACATTCCTCCAAACCAGCTTTAATCTGGAAATGTAAGTCATCTAGGCAATTATGGGTCTCTCAATTCCATTTAATTCCTAGTACTTGTGTCCCAGCAAATTGTGAGACAGTTCTTAGGATGAGTATTTAGGGTGACTCAGACCCTCCTCAGGTTGCTCTAGATTAGACTGAGATTATTCTCTTGAGTTACTCAAGCTCTCCTGGACATTATTTTTGTTGTTTCCTTAAAAAATAATTCTATAAAATTACAAATCATATTGCCACAAAATATTAGTACACATGCTGATATTTGTCTTTATATTTGCTTTGGATCAGAATAAAGTCAAATCTAACTTAAGTCTGATGATTTTCTAGTTCAAGTGGTAAAAAATGATGGAAGAACTGAGTCTTCACATGATATATGAATGTAGCAAGTTAAACAAAAGAATCTGGACTATTTAATCAATTACCCTGTTAATTTTGGAATAAGAGGCATTGCAATTGTTTTATTGTACTGCTTTGTAACAATTTATTATAAGAAATTGAAATATGATAAAGTGAAAAAATGATTTTTTGGTTTCCAGCAATCACTGAATTAGATACCCACTTGATGTATATGTCAATTAGAATGAAATGCTAACTCTTTCTAAAGTGGAAGAGACAGCTTTACAAAGCTATTAAGTAATATATCATCAAAATGGAATTTGAGAACTGATGTCTTAAAATGTATTTTTATTACAAGTGATTTCTTATTTTACCTAAGTACCAAATAAATATTGACTTCATTAATATTTTATGAAGAATATTTACACATATATTTTCTGCATTCTTACTTCATCATGTATAGAAACAAATTAATTATATAATTACACCTGAAGCTACATAATTTTACCATTTTCACCAACTTAAGTGATAATGTACATATAACATTTATCACATTATATTAAAATGAAATTAAAATTTAACTGATTATATAGTTTTGTTTATATTAATATATATATATACATGTATCCTTTTTCCTACAGTTGATTAAGAGGTAAAAGCATAAGGAATTTACTCTTATTTTTTAATATATCTGTATATAGTAATAATTGAAAAAATATTATCAACTTGGGATTTTGAAAAAAACTTCACCTTTGTTGTAAAAACTACTAGTTGTCATCCATCACTCACCACCTAAATCCATTCTTCTTTCTATTATAGTAAAGTGATTTTTTTGGTGGGCTCAAACCTGCCCAGTGATCAATACCATTTCTTACACTCCCTTGATGCCATTTGAAGCCAAATGACTGGCTTCTGGACAATGTGACTGAGTGGAGGGAATATTTGCAACTTTTGCATCATGAATTTAAAGTAAAGGACAACTCTTTATTTCCCATTTTCCCTCATCTTTCTGGACTATACTGCAAATTGTGTGATGGTCGTCAGTCTCTTGTACACTGAGAACAAAGATAACTTATGTTAGAAAAGCAGAATAGAAATGATCCAGGAATCCAACATAGTGGAGCTTCCATATCAACCTTGGAATGCTTAACCATAAACTGTCACATTACAGACAAAATTCTTTCTGATTTTAGCCATACATCAGGGTCTCTACCACAGCAGTCAAACTATTTCCTAAGTAATACAGATTTTGGTACATAGTTGTAATATTGAATAGAATATAGCCTAAAAGAGCTCTGAAGTCATAGATATTGCAGGCTGGAAACTGCCACTTGTTTTGCTGTGGAAAAAGCTGTTGGTAATTCTTCCATAAACAAAGTTTACACACCTTAGTATCTTCATATTTGGAATGCTGCTAATACTGAATAGATTTTTCACAACTGTTTTCAGCTAGAAGGGAGTTTGGGTCTTGTTGTTATTGCCTGTGCCACATCTGGACGAAATTGAAATTTCTGTGTAGCATTCAACTGTCTTTAGCCCTAGAGTTGAATTAGTTGACCTGTGGAGAAAGTGGATAGTTGACCTATGGAGAGGGTTTCTATGGTGGAAAACATATTCACAGTGGGAGTAGTGGCAACTTGACAAGTAGCACCTTTATAATTGGGCAGCCAAAAGAGTGGTCTGTGGCAGAGATAATGGTTGGTCCCATTAAATCTATTACTTTTCATCCACCATCATATTTCTAGATGGCAGCATGTTTCAGCTTATAAGAGCAACCTCCTAGGGAAGTCAGATAAATGTGACAGAAGTTGGCTGGGTCTCCAACTCTATGGGCCTGCCAAAGCAGCGTTGGACTGATGATACCCTGGAACTGTGAGTGTAGAGAGAGAAACTATTGAGCTTAATCAATGTTTATTTTAAAGTCTCTATCAGAGCAATCAAGTTAGAGTCCCAATAATATACCCTTTAAAAGGAGTTCAAACATTACTCAAAGTTAACAAGATAATCAAATTTTTTTAACATTTTAAAAAATGTTTCAAAAATACCAAGAATGCTCAAAAGCAAGTCCCAAACAAATGATAATATAATAATCCTTGCATTTAACAATTTTATTATTAATAGAATAAATTCTCCAATCAATAAATGAATTTCTAAAGAAGTGATTAGCCAGATATGTTTTGATTCTGGGACCATAATTGTCAATTTTAGGATCTGATAATATTTCCTTTGTAAATACCAATTTTAATAAGCTTATTTGTCTTGTATTTTTACACAAGATTTGCTTTTTTAATGATGTACGTGAGATTCTTTTGGTCTCAGATTTAATTAGTGTATCCTGCTCTATTCTACACGTTGTCAAAAATCATAGACTAACAGCCCTAAGAGCAACTTGTAAAATACTCTTGTTTATTACTTTGACAGGAAGAATACTATATTTAAGTCAATGCATACAGTTACCAGGAATTTAATATTTTCCCCTTATAAGTAGTGTATATACATTATTTGAGAAATTTCTTTTGGGGAAAGTAGCTTAAGTGCATGTGTTGTTTCCTAGTTTGTTGTTATGAAAAAGATATACTAATTCAGAAATGGGGAATTGTGATATAAGCAAAAGGATAATTTGAAATATTGATGTCATGACACTATTGTAGGCCATAAAAAATATGATCTCACAGGATACATGTATTTGCAATTGTGACTACAATTGCAGCAAATAAAATATATGCCTTCTATATTGATGAATCTACTGATGTTTCCGACAAGTCTTGGTTGATAACTTATGCCTACATTTGCACCCATCCAAACAACTTTACTGGTGAGGTTATGGCATTAAAAACTGGCCAACATTACAAATAGAAGAAGGTTTTTAAAAATACTGGGCAGACTTATTCAAGGTGATATGGTTTTATCTGAGAATGGCATTTAAGAAGTTTTATGGAAAGGGATACTGTACAGATGTAGCACAAGAGCAGACTTAATTGTTCTTCAAGCTTTAAACCTTAATTTGGAAATATCTTTATATGCATAAGCAAAGCCTGGTCAATAAAAATTGAATTCTCATCTGAATAGAGTCATTAAAAAGGTAAATGTTATTAATTCCAAAATACTGAATTAACAATTAACATTTTAAACATTGTGTGAGAAAATGAAACGATCTCACACCCAGCTTTTGCTTCCTTTAGAAATGTGTGATTGTTGTGGGACTATGTGTGTGTGTGTGTTTGTGTGTGTGTGTATGTGCATACATATATATAAAAATGTATATATTTAATTTGAAATCTGAAGTCAGACTTTATATGATAGAAGGTAAATCTGAAAAGCTTGATTGATTTTATAATGAGGACTGACTTTGCAAATTAAAGAGCAAACACCTTCTATAAATTGAATAAGTGAAAGCTAAAGGGCTATAATTTTGGTAAAAATAAATATAAAGAAAGTGATAAGATAAAATTGATAATCCAAAAAACACTCCATTGGAAGCAACCTAAATTCCTGTCAACAGATGAATAGATAAAGAAGATGTGGTACATATATACAATGGAATATTATTCAGCCATTGAAAAAAATGAAATAATGCCATTTGTAGCAACATGGATGGATCTGGAGATTATCATACTAAGTGAAGTAAGTCAGACAGAGAAAGACAAATATCATATGATATCACTCATATGTGGAATCTAAAAAAAAATTGATACAAATGAACTTATTTACAAAACAGAAACAGACCCACAGACTTAGAGAACGAACTTATGGTTACCAGGGGGGAAGGGTGAGGAAGAGGAATAGACTGGGAGTTTGGGATTGACATGTACACACTACTATATTTAAAATAGAACACCAACAAGGATCTACTGTATAGCACAGGGAACTCTGCTCAATATTCTGTAATAACCTAAAAAGGAAAAGAATTTGAAAAAGAATAGATACATGTATATGTATAACTGAATCACTTTGCTGTATACCTGAAACCAGCACAACATCGTTAATCAACTGTGTTCCAATATAAAACAAAAATTTAAAAAAACCACTCCACCTACAAAGATGTTTTCAGATTAACAATATACAAGTGTTCATTCTTTTATAGCATATCAGTTTCAAAAAGATTTCTAGAAGTAAAAATTTAACCAGTCATTTTAAAAGAGTAGTATCTCTTTGCTCAGCATTAATAAAGTTGTTTGGTATTCTTCACAGAAATTGATAGTGATGTGAATTATTGGAAAAAATGTATTTACAAGTCAGACAATTCCCTATTGCTTATTTCAAAAAATTGAAAACATATCCAATTGCTTTGTTAGCTAACAGATTATTGTATCAGCTAGGATCCAGACAATAGAACAAAGCCCATGCTGGGGTGGTCCAATACAAGGAATTTACTATGGGCTGTACTTATGAGTGACTTAAAAGGGCTGAAAAGCTAAAGAGAAAACAGTGAAGCATCCTGGATATTAGTAGCATTGGGATACTTTTACCTGCAATGCTGGAAGGACAAATGGAGTTGTGTCACATGAGTTAAAGCTCCCACTGACTGCTTGCAAGAACTCCCTTGTCAAGGTACCAGGGAAATGGAATTCACAGGGAGGTGTGGAAAATGAAACTGAAAATAAATAGGCAAATGGCCAGCATAATTCACACCTTTGCCTCTCAGCATCCATTTTATTCCGCCCACCCTTATTTAACTCCCATTCAAAAACATCATGTTTCTACTTAATAAGCAGCACTAATACGTAACTATTCTTCATAATGAAATTTCTTTCACAGTCTCCTTCACGAGAGGAGGTGATGTCTTCCTTCATTTTCCCTGGTTTACAAGGACAGCCACCACAGACCGTCTTAAGGACACTGGTGCTTCCCAACCAATTTATTAAAAGACACATAACTGAAGAAACTAACCAGATAATACAGGCACAAACTGTGTTTTGTGTCCAACCTTTTTTATGTGCCCTAGCACTTATAGATCATGTTTTTGTGGGTGAAGGGCAATAATCAAAGTAAAGAATATATGACAAACTGCAAATACATGTCAGTTTAGGGGTGACTCGATGGGCTTACATACCTACCAATGATAGTCCCAATGTTCCCCAAGGGCAGTTGTAGGAAGCTTTTAGGTACAGACATACTGAAGTATATTGGGGGATGACTACAACTCATATGACATCATCCAGAGGAACACAAAACTTGGAGGTCAAAAATATATACTCAAATTGTACTCAAGCAAGAATAATTCATTAGTAACATGTTTGATGGATAAATCAACAAAAGCCAACATGCCTGTAAAAAGTGTTGAGCGAAATTGTCACTGATTTAGGACGCCTAGGGCAAACAGAGTTTTTTTGTTTTTTTTTTTTTCTTTTTTTGTAGGATCTTTGTTCCCTGACCAGGGATTGAACTCCAGCCCTCGGCAGTGAAAGCACGGAGTCCTAACCCCTGGACCACCAGGGAATTCCCCAGAGTTTTTCTTTACTGAGGAGAGACACACTGAGGAAGACAACTTATTGTCACACATTGGTCTCTTATGAGGGGAGTTACTTCAGGAAGGAGGGAAAGTATGACAAGCAGCCTGGAAAATATCACAGCTTTAGAAAACTGGATAAAACAAATTCAACAAATAGTTAGCATGTTAAAGAGGAAAGGTATAAGCAAAAGAAGCTCAAGAATCTTCAGAGCAGAAACAAGGAATAAACCTATGGAAGATGTGTGATCGTTTTCTACCAAATATATACATGAGAAATCCAAATACAAAGCATATTCTGTGCAACTGAGTAAGGACTCTTTCAGACCTCTCTAAGAATGCCTGTTATTTTCTTTCTCCTGTTTTGCCTTAATCTGTATTAAAGCTTTATGTAAATATACTCTGTGGAGCCTTGTGAGTTGTAAATATCTGACGTTATGTAACTGGAGCAGTACTGGTTGTGTAGCTCTTCACAGTCCACTCACAGGTCTTCACAGACTGCATGTGATACTGAAACAGGGATGCAAAATATACAATTTGGATAACCAGGCCTTAAAACTATTAACATCCCCTATTCATCTTTAGTAACCCCAGGAAACATTATTGTAAGGAGAAAAATGTAACAATTCTCCCCACATGCTTGCGGCCTGTGGGAAATCATCTAAACCTTGTTGAGTTTTACCTAGATATGTCCAACAAAGAACTGAGGGGAGGACATCCTAAGAGAAATACTAGAGGATTATTTCCCAAAGTTGAAGAAACTCTTCATTTGAGGGGTCTATGGAATAATAAGATGGGTGAAAAACAAATAAGCCAAAACTATCTTGACATACAAAGATGAAATTTTAAAACAATGAGAATCCTAAAAACTTCTGATACTTGATGGAGGTTTGTGTACAATTTAAAATCAACTTAACATGGGTGCCTTCAAGATGGCAGAGGAGTAAGATGTGGAGATCACCTTCCTCCCCACAAATCATCAAAACTACATCTACATGGGGAACAACTCCTACAGAAAACTTATTGAATGCTGGCAGAAGACCTCAGACTTCCCAAAAGTCAGGAAACTCCCCATGTACCTGGGTAGGGCAAAAGAAAAAAGAAAAAACAGCAACAAAAGAATAAGGGTGGGACCTCCACCTCAGGGAGGGAGCTGTGAAGGAGGAAAGGTTTCCACACACTAGGAAGCCCCTTCACTGGTGGAGACGGGGGGTGGGGGTTGGGCGGGGGGAAGCTTCAGAGCCACGGAGGAGAGCACAGAAACGGGTGCAGAGGGCAAAGTGGAGAGATTCCCTTACAGAGGATTGGTGCCGACCAGCACTCACCAGCCTGAGAGGCTTGTCTGCTCACCTGCCTGGGCAGGCAGGGCTGGGAGCTGCGGCTCGGGCTTCGGAGGTCAGACCCCAGGGAGAGGACTGGGGTTGGCGGCGTGAACACAGCCTGAAGGGGGCTAGTGCTCCACAGCTAGCCAGGAGGGAGTCGGGGAAAAAGTCTGGACCTGCCTAAGAGGCAAGAGACCATTGTTTTGGGGTGCACGAGGAGAGGGGATTCAGAGCAGCGCCTAAATAAGTTTGAGCCACGGCTATCAGCTTGGACACCAGAGATAGGCATGAAATGCTAAGCCTGCTGCTGCCGCCACCAAGAAGCCTGTGTACAAGCACAGGTCACTATCCACACCTCCCCTCCTGGGAGACTGTGCAGCCCGCAACTGCCAGGGTCCCGTGATCCAGGGACAACTTCCCCGGGAGAACAGACGGCACGCCTCAGGCTGGTGCAACGTCACACCGGCCTCTGCCACCGCAGGCTTGCCCCGCATTCTGTACCCCTCGCTCCCCCGAGCCTGAGTGAGCCAGAGCCCCCTAATCAGCTGCTCCTTTAACCCCATCCTATCTGGGTGGGGAACAGACGCCCTCAGGTGATCTACACACAGAGGTGGGGCCAAATCCAAAGCTGAACTCCAGGAGCTGTGCAAACAAAGAAGAGAAAGGGAAATTTCTCCATGCAGCCTCAGAAGCAGTGGATTAAATCTCCACAATCAACTTTAGGTACCCTGCATCTCTGGAATACCTGAAGGGACAACGAATCATCCCAAAATTGAGGCAGTGGACTTCGGAAGCAACTTTAGACCTGGGGTTTGCTTTCTGCATCTAATTTGTTTATGGTTTTATGTTTATCGTAGTTTAGTATTTAGAGCTTATTATCATTAGTAGATTTGTTTATTGATTTCATTGCTCTCTTCTTTTTCCTTTTTTAGTATAGTTTTTAGCAGTTGATATCACTGGTGGATTTGTTTTATGGTTTGGCTGCTCTCTTCTTACTTTCTCTATTCGTTTTTTTAAATTGCTTTTTATTTTTATTTTTAATATTTTTTTCTATTTTAATCACTTTATTTTATTTTATTTATTTATTTTTCCTTTTTTTCTTCTCCCTTTTCTTCTGAGTTGTGTGGCTGACAGGGTCTTGGTGGTCTGACCGGGTGTCAGGCCTGAGCCTCTGAGGTGGAAGAGCCAAGTTCAGGACATTGGTTCACCAGAGACCTCCCGGCCCCATGTAATATCCAACGGTGAAAGCTCTCCCAGACATCTCCATCTCAATGTTAAGACCCAGCTCCACTCAACGACCAGCAAGCTACAGTGCTGGACATCCTATGGCAAACAACTAGCAAGACAGGAACACAGCCCCATCCATTAGCAGAGAGGCTGCCTAAAATCATAATAAGGCCACAGACACCCCAAAATACACCACCAGACGTGGACCTGCCCACCAGAAAGACAACAACCAGTCTCATCCACCAGAACACAGGCAACAGTTCCCTCCACCAGGAAGCCTACACAACTCAATGCACCAAACTTACCCACTGGGAGCAGACACCAAAAACAAAGGGAAATACGAACCTGCAGCCTGCAAAAAGGAGACCCCAAACACAGCAAGTTAAGCAAAATGAGAAACAGAGAAATACACAGCAGATGACGGAGCAAGGTAAAAACCCATCAGACCAAAAAATGAAGAGGAAATAGGCAGTCTACCTGAAAAAGAATTCAGAGTAATGATAGTAAAGATGATCCAAAATCTTGGAAATAGAATGGAGAAAGTACAAGAAATGTTTAACAAGGACCAAAAAGAACTAAAGAGTAAGCAAACAATGATGAACAACACAATAAATGAAATTGAAAATTCGCTAGAAGGAATCAATAGCAGAATAACTGAGGCAGAAGAACAGATAAGTGACCTGGAAGATAAAATAGTGGAAATAAAGATTGGAGAGCAGATTAAAGAAAACAGAATGAAAAGAATTCAGTACAATCTAAGAGACCTCTGGGACAACATTAAATGCACTGAAATTCGAATTATAGGGGTCCCAGAAGAAGAAAAGAAAAAGAAAGGGACTGAGAAAATATTTAAAGAGATTATAGTTGAAAACTTCACTAACATGGGAAAGGAAATAGTCCAGGAAATGCAGAGAGTCCCATACAGGATAAATCCAAGGAGAAATACACCAAGACACATCTTAATCAAACTATCAAAAATTAAATAAAAAGAAAAAATGTTAAAAGCAGCAAGGGAAAAGCAGCAATTAACATACAAGGGAATCCCCATAAGGTTAACAACTGATCTTTCAGAAGAAGCTCTGAAAGTCAGAAGGGAGTGGCAGGACATACTTAAAGTGAAGAAAGGGAAAAAACTAAAACCAAGATTACTCTACCCAGCAAGGATCTCATTCAGACTCGATAGAGAAATTAAAACCTTTACAGACAAGCAAAAGGTAAGAGAATTCAGCACCACCAAACCAGTGTTACAACAAATGCTAAAGGAATTCTCTAGGCAGGAAACACAAGAGAAGGAAAAGACCTACAATAACAAACCCAAAACAATTAAGAAAAAGGTAATAGGAACATACATATTGATAACATCCTTAAATGTAAATGGATTAAATGCTCCAACCAAAAGACATAGACTGTCTGACTGGATACAAAAACAAGACCCGTATATATGCCATCTACAAGACACCCACTTCAGACCTAGCAACACATACAGACTGAAAGTGAGGGGATGGAAAAAGATATTCCATGCAAATGGAAATCAAAAGAAAGCTGGAGTAGCAATTCTCATATCAGAAGAAATAGACTTTGAAATAAAGACTATTACAAGAGACAAAGAAGGACACTGCATAATGATCAAGGGATCAATCTAAAAAGAAGATATAACAACTGTAAATATTTATGCACCCAACAAAGGAGCACTTCAACACATAAGGCAAATGCTAACAACGATAAAAGGGGAAATTGACAGTAACACAGTAATAGTAGGGGACTTTAACACCCCACTTTGGCCAAAGGATATATCAGCCAAAATGAAAATAAGTAAGGAAACACAAGCTTTAAATGACACATTAGACAAGATGGACTTAATTGATATGTATAGGATATTCCATCCAAAAACAGCAGGTTACACTGTCTTACCAAGTGCTCATGGAACATTCTCCAAGATAGATCATATCTTGGGTCACATATCAAGCCTTGGTAAATTTAAGAAAATTAAAATCATATCAAGTATCTTTTCTGACCACAGCGCTATGAGACTAGATATCAATTACAGGAAAAATTCTGTAAAAAATACAAACACATGGAGGCTAAACAATACACTACTAAATAACCAACAGATCACTGAAACAATCAAAGAGAAAATCAACAAATACCTAGAAGCAAATGACAATGAAAACACAATGACCCAAAACCTATGGGATGCAGCAAAAGCAGTTCTAAGAGGGAAGTTTATAGCAATACAATCCTACCTCGAGAAACAAGAAACATCTCAGATAAACAACCTAACCTTACACTTAAAGCAATTAGAAAAGAAAACAAAATAACCCCAAAGTTAGCAGAAGAAAAGAAATCATAAAGATCAGACCAGAAATAAATGAAAAAGAAATAAAGGAAACAATAGCAAATATCAATAAAACTAAAAGCTGGTTCTTTGAGAAGATAAACAAAATTGATAAACCATTAGCCAGACTCATCAAGAAAAAAAGGGAGAAGACTCAAATCAATAGAATTAGAAATGAAAAAGGAGAAGTAACAACTGACACTGCAGAAATACAAAGGATCCTGAGAGATTACTACAAGCAACTATATGCCAATAAAATGAACAACCTGGAAGAAATGAACAAATTCTTAGAAATGAACAACCTTCTGAGACTGAACCAGGAAGAAATTGATAATATGAACAGACCAATCACAAGCACTGAAATTGCAACTGTGATTAAAAATCTTCCAACAAACAAAAGCCCAGGACCAGATGGCTTCACAGGTGAATTCTATCAAACATTTAGAGAAGAGCTAACACCTATCTTTCTCATTTTTTTCTAAAATATAGCAGAGGGAGGAACACTCCCAAACTCATTCTACGAGGCCACCATCACTCTGATGCCAAAACCAGACAAAGATGCCACAAAAAAAGAAAACTACAGGCCTATATCACTGATGAACATAGATGCAAAATCCTCAACAAAATACTAGGAAACAGAATCCAACAGCACATTAAAAGGATCATACTCCATGATCAAGTGAGTTTTACCCCAGGAATGCAAGGATTCTTCAATATACGCTAATCAATCAATGTCATAAACTGTATTAACAAATTGAAGGAGAAAAACCATATGATCATCTTAACAGACGCACAAAAAGCTTTTGACAAAATTCAACACCCATTTATGATAAAAACCCTCCAGAAAGTAGGCATACAGGGAACTTACCTCAACATAATAAAGGCCATATATGACAAACCCATAGCCAACATCATTCTCAATGGTGAAAAACTGTAACCATTTCCACTAAGATCAAGAACAAGACAAGGTTGTCCACTCTCACCACTATTATTTAACATAGTTTTGGAAGTTTTAGCCACAGCAATCAGAGAAGAAAAGAAATAAAAGGAATCCAAATTGGAAAAAAGAAGTAAAACTGTCACTGTTTGCAGATGACATAATACTGTACATAGATAATCCTAAAGATGCTACCAGAAAACTACTAGAGCTAATCAACGAATTTGGTAAAGTAGCAGGGTACAGAATTCATGCACAAAAATCTCTTGCATTCCTATACACTAATGATGGAAAATCTGAGAGAAATTACGGAAACACTCCTATTTACCATTGCAAGATAAAGAATATAATACCTAGGAATAAACCTACCCAAGGAGACAAAAGACCTGTACGGAGAAAACTATAAGTTACTGATGAAAGAAATTAAACATGATACAAACAGATGGAGAGATATACCATGTTCTTGGATTGGAAGAACCAACATTGTGAAAATGACTATACTACCCAAAGCAATCTTCAGACTCAATGCAATCCCTATCAAACTACCACTGGCATTTTTCACAGAACTAGAACAAAAAATTTCACAATTTGTATGGAAACACGAGAGACCCCAAATAGCCAGAGCAATCTTGAGAAAGAATAATGGAGCTGGAGGAATGAGGCTCCTGACTTCAGACTATACTACAAAGCTACAGTAATCAAGACAGTATGGTACTGGCACAAAAACAGAAATATAGATCAGTGGAACAGGATAGAAAGCCCAGAGATAAACCCACACACATATGGTCACCTTATCTTTGATAAAGGAGGGAAGAATATACAATGGAGAAAAGACAGCCTCTTCAATAAGTGGTGCTGGGAAAACTGGACAGCTACATGTAAAAGAATGAAATTAGGACACTCCCTAACACCACATACAAAAATAAACTCAAAATGGCTTAAAGACCTTATTGTAAGGCCAGACACTGTAAAACTCTTAGAGAAAAACATAGGCACAACACTCTATGACATAAATCACAGCAAGATCCTTTTGGCCCACCTCTTAGAGAAATGGAAATAAAAACAAACATAAACAAATGGGACCTGATGTAACTTAAAAGCTTTTGCACAGCAAAGGAAACCATAAAAAAGACAAAAAGACAACCCTCAGAATGGGAGAAAATATTTGCAAATGAAGCAACTGACAAAGGATTAATCTCCAAAATATACAAGCAGCCTATGCAGCTCAATATCAAAAAAACAAACAACCCTATCCAAAAATGGGCAGAAGACCTAAATAGACATTTCTCCAAAGAAGATATATAGATTGCCAACAAATGTATGAAAGGATGCTCAACATCACTAATCATTAGAGAAATGCAAATCAAAACTACAATGAGGTATCACCTCACACTGGTCAGAATGGGCATCATCAAAAAATCTACAAACAATAAATGCTGGAGAGGGTGTGGAGAAAAGGAAACTTCTTGCACTGTCGGTGGGAATGTAAATTGATACAACCACTATGGAGAACAGTATGGAGCTTCCTCAAAAAACTAAAAATAGAACTACCATATGACCCAGCAAACCCACTGCTGGGCATATACCCTGAGAAAACCATAATTCAAAAAGAGTCATGTACCACAATGTTCATAGCAGCTCTTTTTACAATAGCCAAGACATGGAAGCAACCTAAGTGTCTGTCGACAGATGGATAAAGAAGATGTGGTACATATATACAATGGAATATTACTCAGCCATAAAAAGAAATGAAATTGAGTTATTTGTAGTGAAGTAGATGGATCTAGAGTGTGTCATACAGAGTGAAGTAAATCAGAACGAGAAAAACATATACTGTATGCTAACACATATATATGGAATCTAAAAAAAAAATGTTTCTAAAGAACCTAGCGGCAGGACAAGAATAAAGATGCTGACATAGAGAATGGACTTGAGGACACGGGGAGGGGGAAGGGTAAGTTGGGACAAAGTGAGAGAGTGGCATGGACATATATACACTACCAAATATAAAATTTATAGCTAGTGGGAAGCAGCTGCATAGCACAGGGCGATCAGTTCGGTGCTTTGTTTCCATGTAGAGTGGTGGGATAGGGAGGGTGGGAGGGAGACGCAAGAGGGAGGAGATATGGGGATATATGTATATGTATAGCAGATTCACTTTTTTATACAGTGAAACTAACACACCATTGTAAAGCAATTATACTCCAATAAAGATGTTAAAAAAAAAAGAAAAAAAATCAACTTAACCATAACAACAACAAAAAGATAAATGCCATTGCATGTATTTGTATGGTCATTAGAGCATTTTCTGAAAAGTTGAAAACAACCTAATTTTCCATATCTAAATAAGTCATTAAGTAAACTTTAGCATACCGGTATTAGGGAAAGTTGTACAACTATTTAAAAGTACAACTGAACAGTATTGATACAGATGAATTATGAGACAAAATAGGTTAAAAAAACATATCATAGCATACAAAAATAAATGTAGTGTTTCCACTTTGTTTAAGAGGGTTTATTTATGTATGTATATGCATTTAAATGTGTGTAAGGTCAGAATGTATATTTATATATGATTTGAATATTGGACAACAAGGATATAATAATATTGCAATGGTATAATAATATTATAAATATGTGTAAATGTAGCTCTCTATTGATATATAGAGGAATGTTAAAGTATATATAATATATAATGTATATATATCTATATAAACATTTACATTTTTTAAAATGTATCTCCTTGGTATCACTCTATGTTTATAAACACAAAGGAGGTCTCTGTGTGTGGTAGGATTTTATTTGATTTTTACTTTATTCTTTATAGTTTTCCATACTGTTTAAGTTTTGAAAGCCTAGGTTATATTTTAATAAAAATATATTTTTTATTTTTTGTATTTTATTTTTTAAAGAAGCTCTGCATTTTATATCTTTACACATATTTCTTTTTTCTGGAAAACTTTATTACATCTTAAAGGAAATACCAAAATATGAAGTTTCCAGTTCACAACATTTCACTGTCCAGAAATATTTCAAATGGTAGTTTTTAATGATTGTTATCCATCATACCTTATCCCTTAATTTTATACTATTACCTTATTGTTTTACCATTAATTTATTGTTAACTTGTTTTGAAATTAGGGGTACATCATTTTATTTCTTGTTCAGGAAAAGCATGGAGTAGGAATGAATGTTGACTTTTACCAACTACCTTTCAATTTATTTCAAATTAGAATAACTAAATAATTATATTTATTTGTATGTATCCCAATATAAAAAAGCACATGGTAATATATTCTATATATGCATATAATTTTTATATTTTATGTATATATTTTTGAAATTTTATATGTAATTTGATTTATATATAATTTATGTGTGTGTGTAATCACCAGTGGAACAAGGAAGAACAAATCTGACTCCATATTGGATCTGTTTCTTTTACTTTAACCTTTGTATTCTATTGCTTTTGCTACAAGCTAATCACTAAAGGGATGTTCCCTATAGCTTGAAGTATACATAATGGCCCACCTCTAGAAACCCTGCCTCCCATGCCTGAGCTTAATCCAATACCTTTGTTTAGATCACAGGAAACATCCTGATCAGACCCACCTGTAAATGGATGCAGGGGAAAAAAGAAATTAACACATCCCCTCTGGAGTCTGGCTGGAACCCGGAAATATTTGTAAGAAGTTATCGCCTTTTTTACTTTACCTCCTCACTTCCTCTTCTTTGTTCTATAAAAGAAACTAGCATCCAAACCTGGGTAAGGTTGTTCTTTGGGTCACTAGTCCACAATCTTCTCAGTCTGCTGTCTTCCCGAATAAAGTTGCTATTCTTTGCCCCAACACCTTGTCATCTCTTGATTGATTGGCCTGTCACGTGGTGAGCAGTATGAGTTTGGATTTGGTAATACTACTAGATCATGAATTCCATAAAGCTCCATGAGAGAAAAGACTTTGTCTGCCTTGATGAAGTTTTTCACTCCAATGTATAAAACAGGATCCAGTACATTTAGGCACTCAAAAATATATATACTGAATGATTTGATTATCACTTTTATATGATTCTGGATTTGATTTTCTGATACTTCTAGTTTTTCTTTTAATTTGTATTATTAGGTAATTGGGTGTTTTGGGATACCATCTTTGGCTGTTTTTTTTTAATTTGACTAGCTACATTGACTTAATTGAGATATAGCATTTTTATATCTCTTCTTTAGATTATACAGCTTGAGAAAATAGTATTTTCTGAAATTTTTAGATATTTTACTTATAAAACTATTTGAAGTTGAGCTCTTTTCAAGATTGTATTTTTACAAAGAATAAAGATTTATTGAGGTATATCTGACATCCAATAAATGGCACATATTTGCATGTGCTATTTTAGAACTTGTATAGACATTTCATCTAAGAAGATATACAAATAGGCAGTAAGCACATGAAAAGATGAGATGACATTAGGTTATCCATTAAGATAGCTATTATCAAAAAAAAGTAATGTTGGCAAGGATGTGGAGAAATTGAAACCCTTGTACATTGCTGGTGGGAAGGTAATATGGTGAAGCTGCTATGCAAAACAATATGATGTTTCCTTTAAAAGCTAGAAATAGAATTACCATATGATCCAGAAATTTTACTTCTGGGTCTATACCCAATTAATTGAAAGCAGAAACTCAGTTTTTTGTACACCCATGTTCATAGCAGTATTATTCACAATATCCAAAAGGTGGAAGCTACTTAAGTGTTGATCGAACAAATGGATAAAATGTAGTATATCGATACAATGTAATATCATTTAGTTTTAAAAAGGAAGGAAATTCTGACACATGCTACAACATGCATGAACCTTGAAGACATTATGCTAACTGAAATAAATCAGTCACAAAAGGACACATATTTTATGATTCCTCCTATATGAAGTACCTAGAGTAATCAAATTCATAGAGTTAGAAAGTAGAATGATCGTTGCCAGTGTCTGGTGGGAGGCGGGGGAGATGAACGGTTATTTTTTAATGGGTGCTTAGTTCAGTTTAGCAAGATGAAAAAAGTTCTGGAAATGGGTGTTTGTTATGGTTGCACAACAAAGTGAGTATAACTAATACCACTGAATTGTACACCTAAAAATGATTTTAAAAGTACATGTTGTGTTATGTTTACTTTGCCACAGTTAATAAATATAAAAATTACAAATGAAATAAATCTCTTTATTTAACTATTATGATAGCAATATATACATATTCAATTTTCTTAAGTTTTAATTAAAATTTATTATAAAAGCCATTTCACCTAAACTGCCTGTTGCTTTTGCATCTTCTTTTGAGACATATTTTTATTTTATTCATCAAGAGCTATGAACCACATTTACACAGTTTCTTAATCCTAAATAATAGATGCCAACTACCTTTTTTTTTAATAGCAATTGAGACCTATCATCATAGGAAGGGAAATTTTATGAGTCTTTTGGTAGCTTTCATTTTAATGTGTGCTTAATTTTATATGTCCTAAGGGACCAATGTAAAGACAAAAAATTAACTCAAAAGTCATAAAATATAGGCAGCAACTTTCAAGCACATGCTACATGTAGTCCATTGACTGGATAATTTTACAGTCCTTATCTAACTTAATCTTCACATGGAATGAGTATTATTATCCTCATTCTATAGATAAAGGAATAGAGAACCAGGATTAAATAAATTACCTAAAATCACAACATTCTTGCACCTCAGATTTGAAATAAAAGTTTTTAAAAATACTGTTGTTGCTGATATTTTTTTTTATACCTTTCTTTTAAGATTTAAGTTTTGTCTGCGTTGGGTCTTTGCTGCTGTGCAGGGGCTTTCTTTAGTTGTGGTGAGCAGGGGCTACTCTTCATTGCGGTTTGTGGGCTTTACCTTGCGGTGGCTTCTTTTGTTGCGGAGCACGGGGTCTAGACGCACGGCTTCAGTAGTTGTGGCACACGGGCTCAGTAGTTGTGGCTTGTGGGCTCTAGAGCACAGGCTCAGTAGTTGTGGTGCACGGGCTTAATTGCTCCACGGCATGTGGGATCTTCGCGGACCAGAGATCGAACCCGTGTCCCCTGCACTGGCAGGCAGATTCCTATCCACTGAACCACCAGGGAAGTCCCATGTTGTTGCTGATCTTTACTAATGCACTTTGTGCCACATTTACTGCTTCCACAGGCATATCAGTGTGTGTGTGTGTGTGTGTGTGTGTGTGTGCATTGTGTGCACATTCATGACAGCTCCTTTGAAGATAGTAGTATTTAAGAATTCTTAAATATCTCCTAGAAATTTCATACCAATAGATGATTAGCAAAGGCAACGTTCATATTTAATTGTGTTCTTGAAAGGTTTATCTTACTTACAGTGTACTAACAAGTCACTAGCATCATGCCTTAAATTAGAGAGAGTGATTCCTTAAAGAAAAAAGTATTTTTAGTGTCAATAAGCAACATATGTCATGGTTAGTATTCACTTCCTGCAACTTTTAATTTAGAAGTGAAAACTTATGTTCCCAAAGGAAAAGCCTCACTTTCTGCACAAAGTATTACATTTTTGTGATTTACTGAGATATTAACATGGAAATGATGATGTTAAACAATACTTCTGGTAGCTCTAAAAGTGTAGCGGGAATCATGATTTCATAAGAAGAAAATTATTTATGGTGGTAACATTATTGTATAAGTTCCCTCAGTATCTCTACATCAGGATAGGTTTTATGATATCCTAAAACAAGTTGCCTACATTCACTTTAGCTATAAAGTAATGCTGAATACAACAATATCATAAGGCAGCTCACAGTGAGAGCAAAGACATCTGTTAATTGTACCATGAATAGTTATGAACTGAGGTGCTCAAATGGCTTTGCCAGCAAAGCATTGTCTCCTAATTTATTTTTATAGCAAATGGAAGCCTCATACTTTATGGTTGGGTAGTTTGCATTCAAATGTACCAATAACTTCAAATGCAATCATTTCTATACAGCATGCTTTATTGTAAGCATAAGATGAAATTGGTAATGGTCTGTTGATAGGTAGACATCTCCATCAGCAGCTTTGTCTCATTATTTTTCTGTGTTTATAATAATTTTTAAATAATATGTATATTTATAGTAATATTTTAAAAGGCTGATTTTATATCAAGTTTTAATTTAATTCCAAATTGTGTAAATCTGAAATAAAATGTATATTTTCTCTCTTTGGACCCTGGAACTGTTTAATATACATGCAATTGTGATGTAACTGAAACTTAGCTTTGAAGAAATTTTTTCTTGGGAAAACGTATCTATTTGCTGTGTACTGAACTGTGTTCCCCTTCAGTTCCTACATTTAAGCCCTTACCCACAATGTGATTGTATTTGGAGAGAGAATCTATAAAGGGGTAATTACAGCTAGATGAGGTCATTAGGGTAGGGCTCTGGTCCTATATGATTAGTATCTTATCCTTAGAAGAAGAGACACCGGAGAGTTCCCCCAGCCCCTGCACACATAAAGAAGAGGTCATAAAAAAAAACAAAAAAAAAAACAAAAAAAAAAAAAAAAAGAAGAGGTCATAGGAGCACCTAGCAAGAAGGTGGTCACCTACAAGCCAAGAGAAGAGGCCTCATAATAAAACCTGCACTGTCAGTATCTTGATCTTAGACTTAAAGTCTCCAGAACTGTGAGAAATAAAATTCTATGTTTAAACCACCAAGTCTGAGGTAGCCTGAGCAGACTAATACACTATTAAAATATATTTAAGGTTAAAGATTTATTGAAGGGAATTTACTTATAAATAAGATAGCTATGAAAATGACAGTTATATTTATAGAACAGAGTCACAGTTGCTTGTTCAACTATTACATTACAAAAGATTCAAATTTAAAATATTTCAATAGGTTACTTTTTCCACCACTTATGAATCACCATGCCATGAATTTCACATGTTTGTGTCTTTATTTCTGAGTTATAAATAGAAAAACAAAGTATTTTTAATCCTAAACATAAAACTCACGATTTTTTAGTCAAATATTTGGTAACCAAAAGAATTCTATATTAAGGAATAGAATTTTGGAGAACTAATCATTGATTTATTTTGTCCATATATGTATAGCAATAACAGTATCATTGAGTATAGATTTGAGAATATTTAAATATGTTACTTCATTTGAAAAACTTCAGAGATATAAACAGGAGTGGTTCAATTAAAACTAAATATTTAGAATAGAATTATCATACAAGAATTTATAACAGTAATGAAGTAGTGACAGAAATGGAGCACATGTTTTGTCAATAAGAAAGAGCATTGCAGTTTAGTGGAAAAAGGAGGTAGGTTAAATCCACAGCTCAAGCAGATGATGGAACTTAATAATAACAACTATTATTATTATTATTATTATTATTATTATTTGCCCCTTATAATACATCAGAGTTGAAAATCTTGTTGATTTACATATGGTCACACATTTAAGTTCTCAAAAATTATATAATAAAAATGTCAGTATTATGCACATTCTAACTCTTAAATTTTACCTTCTTTGAAAGAAATTGAGGCTGGGGAAGAAAAAGTTGCCTATTCAATGTAATACAGTTGGAAAAAGATGAAATCAGTGTTTCAGCCCAGCTGAACAGCTAGTTGAGAATACTGAGCTACATATTCCTATTCCACTATGGGAATTTCTGGAATTTGATTGCAAATTCTCTTATTATTTTTTTCCTTTTACACCCTACGATTCTAAACTTTTCAACTCAGTTTGTTTATACCAGCAGCAACAAAGACAAGATGCTAAGAATTGTGTAAAATTATGTTTGTCGAATGAAATGGAAAACTTTGAAGAAAATAGAAATCACCTTCTCCTTAGTTACTTTACCTTGCAATATATACCATAGAGATTCTGAAAGATTTTACATGATGTTATATATTTCAGAGAGCTCTCAAATGACTTATGACTGACATTTTTGCAATTGCTTTTAATTGAAGGGAAATTCACAAAACATAAAACTAATCATTTTAATGTACAAATCAATGGCATTTACTAGATTCACAATGTTTTGCAACCACTATCTATCACTCCAAAAAGAAACATTTTATCACCTACAAAGGAAACTTTGTACTCATTATGCAGCCACTCCAAATTTCCTCCTCTCTCCAGCCCCTGGAAACCTCAATCTTCTTTATGCATATGGATTTACTTATACTATATATTCATACAAATGGAATCATACGGTAGGTGATCTTCAGTGTCCAGCTTCTTTCACCTAGCATAAAGTTTTTGATTTTCATCCACATTGAAGCATTTATCAGTACTTCATTCATTTTATGGCTGAATAATTGTCCCATTGTATGTATATATCACAATTTATTTATCCATTCATTTGTTTATGACTTTTGGGTTGTTTCCACCTTTTGCCTACTGAACATGCATGTGCATGAATTTGTTTGTGTACCTGTTTTTAGTTCTTTCTGGTAAATACCTAGGAGTGGAATTGCTGCATCATATGGTAATTCCACATTTAACTTTTTGAGGAACCACCAAACTGTTTTCCACAGTCACTATGCAGTTTATATTTCCACCAGTAATGTTCAGGATTTTAATTTCTCCGTATCTTTGTAAACACTTGTTCTTTTTCTTTTTGTTTTATTACAGCTATCCTAGTGGGTGTGAAATTGTATGTCATTGTGATTTTGATTTTCAGTTCCCTAATAACTAACCATTTCTTTTCACGTGTTTGTTGCACATTGTGTGTATATATATAGAAATGTCTATTCAAGTCCTTTTTTAAAAATGGGTTGTTTGCATTTTTGTTTTTGAGTTGTAAGTGTTCTTCATTTATTATGGATATTAAGCCCTGTTAGATATAAGAATTGCAAATATTTTCTTTCATTCTGTAGGTTGTCTTTTCACTTTCCTGGTATCTTCTGAATCACAAATTTTTGAAATTTTATCAAAATCCAATTTAATTTTTTCCTTTGTTGCTTACGCATTTGCTGTTACATCTAAGAATCCATTGCTAAAACCAAGATTATGAAGATGTCTGTTTTCTACTAGGGATTTTACGTTTTTATCTCCTGTATTTAGGTTGTTGATATATTTTTAGTTGATGATGTGAGGTAGGGGTTCAACTTATTTGCATGTGCATATCCAGCTGTTCAAATACCACTGATGAAGAGACTATATTTCCCCCCATGGATTGATCTTGATACCCTTATTGAAAACCAATGTATGGGTTTATTTCTGTGCTCTTCATTCAGTTTCATTGGTTTCTGTATGCCTATTCCTATGCTAACATGCCATTTTGATTACTGTAGTTTTGTAGTAAGTTTTGAAATTTGGAATGTGAGACTTCCAACTTTATTCTTCTTTCTCAAGAAAGAGATTATTGGGGGGTCCCTTGCAATTCTATGTTAATTTAAGGATCATGTTTTCTATTTCTTAAAATTTTGTTAAGGATTTGCTAGAAATTTTGATAGAGATTGCCTTGACTCTGTAGATTGTTTAGGGTAGTATTGTTATCATAATATGATTAAGTTTGACCATCCATGAACATGAACTATATTTCGGCTTATTTAGGTCTTCTTCAAATTTTTTCAGCAATTTTTTTCAGTATGCAGGTCTTGTACTTCCTTGGTTCAACTTATTTCTAGGTATTTTATTCTTTTTGATTCCATTGTAAATAGAATTGTTTTCTTAATTTCCTGTTCAGATTGTTTATTGCTGGTATAGAAAAACACAACTGATATTTGCATTGATCTTGTACTTATGATTTTGCTGGATTTTTAAAATTATCTCCAGTAGAATTTTTTGTGGACTCTTTAGGAGTCCACAAATTTCTGATGGTCTTGTAATCAGAAAATAGTTATAATTCTACTTCTTCCTTTCCAGTTTGGTGCTTTTTATTCCTTGACTAATTTTTTTTAGCTAGAAATGCTAGTAAATTGTTAAATAGGAGTCATGAAAGTGGGCATCCTTGTCTTATTTCTGATCCTAAGGGGGAAGTTTTCAATCCCTCACCACTGAGTATGATGTTAGCTTTGGGTTTTTTATAAACATTTTTACTATGTTGAGTAAGTCCTCTGTATTTATAGTTTTCTGAGTTTTTACCATCAAAAGATGTTGTAATTTGTTAAATGCTTTTTCTGCATCAACTGTGATGAACTATGGTTATTTTTCTTTGTTCTGTTAATTTGGTGTGTTACATTAATTAATTTTCTTATGTTGAAACACCCTTGAATTCCTGGGATAAATCCCACTTGATAATGTTATGTAATCCTTTTAATATGCTGCTGAATTTGGTTGGCTACAGCTTATTGAGGATATTTGCATCTATATTCACAAGTAATATTGATTTATAGTTTGTAGACAGAAGAGGACCGCATAAGAAGATAAAGTCTGACAAAGTGTCCACTAGCAGTAACATATGCTTTGAATTTAAAACTATAATCCTGAGTAAATCACTTAGAATCAGAAAAAAGTTAAAGTGTCATCACATAAGTTTCTAAAAAGAAAAAGGAGATTTTGATTCTACTTTGTTCGCAGTTTGTTACCAGTAGATACTGTCCACACTACATCAAAATCAGATAATGGTCCACTCAGTGCATGAGGCTATGTTCAGTGGCAGATGGAGTTGTCATCTTTTTTGTCTGATCATAGCCTTTCTTTTTCGCTTTCAGAGAAAAACAACCACTTATAACAACCCTAAAATTGGTTGGGGTATAAAAACAGGAATATATTTCTTATATTTTTGAAGAAAATCATTTTCTTGGGAGCAAAAGTAAAAAGTGTCCTGTAAGCAGTGGATTCTAGGAATCCTAGTTTTGAAAGTTTCACAACAGTGTAATAAATGGACCACAAGTTGTATCTGGTTTTCTAAAATAACCACAGAACCTAACCAGCAGTCCCACCTAAGTCCAAAAAGCCTTTCATGTTGGGTGGCTGATAAAAATTTAGTTAAACACTATGACCATCAACTTTCTACCACCAGCATACATCTGAAGATAGAGAATCAGACAGGAGCAAAGTAGATCAAGGGCTGGGATAATGACACTCCACTCACTCTTTCTTAAAAATTCAACTTGTACCATAAGTTAGGCTTGAAGAAAAAAATGTCATATAAAAATACTGACAATATTAAATTGACGATTTTTTTTTAAATTAAGTACTCAGAAAACATGTATGTATGGAACACACAATTAAAAAATAAAAGTGTCCATGTTCTTACTTTTAGTTACTTAATCCTTATATATTTTACATATCATAATTGTCAATCTACTTGACAGCATCTTGAATGACCTAGAAGTCGCTAAAACAATACACAATACTTGGTTCTCAACAGCATTTAACACTAGTGTAGACCATCCCCTGATTCTTGAGGGTTTTTTTCCCGCCCCCTTTGGATGTTTTTGGTAAAACATATAGAGGAACATGATGCTGTCATTTCTAGCTCTATTATCTTTTAATTTCAGGCAAAATTGGTGTCTTGATATTCTTGTATATTCCGTTCTGCAACACTATATTTCTAAGTAAGAAATTTATTTCAAATATTTTGGCAGAAATGAAAATGAAAGTGAGCTAGGCATGCTTTATATTGATTTTGCTTTTATGTAGAAAAAAATAATTGAGCCTAAATTAGGTAAGCAATGTTAATGTTTCTTATATAGTTTCACCTAGTGCTTTATCAGATCCATTAAACAGTAGAAAACTATATAAAATCAGTTGGCTTTTCTGAACTTGTGCTGCCTATGTTACAATTCCTCAAAAGCTCTTGTTCCTAATATGATAGGGCTTTTCAAGTAGTGTACAATCAAGCTATTCCAGAATTTTGTCAAGTAGTATCCCTTGACTATGGCTTAGAATACAATTTCTGCCATCAACCCCACCATTATTGTTGTTATTATTTTCCAAAGATATAGATTTATCCTCCTGAGTCTACAGCAAGATAAAGAGCAAAGTTGTTATATTGTGAAAGACAATGACAATACCTAATCAGGGGTAGTTATGGGCTACTAGGAAACCACCAGAACAGGTAATTGCTGTTACTATTAGTAACTATCGGTTAGGATATGGTCAGTTGATTACTCTGCATTAACAAGACATAAAGATTTGGGTCTTTGAGCAGTTTTAATGAATGAAAATTTAAGTGGATTTATTATATAGAAAATTTTAAGTAATCTGAAATTGCAAAAATAATATTTTGTGTTAACTTTGTATTTGTATGTGCATTTTTTTGCACATAATTGCCACTCTCAACGTTTTCGTATTCCCAAAACTATCATAGAATTTCTAAAATATAGGGATTTAACGTTATAATAAATTTTACATATTTTGTACATACAATTTCAAAGTGATAAATAGTAATAAATCTGAGTCACATGATGTATATTAGTATTATTGATATATATAAAATTATTTTAAAGTAATGCCTAATGGCAATTAAATTTTAATTGGATATTATCAAAACAAGTCTAATATAGTTCTTTTATTTAGAATTGACATGATGAATCTTTTAATTATCATCTTGAATTTTTAAAAACATCAACTTTATGTATGCATAGATAGAGATTGAAGTCACAAAATTAAATGAGATATAGAACTAGAAAGGAAAATAGAACACTTGACTCTTTAAACTGAAATTGATTTTTAAGCCTTATTATTTTGTATTTGACAGGACATCTATAAGTCACAGTTGTTTGAACTTGAAGATATCTTCTGTTTTTATTTTCAAAGTAGATTAATTAGAAAGAAAAGGAAAAGACAGTTCACACATTAAAAGATCGTAGACCCTGTTCTTACAGCTTTCTGAACTTTGCTCCTTCTGTCTTCCATGCTTCATCTCCTATCTTTTCAACTCTTGCATCTGACAATAATATGTCAAATGCTCACATTCAATCACAGTGTTATAGATTATGTCACGTCCTTATAATTACACAGACCCCTTCTGATACAATGGTAGTGTGCTTGGTTGCTTTTGAACTGAGCTTAAGATCTATTACAAGATTTTATACTTTGCCCAGAGGTTTCTTATTTTGATGAAAATTAAATCATAACAATATTTCCCCAAAGCCAGTAAAGGTAGTGTTTAATATGTCAACAAATAATAAATGTGTCTTAAGAATGATAAGATTTGATATCTTGGTTTATTCATTTTGTTACGGCAGGTTTTCCCAGATAAATACCTGCCATCAGTCTGTCATAAAGTGTTAGATCTGTTGTAATCATTGCTTGTTGGTAATATTAATAAAGCCAGTTAGTCTAATAGCACATGTTCGAATCTTAAAGCATTAATTCTAAACAAAAAAAACAGTAAAACGAAAACAAAATTTTAAGATAATTCAATTCACTACATTTAAATAGTAGCGTTTGGGATTTTAGGATACAAAATTTTTTTTCAACTTTGTCTATTATTTAATGTCAATTCATTTTTATAGCATTTTAATAGTGAGTTTCCTTTAAAAGGAAAACTTTTTTAGTGTTTCCCATTTAAACATAAAAATAACAAGAGGTACTTCACTCTGAGAAAGAAGAACTTTTCTCTAAGTCCTGAGAAATATGCATTCATAAGACTATTTTGAGTGTGTATTTTTAATTTTAGAATTTCTGGGATGGTATTTAAGTAATGTTCTTCAGCATGTTTATTAATAAATACTTCATTTAATTAATACCTTGTCAGTTTTATGCTTCAAAGGTCTAAAACTATAAAAATAGATACAGCTTGCAGTAGTGTTTTGCAGTGTTGGAGGATGGATTTAAGTGTCTATCAAAAGTACAACATAGCATGAAATAGTGTAATTTTTAATTTACAGTTAATCAATACATTTTCAGATTTTTAATTACTACTTTTCTAAATTAGAACAAGATTAGGAAAAGAAGATATTTACTTCTCTACATAAGTAAATGATATAAATGTATTCTGACAAAGTAAACAACAGAATTTCCATTTGTAGAGAAGTCTCAAAAAGAAAGAATTGTAGAAATCTGTCAAAAGAAACATTAAAATTTTTTGAGATTGTCTTTGGTCAGTGTTGAAAAATAATAATTTCAATCTAGAGAGCTCTACATATGGAGCAAAGTTGATGTTGTTAAAAGTAGATTGCTGATGGCACAATAAATAAATTTCAAACATTATTTGATACCTTCACCCCATTCATGATTCCCCCTATTCCTAGAGAGTTTTGGCTCTTCCAGTCAGTGCAAAAGGACTAGAATATAGTCAGACTATCATTTCATTCCAGCTGAATAGAAAAGTGTTTGTTTGGATCAGAGTCTCGAGGAATATAGAACACTGTACACGGGTCTCCATCTCGGAGGTGAAAATCTGTACACTAAAAACTATAAGACATTGATAAAAGAAATGAAAGTAGTCACAAATAAAAAATTGGATTCTTAAAAAAACAAAATTGGATTCTTATCTTATACTACACACAAAAAGCAATTCAAAATGGATTAAATGATTAAATGTAAGTCTTGAAACCATAAACCTAGAAGAAAACATAGTGAAACACTCCTTGAAACTGATCTTGGCAATGATTTTTTGGAAATGACACCATAAATATGGGAAACAAAAGCAAATATAGGCAAATGATCCTACATCAAACTAAAAAGCATTTGCATAGCAAAGGAAATAATCCACAGAGTGAAAAAGCAAACTATGTACAGAATTGGAGAAATATTTGCACATCATATATCTGTTAAGGGGTTAATATCCAAAATGTAAAAGGAACTCATACAAATCAATAGCAAAAAAACAAATAATTCAATAAAAAGAATTTGAATAGATATTTATCTAAAGAAGACAACATATGGTCAACAGATATTAGAAAATGTACTCAATATTACTATTCATCAGGGAAACATTATCTCACATCTTTTAGGGTAGCAATTTTCAAAAAAAAGAGAAGATAATAAGTGCTGGGGAAGATATGGTAAAAAGGGAACCCTGGTACATAGGTGAAAGGACTGTAAATTGGTACAGCCATTAATGAAAAGAGTATGGAGATTCCTCAAAAAATTAAACATAAAAGTAGCACATGATCTGGCAATTCCACTTCTCATTATATATCCAAAGGAAATAAAATCAGGATCTTGGGGAGATATCTGCACTTCCATGTTCATTACAGTATTACAATAGCCAAGATATGGAAACAACCTAAATGACCATCAATAGATAAAACGAATTAAAAAGTGGCATATACAAATAATGAAATATTCAGACCTAAAAAAAGGAGGAAATCCTGCCATTTGTGACAACATGAATTGACCTGGAGGGTATTATGCTAAGTGAAATAAGTCAGAGAAAGACAAATACTGTAAGATTTTACCTGTATTTGGAACCTAAAATAGTCAAACTCATGGAAGCAGAGAGCAGAATAGTTTCAATTATGCAAGATAAATAAGTTCTGGAGATCTGTTATTGAGCATAGTGCATATAGCTGACAATATTGTATTGTATACTTAAAATTTGCTATGATGATAGATCTTATGTTAAGTGTTTTTACCATTGCATGTAACATATATTTATACTTATATATTACATATAGTAAATAAATATGTATTAAATAATAATAATAATAGGAAAAGGAAGTAGAAGGAGAAGAAGAAGAAGGCTGGAGGAAACTTTAGGAGATGATGTCTATGTTTGTGGCCTTGACAGTGGTGACAGTTTCTTGGGTGTGTACTTACCCCCAAATTCCTCAAGTTATATACACTAAATACCGCTTTTTATATGTCATATCATTTTTTAATGTACAGCCTTTTACATATCAATCATACCTCAATAAGTGGTATAATTTTAGAAGAAATGAGATTAAAGTGTTGAACCACAGTTTTAGGTAATATTTATAAAAAGTAGAATCAGTAGCCAGTTTATGCACTGATTGTAAACAATAGTGTTGGTTGTCTCTATAAAGTTTAAAGAGAGTGGACATAAAGAAAAAATAACAAGAAAAGGTAGTAATTGACAGGCAGGCTGAATTCTAAGATTTCAGAGATTAAGTGACTTAAGTTAAGGCATAGGAAATTTAACTGAAGTGGAATTGAAGTGAGATCTTTTAAGTTTCAAAGAATGTTTAGTTGCAATGTTAGAAAAATTATCTAAATTCTTAGAAATAGTCATAAAAGGTTATTGGCCAGTACAGTTCTGAGCATTTTATTAAACAGACAATTTAAAACTCTGGGGCAGAAGTTAACTTGTAGATTTTTGTCTAGTAGAGATTTGAATAACCACAGAATGTATAGCCCCAGATATTGTGGCTTATTGCCCTGTTGGACATTAACCAGTTTTGTATTCAAACCTAAATTTGTACTTTTCTTAAATGTATTTATTAAATTGCCTGTGTATACTAAACTTCTCACATTTTTGTTTCAATTTTAATGCCTATTGGTTAGTAAGTTAAATAAAATCTCTGACACTTGTTTATTTTGCATGTGCTTGCAGCAAATTAACCACAGCCATTCAATCTCGTTATCAGATTTTGAACTAGAAAACAGAAGAATCAAAGGAACATTAATAATTATCTTTGGTGTCCTTTGGAATAGAGATTAGATATGGTCTGTGAGTCTTTACATGATAAATTCTAATGACTGAATTATATGGAGACACATGTAATCCAAAATCAAGAACACATTTTCCTTGCAGTCAGCATATTATAATATTGACCTTCCAGTTGTCTCAGGTGCATATTTCACTTAGCAGTTATACACTAACACACTAGGTAAAGAAGATGGCATTTTAACATTCAAAGCATATTTTTACTATATGGCCATTAATATTCTTTGTGATTGAATTACTCTGTATCTTGGCTATGCCAACTAATTTGCCTTCAGAAAGTTTTACTGTATTAATAAAATAGAATGATTGATTTCATTACTTATAAATATAGTCAAATGTTGGAAAATAGATTGGAGTTTATTTCTCAGCTCTGACACTTAAATTACCACAGCCTGAACCAGTCACATATTTAGTATTTCTTATTTTCAATTTTTGTACTGTGAAACTGGGTTATTAATGGTTCTTCCTAAGAGTATTATTGTAAAAATAAATGTGGTTAATATCTGTAAAGACTTTAGGATGTTAGCTAGCACAAAATAAAATTTCAAAAATTGTTACCAACTATTATTAACTTTAATTGTTGTTAATAAAATACATTCCACGGTGACATAACACTATTATCAGGATTCAATGTGCATTAGCTATTGACATGAAATATTGGAAGCCTTAAATATAAAAATTTCAGACACAAGTATATGGCTAAACAGCAAAGATAAAAATTAGGAAGATATTTTCTTACCAGTTTTTCTTCAAAATTAAACCATTTTTCCTGAAAATATTTACAGAAAATCATTCTTTAATTTCTAATAAGTATAGATTTTTTAAAAAGATTAGCATGTTGTTTACATTCTAAGGAATTTTATTCGGTAAACAATAAAATTTTATTTTTACTGTTAGTTTGTTCAGATAAAATAAAACATTAAATACTAAAGACATGTATGTTAAATTATATTGTCCTAAAATTTAGAGATGCTACTTAGTAAATTGTCTTTGCATAGGGTCTAACACTTTGTCAAAGTACTTCGTAGTAACAAACATGTCTTCTAAGCATTGCTCATGATTGCTTTTGAATCAACAAAATACTTTGTCTATTACTCTCCAAGTACTACAAAAAAGAAATTCCTTTTTTCTCTTATATGAATAATTATACCAGTTTTCATAATTTATTTTGGCTTATAGCTAAAATTCATTCTTACCAATGAATCCAAATTGTGTTAGCATAAGGTACTGCATTCTGAACTTTGTTGCTTTTTCTTAATGATAGGCAATGACATATTTAGGCAAGAAAAAACCTGAAAATGTGGAATGTAAATTTTATAGAAACCTAAATATAGCTTTTTTACCTTCACAGAACTATGATTGCAAACCTATTCTTTTGTGCATTAAGGCTTATAAAACTGGATCAATTTTTAAACAGATTACCCCTCAAAACTGCTCATTGACCCAATTTTTGACTCTGTACAAATATTTATTCATTGACATTTATACTATAAAAACATTTTATAGTGACCATTCACATAATTAGTCCTTATAATGGATTTATCTAATTCTAATCACAAGTTAAGATTTTATTTTTACTATGTAATACTACTTACTAATCCTCTGTTTACATTTAATGCTCATGTGCAAAAATTAGCTCATTGAAGTTTAGCACATGGATTAAATGTACATTTGGAAACATAATACTGTAACTCTAAGCTTAGTATTGTTAAAATTAAATACAAAATGGAGACCAGACTTGAGGATTACCTGAGCAGACAAAACCATTTAAGCCACATAAGCAAAATTAAATATAGCTTATTTCATGAACATAAGCAAAACTTACCTTAAGTTATGTCTTGTAAATGCCTCTGATAAACATAAGAGACACTTAAATCATCTTCCTAAATATAGTATGAGATAATCACCTTTTTAAAAAATTTAATTTTTTTAAAGTATAATTTTTATTATCCTCATAAATAAATATATAGTCACAAAGAAATATTTTAAAGAAATTATATTTGAATATCAGTTTTAACCAGTCTCCTGCCATGTATAAACCCCCATTGTGATAATCAGTCATTGTAAAGGTTAACAACTTCCTTAGCTTTACTATATAAACCATTCTATAACTTCATGCCCCTGAGCTTCATATCAGTTTTTATTTTTGAAAGCTCCCAGTTTGTGAACTGTTCTCATATACACAATAAACTCTTACTAAATAATATTTATTGATTTGGTGGTTTTAATTTCGCTATTTCTGGATTTCTAACACTACTTGATATAGTGGCATGTCTTTGCTCATGACTCCTGTTGAAAAGAAATGAGGTCTTCATTAGCATTAATATTAAATATGGAAGAATAAGACAGTGATATATACATGTTTTCCATGTTGCTAAATGAATTGACGTTGGATGCAGTATTGTAGGGAAATAGATCTAATAAGTGAGGTGTGTGGGACTTGTTTGGGGTAAAAAATGGGTTGGTAACATTTAACAGAGGAAAATGGAAAACATTGGAGAAACAAGAGAAAATAAACAGACATGAAAAGCACAGAAGAGAGAAAGTTAATGGGCTTAGCTGCAAAAGGCAGAACTTGAGCAGCTGATAGAGCCTTTAAAAAGTAGGCATAGAAGATTAAACTTGATGTATTGAGTTGTTGGGTAATTCTAGGTAATGTATTGAAAACAATATTTTAGGGAGAAAAGTGCTTGCCATGGTTTGGAAAAAATGAAGAAAAGACAATTCTATAATATAAAATATATAATTCAGTTGATAAGCATTTGGATGCAACTAAAAAGAAACAAACTCAAAATAACTTAAAATAATGTCATTTATTATCTCAGGTAATGGAAATCCTGAGAAAGTGCAGTCCCACAGTTGGATCAGTTCAATGGCTCAACAATATTCCCCAAAGCCCAGGTTCTTTTATATTTATCTGCACTACCATCCCAGCATTGTCCTCTTACATTTCTTTTCCTCATGGTTCCAAGATGGTTGTCACACTACGAGGCACTGTATGCAGGTAGTAACACTGTCGAAGGAAGTGGGAACTTTTTTATCTCCTCTCCCTGTGTAAGGACAAGAAAGACTTCTTGAGAAAATCTGCAGCAAACTTTCTCTTTTGTTTCATTGGACAAATGTGCATCACATGACAATGCTAAAGCCTATTATTTATCAAGGGGATTAAGACCACCAAGAACAATTTAGACCTACCATAATTCACTCCCTGTGGTTCCAAAAAGACCCAGCTTATCTTGTCCACTCACAGAAGAGTGAACAAAATTGGGGTTCGATTGATAAGAAAGAAGAAATGGAACAGATGTTGTAAAGACAATCGATAGTGATTTTTCTAAAGCAAAATAGCTACAGGGTTGTTACCATAATCAGTTTTGGATGAACAGCATTTTTTGCAATTTTGCCTTCTCAGTTGGCAAATAATTTAAGCAAAATTGGAAAAAAATAGCCTATGAAAACACAGTGAAAATAAGTTGTGAATTGTCTGAGACGTAACTCATTCAAAAGATTTCCCTCTCTTTCCATAGGAAAGATAAATATTTCCTAATTGGGACTATGATAAATATTACCCCATTTATAAAGGATATTTGTGTAACATTTTTAGTGTAGGACCTTGATCACTGCTAGAGGGAATAGGTGAAAGATGTTGCCTAAATCAGTCTAAAAGCAGACCGTGTGTATTAGGCTTTTCATTTCAGAACAAATACCAACATATATTTGGACACTTGGAATAATCACGATTAGTTTCATTCTACAGAATTTCTTAGATATTTTCTCATGGTTAGCACCATTAAATAACTTTTTGATATTATCTTTGTTATTGGCACACTGATGTAGAAACGTATTTCATCCTATTTCCAGCCTTCATGTGACATTAATTCTAAGACAAGCACAGTAATACAGAAACAACCTCAGTAGAATAAGAAAGAGTGAAAATAATATTTCACTATATCCTGTTCTAATATGTTTTACTTTACATACATCTGAAAAATCTCTAAATTAAAATACTCTATTATTTTCAGGACAGTATTTATTGACTCCATAAACAGTTTTAATTTTTAAATGTACTGAATATTTGCTACATTTCTAAAGTCCAGAAAAATTTAAATTGTATTTGAAAGCAATAATCTAAAGAAATACTGCTTCTATCTCTGTCCCGTTAACCCTGCTTTTTTCCTCCTATTAAATAATCTTTCCTTTTAAATTTTGTTTATTATTCTGTTTTAATATAAGAAAATCATATTGTGTCATATATATCATAATATATAATATATATGATTATATGAAATATACATGTATTTACATATACAAACATACATACATATATATACTTGTTTGTATTAGCATCTCTCTTATAGTATTGAGTGTATAAGCAGTTTTATCAACTTTGCTTTTTTCAATTAATAATATTCTCTGAAGATCATGCCATACTGGATTCCTAGTAATATTCTAAGGTTATTTTTGTTTGTTATTGCTCTCAGTATTCTACGTCCTTGATGCACCATTGTTTATTCAGTCAGTCCCTTAGTGATGGCTACTTTCTTTGCTTTCAGACTTTTGCTATTACTAGGTGTCTTATACATACTGTGTTTTCATATTTTTGCCTATGGATCTTTGAGACGCATTTCTAGAATGGGATTGTTGGGCCAAACAGTAAACAGACAAACAATTTTTTAGTTATTGTCAAGTTCATTTTTTTATAGAGATTGCACTGATTCTTATTTCTATCATGTGAGAGTTTTCCATAACTTAGCCAAATAAGAGCATTTTCAAATTCTTTCATTTTGTCAACCTGATAGGTGAAAAATGTTTTCTTAATTTTCATTTTCATTTTTCTTATTATGAAAGGTTTAGCATCTTTTCATATGGTTAAAAATACATTTGTTCTGTTTAAGTTTCTAGTTAATTTTTCTTTAGGATTAGTACTCTCTTATCTTCTATTTTGAGATGACTTTTTAATGCAAGAATTATTACATTTCTGCCTCTGATATACATTATTTCATTTGGTTTCTTATTTTGCTCATGATGATATTTGCCATGTACTTAAAATTATGCAGTCACATTGGTTAATTCTAAATTTTGCCATGCATTTTAAATAATTCTCTACTTTTGTAAACATTTAAATGTTGTTATAATACAAATTTTTAAAGAAAGGCAGCATCCTTACTTGAATTATAACCATTCATGTTATTGCTTCCTTTATGAAGGTTACTATGCTGAGTGTTCTACATAGATTATCACACGCATCCACAAATGACTATGCAGGGTGGATTCTATTCTTATTCCCATATACGAAATAAAGAAAAACTCAGAATTTTTTTAATTGTTCAAAATAAATCAAAATGAAATGAGGAAATCGGAATTTGAAACCACATGTAAGGCTTTAGAACCCACCACCTTACCTTCAGAAACAATATTTCAACCGTGGCAAATATGTTATTTCCCAAATTTTCTCTTTTAAAGTACAATATTGAAGATATTCTTTATTTTACTTAAATAATCTTGGAGTCCATTCGTACACTATTTTTGAAAAGTCACATTGTCAATTTAGGTTAGAATCAGAAAATACTGTTCCACATGAAAGCATGTAATTACTTTGCTTAAATTTTTGTTTCAGCTAATAAAGGCAAACCCTTAAAAAATCTGAGTGAGGATACTTCAAAACTAGGTATAAATTAGTGCTATTAATTTTCTGTTTAAAAGCCATTATTACCAGAGTTAACTAACTTCTAAGTAGTAACATTTAGTTTCCTTTTAAAAACATGTTTCCAGAAAAGTCAAGATTCTCCCAATTTACAAAGGCAAGTTTTTACTTGGTTTTGTAACATAAAACATATTCTTCTGCCTGACTTCTTTTAGCAGCAGCAATAGCTAGAGCGTCTATAAATATTGTGTGCATTTTAACGTCTCTGTTTTCTCTAGGATTGTAAAGAATTGATTAGTAAATCATAAATGTGTTCCTAAAAGCTAACACTGCCTTACTTAACACTGCCCTGTCAGTGATAATGATGTTGAAATAGGACTCAGGATGAAAACACAGTGGGGATTTCCTGTTGTGCGATGTGCATGCAAATAACCCTGTATAATTTGCATATTTGCTTTATTTTAACACTGTTATGAACAACTTGTATCTAGAAAAGATAGCCAAAAATATTACATTTGTGATTTGCTTCTTTTTGACCTACTATATGTACATGAGTTTTATGAGTTTCATTTAGATAAGATCAACGATAATTTGTTCTCATTTAAAAAGATGATTAGAGAATGCAGTCACTATTTTGTGTTAGAATATTTGTATCTAATGATATATATTCATTGTGAAATAATATTTCATAAATAAACCATTTGATTTATCTTATTTGTGCACAGTTTTGGGATCTTTCCAAAGATTATAAAGGAATCTGCACAACAACTAATAATCAATAATAACATATAAACAAGTGAAAACTTTTGCTATTCTTGCCCACATCTTGAATTTAGATAAAGAGAATAAGCCTTGTGACTGATTAGAAATATTATCTGACCCATCAAAAAACTATATGGCCCCATAGCCCAATTAGAGAATAGTTCAATCGTCTTACAAACACGCTGTGCTTTCAAAATATAATTCTAATCACCCCTTATTTTTTTCACAAACTACAGAAGCCACACAGAGATTAAATTGAGAATTTGGGATTCAGTTCTACATATTTTGGCTCCTGAGTCCACACTCATAACCACTCTATAAATCTAAACAAACCCTAAAGGCAATCAGGTTCAATCCCCTATTTTTAAACTGAATCTCATAGACTTTGAGAGTGATATGGGCAAAGGATAGAGTCACAGAGCTTTGATGAAAATTAGCACATTTAATAATGATGCATGTGTTAATGGAGGGCTACTCTGCTCTCAGTAGAAAGTGGGTAAAGATATTTTATAGTTTCTATATTGTGATCTTTAAAAAGTTTTATGAATATTCAGTTTTAATAAATTTTTTGTATTTGTTAGATCGTATTTTACCTTGACAATAGAATTATGCATATTTCAAAATTGATATCCCATTAACCACTTCAATTAAAAAAGTCAAAATTGAAAGATAAGTGAATTGCTTAAGGTAAGAGAGGATATATGTTTAATAATTATTTCCTATAGTATAATAAAAGGTTCACTTCTGCAAGTAGATTGGTTTAAAGTTTAACTTGTGTTAATATGGATAAGCATTTAAAAGCACAAAATGTACAACATGGTTTATTTACACATTGTATAACAGATAAGAATAAGTTGTATTTTCCCAAGAGTTGACTCTTCATTCCAAAAGTGGAGGCTGAGATATGTACATTTTATTGAGGCTATTATGGAAAAAAAATTACCTACAAATTAAGTTTCTATAATAGAGCCCTATTCCTTTTCTTATGAATACTCTGATTACTCTATCTTCAGCTTATGCCCATGTCATATTTTGAAAATATTCTAATATAGTTACAAGAAAGTAATTAGAAATCATTAAAAAAATTTTCTCAACATGAATTACTTTGAGTTTTAATTATGTGAATTTGATTTTTTACATATAAAATTAATGAAATATATATAATAATCTAATGTATTCTGTCATTAATCTAAATATTTATATTTTAGCTTTTTAGATAACATATGAAAGAATAATAAGATCTTTAAGCAGCATTACTTCAATATTAAATGTATAATTGTGTTGTAAAATGTAACTTGTAATATGAAAACTCGTGTACCTAAAATTACAATCATAAAATACGTATAAGAAATAATGTTTGAATCTATTTTTAAAGTGAAAAAATATACATTAGTCCGTATGTGCAAGAGAAAATTAAGCAAATATGTTACAGTCATGTTTATTTGGTTATATCTGAAAATTTTTATATACAAATTTTCAAATTTCCAGCATTGAAGTCTATTTGTCATCTGGCAAGCAAGAGAAAAACCAAGGGGGATATGTCTTTCTGAGTTCAGGGAAGCCAGACTGAAATTGGCTATGACGCTTCTATTCTTAAGCAAGTTTTTATGACATCGGTTAAAGATTTTTTTTCAGTTTATGGCAATGTGTATGAATCTTTTAGTTTGTGTTAAGAGCTTAAAAACCAATAGCTAAATGTTAAGAAGGAAAAGGTAATTCCTGAGTCATCACTAAAATTCTGATATTATAACTTTGAGATAAACCTTTGTTAATTCATTGCCTGGCTATCCAGCGGTATAATACCCTTGCCAAACAGAAAGTTAAAGAAATAAGTAAAACCGCTCCTATTAACCATAGGAAAATGTAAAGAAATAACTAAAAGTCGATCAACCACTGATTTTCTCCATTGGGTATCAAATGTAGTCAGAGAATATTATTTGCATGAAGAAATTAAATAGCAAAACAAAAATGGAAACTGTTTTGTTTATATTCATATTGATATTACCTAAATATTACATTTTTGTGTATTCAAACTGAGAAGATAAGCACAATTGTAAAAGTTAAAGGTTAATCTTACCTGTTTTTCAGTTTTCAGTGTCATCTAGCAACCTAAGAAATGTTTCCCTGAATACTCAATTAAACTGATCCACAAGACAATATTTAGGGCATTCCTTAGCTGTGTTAGGTTGTTTGGATTTGGTTATTTGTTCCTACTTTTCTCTGTAGCCCCTTTCATTGTCAGACTTTTGTTCAGTTGTTTGCTTGCTTGTTTGCTTACTGCCTGAGACTAAGCTTTATGAGGATGTGGAAATTTTCTCTCCCTTTCCAGAGTATTCCAACTCCTAGTAGAGAAAGAAGCACATAGCATATGCTCAGTGAATATCTGTTGAAAACAAATAATTTTTCTGTTTCTGTCAAATTTTGTATCAACAAGAACTTATCTAATTGTAATGTTAATATATTTCTTTGGAAGAAAATAGAGAAAATATATTACTAAGTAAGTGAAATAATAATGTCCTAAAAACAATTACCATTGTTAACATTTGGTTAACTTCCTTCCCTTTTTTTTGTACACATTTAGTTTTCAAATAAATTAAATATAAATTTCAGGTGTTTTGCTTTCTTCTTTTTCCATTCGACTTTTTCTAATAATTAGATAATCATGGGAATATGGGCTTTTCAACATGAAAATATATAATACAATTGATGACATACTTGGGTTGTTTTTATTTTCTGCTCTTAGAATACCAATATGAACATACATTGTCTCCACATTTTCAAGGCTGCATCCTATTGACACCTCCTTGCCTGATGAAACTATCAGTTTACTTCCTTTCCAGCACTCACAACTTCACCAACTCTACCTTGGAGACTATGAGAATCACTTGAATCTTGTTCTCTTTCCCTAAGTATTTCAAGAATGTAAGAACCCAAAAGAACTTAGGTAACCCCAAATCCATTGGAAATACATCTCTATGTGTTTTTGCATATTTCTTTTTTATTTTTTGATACCTTCTTTCTTTCTTTCTTTCTTTTTTTAACATCTTTATTGGAGTATAATTGCTTTACAACGTTCTGTTAGTTTCTGCTGTATAACAAAGTTAATCAGCTATATGTATACATATATCACCATATCCCCTCCCTCTTGCGTCTCCCTCCCACCCTCCCTATCCCACCTCTCTAAGTGGTCACAAAGCACTGAGCTGATCTCCCTGTGCTATGCATCTGCTTCCCACTAGCTATCTATTTTAAATTTGGTATTGTATATATGTCAATGCCACTCTCTCACTTCGTCCCAGCTTACCCTTCCCCCTCCCTGTGTCCTAAAGTCCATTCTCTACGTCTGCATCTTTATTCCAGTCCTGCCCTAGGTGCATCAGAACCATTTTTTTCCCTCAGATTCCATATATATGTGTTAGCCTATGGTATTTGCTTTCCTCTTTCTGACTTACTTCACTCTGTATGACAGACTCTAGGTCCAATCACCTCACTTCAAATAACTCAATTTCATTTCTTTTTATGGCTGAGTAATATTCCATTGTATACATCTGCCACATATTCTTTATCCATTCATCTGTTGATGGATATTTAGGCTGCTTCCATGTCCTCCCTATTGTAAATAGAGCTGCAATGAATATTGTGGTACATGACTCTTTTTGAATTATGGTTTTCTCAGGGTATATGCCTAGCAGTGGGATTGCTGGGTCATATGGTAGTTCTATTTTTCATTTTTTAAGGAACCTCCATACTGTTCTCCATAGTGGCTGTATCAATTTACCACCAATAGTGCAAGATGGTCCCCTTTTCTCCACATCCTCTCTAGCATTTCCTGTTTGTAGATTTTTTGATGATAGCCATTCTGACCGTTGTGAGGTGATACCTCATTGTAGTTTTGGTTTGCATTTCTCTAATAATTAGTGACACTGAGCAACGTTTCATGTGTTTGTTGGCAATCTACATATCTTCTTTGGAGAAATGTCTATTTAGGTCTTCTGCCCATTTTTGGATTGGGTTGTTTGTTTTTTGATATTGAGTTGTATAAGCTGCTTGTAAATCTTGGAGGTTAATCCTTTGTCAGTTGCTTCATTTGCAAATATTTCCTCCCATTCTGAGGGTTGTCTTTTTGTCCTGTTTATGGTTTCCTTTGTTGTGCAAAAGATTTTAAGTTTCATTAGGTTCCATTTGTTTACTTTTGCTTTTATTTCCATTACTCTAGGAGGTGGGTCAAAAAGGATCTTGCTGTGGTTTTTGTCACAGAGTGTTCTGCCTATGTTTTCCTCTAAGAGTTTTATAGTGTCTAGCCTTACATTTAGGTTTAATTTATTTTGATTTTATTTTCCTGTATGGTGTTAGGAAGTGTTCTAATTTCATTCTTTTACATGTAGCTGTCCAGTTTTCCCAGCACCACTTATTGAAGAGGCTGTCTTTTCTCCACTGTATATTCTTGCCTCCTTTATCAAAGATAAGGAGACCATATGTGAGTGTATTTATCTCTGGGCTTTCTATCCTGTTCCATTGATCTATATTTCTATTTTTGGGTCAGTACCATACTGTCTCGATTACTGTAGCTTTGTAGTGTAGTCTGAAGTCAGGGAGCCTGATTCCTCGAACTCCATTTTTCTTTCTCAAGCTTGCTTTCTCTATTTGGGGTCTTTTGTGTTTCCAGACAAATTGTGAAATTTTTTGTTCTACTTCTGTGAAAAATGCCAGTGGTAGTTTGATAGGGGTTGCACTGAATCTGTAGATTGCTTTGGGTAGTATAGTCATTTTCACAATGTTGATTCTTCCAATCCAAGAACATGGTATATCTCTCCATCTGTTTGTATTGTCTTTAATTTCTTTCATCATTGTCTTATGTTTTTCTGCATACAGGTCTTTTGTCTCCTTAGGTAAGTTTATTCCTAGGTATTTTATTCTTTTTGTTGCAATGGTAAATAGGAGTGTTTCATTAAATTCTCTTTCAGATTTTCCATCATTAGTGTATAGGAATGCAAGAGATTTCTGTGCATTAATTTTGTATCCTGCTAGTTTACCAAATTCATTGATTAGCTCTAGTAATTTTCTGGTAGCATCTTTAGGATTCTCTATGTATAGTATCATGTCATCTGCAAACAGTGACAGTTATACTTCTTCTTTTCTTATTTGGATTCCTTTTTTTTCTTTTTCTTCTCTGATTGCTGTGGCTAAAACTTCCAAAACTATGTTGAATAATAGTGGTGAGAGTGGGCAACCTTGGCTTGTTCCTGATCTTAGTGGAAATGGTTTCAGTTTTTCACCATTGAGAATGATGTTGGCTGTGGGTTTGTCATACGTGGCCTTCATTATGTTGAGGTAGGTTCCCTCTGTGCCTACTTTCTGGAGAGTTTTTATCATAAATGGGTGTTGAATTTTGTCAAAATATTTTTCTGCATCTACTGAGATTCTCATATGGTTTTTATCCTTCAATTTGTTAATATGGTGTATCACATTTACTGATTTACGTAATTTGAAGAATCCTTGCATTCCTGGGATAAACCCCACTTGATCATGGTGTATGATCCTTTTAATGTGCTGCTGGGTTCTGTTTGTTAGTATTTTGTTGAGGATTTTTGCATCTATGTTCATCAGTGATATTGGCCTGTAGTTTTCTTTTTTGTGTGACATCTTTGTTTGGTTTTGGTATCAGGGTGATGGTGGTCTTGTAGAATGAGTTTGGGAGTATTCCTCCCTCTGCTATATTTTGGAAGATTTTGAGAAGGGTAGGTGTTAGCTCTTCTCTAAATGTTTGATAGAATTCACCTGTGAAGCCATATGGTCCTGAAGATTTTAAATCACAGTTTCAATTTCAGTTCTTGTGATTGGTCTATTTATATTTTCTATTTCTTCCTTGTTCAGTCATGGAAGGTTGTGCTTTTCTAAGAATTTGTCCATTTCTTCCAGGTTGTTAATTTTTTTGGTATACAGTTGCTTGTAGTAATCTCTCATGATCCTCTGTATTTTTGCAGTGTCAGTTGTTACTTCTCCTTTTTCATTTCTAATTTTGTTGATTTGAGTCTTCGACCTTTATTTCTTGATGAGTCTGGCTAATGGTTTATCAATTTTGTATATTTTCTCAAGAACCAGCTTTTAGTTTTATTGATCTTTGCCATTGTTCCCTTCATTTATTTTTCATTTATTTCTCATCTGATCTTTATAATTTCTTTCCTTCTGCTAACTTAGGGTTTTTTTGTTCTTCTTTTTCTTTAGGTGTAAGGTGTAAGGCTTTAGGTGTAAGGTTAGGTTGCTTATTTAAGATTTTTCTTGTTTCTTGAGGTAGGCTTGTATTATTATAAACTTCCCTCTTAGAACTGCTTTTGCTGCATCCCATAGATTTTGGTTCGTGTGTTTTCATTGTCATTTGTTTCTAGGTATTTTTTGATCTCCTCTTTGATTTCTTCAGTGATCTCTTGGTTATTTAGTAGCATATTTTTTAGCCTCCATGTGTTTGTGTTTTGTACAGGTTTTTTTTTTTACTGTAATTGATACCTAGTCTCATAGCATTGTGTTCAGAAAAGATACTTGGTACGATTTCTATTTTCTTAAATTTACCAAGGCTTGATTTGTAACCCAAGATATGATCTATCCTGGAGAATATTCCATGAGCACTTGAGATGAAAGTGTATTCTGTTTTTTTTGGATGGAATGTCCTATAAATACAGTTAAGTCCATCTTGTCTAATGTGTCATTTAAAGCTTGTATTTCCTTATTTGTTTTCATTTTGGATATCTGTCCATTGGTGAAAGTGGGGTGTTAAAGTCCCCTACTATTATTGTGTTCCTGTCAATTTCCCCTTATATGGCTGTTAGCATTTGCCTTATGTATTGAGGTGCTCCTATGTTGGGTGCATAAATATTTACAATTGTTTTATCTTCTTCTTGGATTGATTCCTTGATCATTATGTAGTGTCCTTCTTTGTCTCTTGTAATAGTCTTTATTTTAAGTCTATTTTGTCTGATATGAGAATCGCTACTCCAGCTTTCTTTTGATTTCCATTTGCAGGGAATATCTTTTTCCATCCCCAGTCCCCTCCACCCAGAAGCCTATACAAGCCACTGAGCCAACCTCACCCACTGGGGACAGACACCAAAAACTATGGGAACTACAAACCTGACGCCTGCGAAAAGGGGATCCCAAACACAGTAAGTTAAACAAAATGAGAAGACAGAGAAATATGCAGCAGATGAAGGAGCAAGGTAAACACCCACCAGACCAATCAAATGAAGAGGAAATAGGCCGTCTACCTGAAAATGAATTCAGAGTAATGATAGTAAAGGTGATCCAAAATCGTAGAAATAGAATGGAGAAAATACAAGAAACTTTTAACAAGGACCTAGAAGAAGTAAGGAGCAAACAAACAATGATGAACAACAAAGTAAATGAAATTAAAAATTCTCTCAAAGGAATCAATAGCAGAATAACTGAGGCAGAAGAAAGGGTAAGTGACCTGGAAGATAAAATAGTGGAAATAACTACTGCAGAGCAGAGTAAAGAACAAAGAATGAAAAGAATTGAGGAAACTTTCAGAGACCTCTGGGACAACATTAAATGCACCAACATTTGAATTATAGGGTTCCCAAAAGAAGAAGAGAAAAAGAAAGGGTCTGAGAAAATATCTGAAGAGATTATAGTTGAAAACTTCCCTAACATTGGAAAGGAAATAGTCAGTCAAGTCCAGGAAGTGCAGAGAGTCACTTACACGATAAATCCAAAGAGAAACATGCCAAGACACATATTAATCAAACTATCAAAAATTAAATGCAAAGAAAAATATTAAAAGCAACAAGGGAAAAACAACAAATAACATACAAGGGAATCTCCATAAAGTTAACAGCTGATCTTTCAGCAGAAACTCTGCAAGCCAGAAGGGAGTGGCAGGACATAGTTAAAGTGATGAAAGGGAAAAACCTATAACCAAGATTACTCTACCAAACAAGGGTCTCATTCAGATTTGACAGAGAAATTAAACATTTACAGACAAGCAAAAGTTAAGAGAACTCAGCACCACCAAACCAGCTTTACAACAAATGCTAAAGGAACTTCTCTAGGCAGGAAACACAAGAGAAGGAAAAGACCTACAATAACAAACCCAAAACAATTAAGAAAATGGTAATAGGGACATACATATAGATAATTACCTTAAATATAAATGGATTAAATGTTCCAACCAAAAGACATAGAGTGGCTGAATGGATACAAAAACAAGACCCGTATATATGCTGTCTACAAGAGACCCACTTCAGACCTAAGGACACATACATACTGCATATTTCTTTATCTCATACCATCTCCCATCTTTCCTGAACTCCATTATGGTGTTTATTGGAGCTAAGACCTGCCACCAGTACATGTTCTACCTTGGAAGAGATTCAAAATGAGATCACATTTTTACTATATCCATTGTTTCCACTCTGATCCGTGCCACAATATTTCTCCCCTAAATTATTGCAATTGCTCTTAACAGTTCTTACCATTTTCACCTTTAACTAAATCTCAAGCTCTATTCTCTACCAGTTGCCACTGTGATTTTTCTGAAAGCTAAACCCATTATACTACACCCATCTTTAAAACTGATGTAAAAATCTGACATAATCAGACATGCCCACTACCCTAATGACTTCATCACCAACTTTTCTCTCCTGAGTCACCTTCCTGAATCTTAATGGCTTAATCAATGCTCTTTGATGGGCGGTACATGTTCCTCTCTCAGGACACTTGAATCTTCTCCTCCTGCTATCTGGAATGTTCTCCCCCAAAATCCATGTGATGGGTTTCCCTACTATTTTAAGATCCTGGGATTAATGCAGTGAAAACTTCCTGACCATCATATATGTAATAGTATACTACCTCCTTCCCAAACTTTTAATGTCCTTTATTCTCCTTTATTTTTCTGAATATAACTTATTATTATCTGAGACATTAAATACTTTCTTGTAGATTTTGTCTTTCTTCCTCCAACTAGAATATAAACTCCATGAAAAAAGAAACTCTGGTTCTACTGCTGTACCTCTAGCACTCAGAATATTGTAATTATTTAATACGTATTTGCTGGATGTGAATGGATTCCTAGATAAGAAACATATATTATAGTTTAAATGATATATGATAATATGCAAAAGTTTTAACAATATTAGGCATATTTTGTATACACATATACATACACACATATACATTAACATGGATAGATAAATGATGGAGATTCACAGAGAGATTTAGAATGAGTATTTCTATTATCTATCTATTTTCTATTCATTCATATTTGTATATCACTAGCTATCTATGTATTTTATGGCAATAAGCTAAGAGAGAAATAAGGATATCCCTGACATCAGAAACTAATCGCATGTTCATAGCTAGGCTATGTTCTTCGCCAGTTAGATATAAACAATTTTACAGAACCTCAACATCATACAACATGGTAACGTGAGACAACAAACATCATCACTGTGGAAACCACAGAATACCAAATATCCCCCTTTCTCAGCTAAAATAACGGCTACTACTTGTTTACTAATTACAGTTTTATCCAGGCTCTAATTTACCCTCCATATAGATAAGATTTATTAAGAAATCCAATCATAGATCTGTCCCCATTTTCTGAAAGCCCCTGATCTAGAGCATATCTCTGCTTCCTTGGACCTTCCCCAAATTATCAAACCAAAGTCCCAAGCCCATAAGTTCTTTCTCACATCCTCTAAGCCCGTCATCTCCTATTGTGAGGGTTCTCTCTTACTGCAGTGAGCCATACACCCATATCAATCAACCACTGTTATGTTCCTGTTGATTTTCAGCTGAAGAGCTTTGACAAGGCATATTATATAGATAGATAGATAGATAGATGATAGATAGATCATGCATAAAGAAGTTTAGAATGTGTCATATTTCTGTGTAACTATGTATATATCAATTTCTTGAACGGTAAAAGAAAATGATACTTGTTATTTTCGCAGTGGCAGGGTTTTTTGTGTGTCAGTGTACAGTTCTTTAAAGTTCTGTATGAACAAAAGGAAACTGAGACCTTCACATTCAAATAATATGTCTCTTTTTGAACTGCTTGAGTGAGCAAAACAATGATACTTCATGTTACATTTAAAATTTTCTGAGCTCATTGACTTAGTTCCACTCAGATGGGTTATCTACATAACAGGTAAAGTTCCAACATCATCCATGTTAACCTAGTAATAATTTAGTATAAATCTTGTAAAGGTAAAGTGGGTCATTAAGTTACCATTTTTTAACAGTGTCTGAAGAGATTATTTAAATAATGATTTAAGAAGACAAAAGGATGGATTATGCATTAAACAAACACCGTGGAAAACAGTATACTAATTTTATGAAAATTCACTGACAAATAACAATTGGAGTTAATATTATGAGTACTTGTTGTGAAGGAGATATTACCACCTTCTCTATTCTTTTTAGATAAGGCACTTTGAACAGCAGCATTACACTGATATAATTATACAGAACTTCTGCATATAACTAAAGTATGGTTCTAGCATTAACGACTGAACTTCATAAAGTTATTAGCAAAGCCTTTGGAAGAGAGAGGCTATTATCATGGGGTCTGGTTCAAACCTATGGAGAATTATTAAAATGAGGCAGGAGAAGAGAATTAGATGATTCTAACATTTTTATTTCAAATATACTTCAGTCAAATTGTGCACCTCGTGACCCTATGATGTGCAAGGTCTAGTTCTAGAGCTAATGTTCATAAGCAATGTCAAAAGATCAAGTTCATTCACTACGAATAATGATAGCATCAGTCAATTCAGTAGAAAAGCCATTTTAACCAAAATTTTTAAAAAGAAAAGCAGCGCTATTAGGAAAGAAATTACCAGTTTTTTTCTACCACTCTAAGTCTACATTTTAATTTTACTGTATCATGAAAACATGAAGGGAGAATAGTAAATAACATTATTATTATACAGGAAAGTTAAGATTTTTTTAAAATCTAAAAGGTATTGAATACTTGCCTATATAATGAACTTTTGAAAATATTAATTATATTAAATATTTTTAATATAATATATTTAATATATTAAATTAATATATATAAATAATATATTTATAATTTAAAATTATATTAAATAATATTAAATATTAAGTAATATAATAATGACAGGCAACACATTCTGTATTTTTCAATTTAAAACTGAAAAGTTCTGTTGTTGGTTTTAAATGAATGCATTATTTTAAGTTTAAGATATTAAGATTTTTTTATATGTAATGAATTTGTACCCAAAAACATTTCACTATATTTTCCCCTCTTTTATGAATTTCTTTTTTCTCCTCTTTACTGGTATTTCTTTTAATGTAGATTTATTAAAATATTTTGATACATTGTCAATTTTTTTTAATGCAAGGGGGAAAGAAATAGCTTTCCTTTTCTTTCAAAAGGTAATCATTTTCCTTTGTAAAACACTGTGATCAGTGCAGATGCAATTGGCTAAATGTGAAAACCTTAGGCAATTAGTAGAAAATTCAATGTATTTTATTATATAAATGAAATACTTTTGCTCCTGAATTATGTAGATATTAAAGAAAAGTTGATTGTTATAACACATGTATGCTGATATCAAACATGATCTATAGAAAAATGATGCTAATTAAAAATAGACATTTTCTATATCACTTTGTAATTATTTACTTCAGATTCAGTATAAAATAATAAAACTGGATAAGAAAATTATTTAAGCATATTAGTAATATTTAAATGTACCAATTGGTCAAAATCTTGATACAGTGATTTGAATGTTAATGTTATAGTTCTTAATAAGAGCAAAGTGTTGCATTTGTTGCCATTATCATAGTGAAAATGTACTGCTAATACTAACTTGTGCTCTGTGTACACCTGTTGGTCGCCTCTTAAACATTTCCTTCAAGATACTAATTTTTTTTTTTTTAGAAAATCTCTGTACTTAATATATCTCATTACATAGAATTATATATTAAGAATAGTAGAAAGATATGAAATCAGTTATACTTTCTTTGTTTCACTTTTTCAATAATTGATTGTAACCTTAAACTAACATACTTTATCTAGATTTCTATGGTTTTCTTTTCTTTTTCTTCTTAATGAGCCCCATACTGATGTTTTTGGTGTCACCGATTTGTGAAAACTTGGGAAAATCCACTTAGTAAGCAGGCTTATTTTTTGAAATTGCTCCAAGATTTCTAGGCTTCTAAGCATAATTAAAGTTAATGAAGAAAAATATTAATTGCTCTACTTAAAAGCACTATTCAGGGGCTTACACAACCTGAACAAGTCGATATATGAGATACTCAATCTCTTAACAATCTCGAATGATAAGTATGCAATTGCTCTAAATCCACATTCCCTCTTTCTCAGCATGTCAGACGCAGGCTGAAAACTCAATGGTGTTGGTAGCTCACCTGTGCTACCCACTCTATTCATCCTTCTAACTTTCAGAGATCCTTTCTGTTGACATGCAGGGGTGCTCTCTGTCCACTGGTGAGTATACACCTGCCTTCAGAAGCAGCACATTTCATTTTTGGCAAATATCTGAGGGAAATCAGTGTGTTGCTCTATGAAGGAAATAAATGCTGAAAAGATCAACAAGACAAATGGGTTACCATAACATGTAAGTTACAAAGTGAAAGGAACTTACTTACATTTATGCTTTTCACCTGTTATATATGTTTGAATAAGACTTATGACTTTGTGAAATTAACATTTGTTAAGTGGAGCACAGGGTGCCAGATGGTGAGCCCAGATGGTGAAAAGACCACAAGAGGAATTGAGATGGAGAAGGTTATTAGTCACAGGTCTTGGGGGAAGTACATGGAACAACTCGAAGGGTCCCTCAGGGAGGTGAAGGCAGAGTGCAGGCAGAGAGAGCTACAGGACCTGGGGTCCTTCATTAGGGTCCATGGGTGGAGCACTTTGGAGTTCCCAGGCCAAGGCACAATTGGTCAAGTCAAACAAAAACGAACAGGGTTTTAGTAAGCTCCACGGGGGTCTCATCTAAGGGGCACACAAGGGGAAGGCCCTAAGAGGTAAGGGTGACTTTTGATCCCAAGGGCTGTTGGGAAACTCGTAACAGGAACTTAAATTTGCTTGTGACTCTGCAAGCTGTTCCCTAGGGCATGGGGTTGAGTAAGGGGCTAGTGTCAGTTTAAGGCCCTTGCTGCTGTTTGGCCAAACCAAATGGTTGTCAAGGCAACAATACCATGGAGCAGCTTAGCTAAACTCTAGACAATAAGTAAAGATGTATATGTACGTGTATATGTATGTGTGTGTATATATATACATGTATAAATAAGAATATGTTTTAGTTTATATTAATTTATACATATATAAAACAAAAAATATTATAGTCAAGCAAGATAAAATGGTATCAAAAAAGGAGGAAAAGAAAGAATAACAAGAGATTCTTTCTCTGCCTCCTTTCATTTGTTCCTTTTTGGAATTTTCCTGTCTAATTTTTCACCTCCTACATTCTATAATTTACCAGATAAAAACATATCGTTAGCCCATTTTTAACAAAAACATTTATGTTACAAATTTCTCTGTAAAAAAATGTTTGGTAAAGACAACACACTCTATAAATTATAAACATTACTTCTGTATTGTTCATTTTTAAGCTTCCCAACAAAATGAAAATACTGCTCAATGGCTTCTTAAATTTACTCAATACATGTGTAGTTTTTGAAAGCTGTAATTAGACCTAAACATAGAGACTCTGGAATATCTTATATCTATTCTTTTCAGTATAGATTTATTACTTGCTTCTAACTGGTTGTTATTGGAAATCTATTCTTTTTCTAATGTTTCTCAACACTAGTTTCAGAAATGGTGGAAGTGCAATAACTTCAAGAGTTAGAGGAGATTCCAATTAGTTAACTAACTCAACTCCTTAATTAGATGATGACTCTGAGGCATAAATGAAAGTTAAGTGACTCTACCACAACACCCCCATTATAAGTTTAAACATAATAGTAATAACCATAGGCGACATTTATTGAGTGTGTTATTCACTACTTTAAAACATTTTAAATACAGTATCTTCTTTAATGCTTAAATTAAGGCTAAGGCAAATACAATTATCCTCATTTTAGAGACAAAGAGCATAAAAAATACAGTTACTTAATGGATTATTTTTTTAATCTACTAATTTGGCTCCCACACCTCCAATTTTACTACTGTGTGTTGTTCTGGTTATAAATGACTTGGGTTTTAAAGGTCCCAGGTATGACACACTGCTCTTGACATTTTTAAAACTAAGAGACGAACCATGTCTTTCCTTCCAAATTTAGTTTTCATGAAGAAATTATCCATAATCTGAAGTTTCTGGAATAATTATTTTATTGATGAAATACCACATTACGATCTTTTAAAGAATGTTTTTCATCTACATCTACATATTCTGTTTAATATAATAGTGTGTATATTTTTATCCTTTTCATGAACAGGTTCCCAAATTACCTCTACCGCAGAATCCTGGTCTACAGAGTGTCCAAGATATTTGACTCTTATCTCTAACCCAGGTTTTCTCAACTTTTTAAATGAATGATAATTCTGCCCTATCTCCCATCCCCAACACACATACATCCCAGGAAATAATGTCCCAGGTATGATTTTCAAATCAGATGGATGCATGCATTGTGCGCTGTTTTCTAAATGAATTTTGGTTGAGCCCACTTACCACGTGCAGCATCTCTCACTCTGTACTTTGGGGTTTCCCACTCCCCGCACCACAACTTCCACCACTACTGCTGCTAGTGATATTCTACTGATTCTTAAAACTCAATTAATCTATTTGGTATCACATCTGAAAGATGACATATTCTATCTGCAGAAACTGTGGTATTAGGGAAAGGGCACTGGATTAAACATCAGGCCAACTGGGTCCCTCCTTTAGCTTCACTCTTTGTTAGTTATATGAATTTAGGTAATAAATATGGCCCATATTAGCTGATACATGTTCACAGTTTACAAAATGGTTTAACATGCATGAACTTATTTGATTGTCCCATGTTGTGGGTTACCTGTCATTATTATTTCTGTGCTTACATATTTGAAACCTGAAGTTTAGAGAGATTATATGATTCCACCCAAACTTTTACCTAGACAAAAAAAGTGAACCCAGAACTCTAGGATTTTGGGCTTCAGATAAAGGCCTTCATTGGACATACCACACTTTTCTTGATTATGTGGCATTGGAGTTGCAGCTGATAATCAAATGAAATATTATATCTAGAAGTAGTCAGTAAACTGAAATAATATACAGAATAAAATATTTTTTCTACTAAATCAATTTCTAAAGAAATATTGCATTTATTTTTTACTTTATATGTACACGAATTAGAAAATATAATTAATTATAAATTTTTATTCATTATAAAAATAAAACTGACAGTAGTTCTTCACTGTTTCACTCAGAGAATTTACTGTTAATCTACAATCACACACATACACACAAATATACATACACACACATACACAGCAATGTATCTGCTATGCAGTCTTAGTTATTGAAATATTCATAGCGGAAAACTATTTAGAAACTACATGTTAATATTTGTGTTAAGATATCTATTCTGATAACTGTCATTCAGTAGTCTTAGGGTGTGATGGTTGATTTTATGTGTCAACTTAGAATGTGTTTTTGGATGAGGTTAACATTTAAATAGTGACCTTTGAGTAAGTAGATTGTCCTCCATAATGTGGTTGGGCCTCCTTAAATCAGTTGAAGGTCTAAATGGAATAGAAGACTGGCTTCCCCGAGCAATAGCGAGTAAGAGAGAAATCACAAGAGATTTCTTTTGGACTTTATCTGCACCATCAGCTCTCCTGAGTCTCCAGCCTGCTGTCCCACACTGCAGATTTTGGATTCACCAGTCTCCATAAAGACATGAGCCAATTCCTTAGTATAAATCAATTTCTCTCTCTGTCTCTGTCTTTGTCTCTCTGTCTCTGTCTCTCTCTATACATATATATGTGTGTGTATACATATATACATATTCTGCAACACTTCACAGGCAGTAAACATTTATTTCTGAAATAATTTTTATAACTGTTACATATACAATTCGAAATAAAATTTAAGATAGAAATTCTGAAATCAGTACAAGTGTCTACATTGCTTCAAGGCCCAAGTTTTGATTGAATATTTCCACATCACAAAGGCACTTTATTTTTAATAATGTTTCTCTTTTTTTGAAATAGACAAAAAATAAATTAGAATGATTTATGGATTTATCTAGCATGTCACATAATTTAGAGGTTTCTGTTTTCTTAAGATTGCTTTCTTCCGAAAACATTTTTTCCATTCCCTCTGAAAGGTACATTTCTTTTCTGTAAGTAAAAGTTTCTATTTTTTTCTATTTTTGTGATTTGTTTTATCTTTTTCACCCTTTCGTATCAATAGTTTCATCGAGAATGTCACTGGTTCTCTGCAAAGTTTTCTTTGAAGAAAGGGTACAAACATAAATGTCACAAGTCTATCAAAAATTTTGAACAAAATCTTTTGGAGAAATGCATAATTGAAAAGAAGACAAAAAATCAGAAATCTTTGGAGAATCAATGACCCTAGGAACAGTTTTTAAATTATTAAAGTTATTGTGTTGGCCAAAAATTTCGTTTGGGTTTTTTGTAACATCTTACAGAAAAACCCGAACGAACTTTTTGGCCAGGCCAAAAGTTTTGTTTCTTGACAGTAATTACAGTTTCAGCTGGAATTTTTGAAAGCTGATATATATTGTGGAAGAACAGTTTCAATATAACTCAACTTATGTTTCTGTCAAATGTAATATAACTAGTATTATAAAAGTAAAAAAGATACAAGAATTTGACATGACTTAGGAGCAAAGTACATCTCTATATCATTTTTAAAATTAGATGAGCATGTAGCCAGACCCATTCATTGCCAAAATGAGAACAGGCCTGGATCTGCTCTGTAGCTTTGGATAATACAGAACTTTGTTGACTTTTGTCCTTACTTCCTAGCAAGGAAACCCTAAAACCTGGTAATTTCCTGTGTAATAGAAGTGTCTCTGTTATTCATGATGAGACCATCAGATTAGATGAGTTTATGATAATGAAGGGGTGGGTCCCTAGATAGCTTATGCAAACAAGATGACTCAGGATGTGGGTTGGCCCTGTCAGAAAGTACAGCCATGTGATTAGAAGTGTGGAACTTTGAGACAGGTGATATAAGCCTGACCTCTGGGTAGGGGATGGGGGCTGGAATTTGAGCTCAAATCATGTGGCCAGTGATTCAATCAGTCATTTTTATACAATGAACCTGAAGCTTGAGGCAGCTTTCCTGGTTAACAATATTCTGTGCATATTGCTATGTGTCAACCTGCTGGGAGGATGACACCTCCTGACTCCAAAGAGAAATGACACGGAAGCTTCAAGTTTGAGTCCTCCTAGACCTCACCATATGTATCTCTTCTTTTCACTGGCTCAGATTTGTATCCTTATTGCTATAATAAAATTGTAATCATAAGTATAGCACGTTGAGTGAATTATCGTACGTGAATGGTTAGTAGGAAGCCCAGGATTTGTAGCCAATTGCTCAGAAGTACAGATAGCCCAGGATCCCCTAGGCTAGCAGCTGGTTTCTGAAGTGAGGGCAGTCTTATTAGAGAGCGTATCCTTAACCTGTGAAATCTTCACTAACTCCTACAACTTAGTGTCAGAAGTCATTGTAGCTACCATGACAGTCTCAATTTTCCTGCTTTATACATTGTAAATCTATTGTCAGGCACAAGCTTTTGGTCATGCAACTTATTATTCCCACTGTCAAATCAGAGACATTTTGTTCAATAGTGTATTACCTTGTATTTAATTACTTTGGTTGCTAGTTTGGATAACATGTCCTGAATAGGTAATAGAATCAGTCAAAGCAAGTTTCATTTCTACACAGCAATAACTACTCTTGTCTTTTCCAGTTTAGTAAACTGCCCAATATCTTGCAATTACTAAACACACTCTAATTGACTCGAATGGTAGAGTCAGAATCAGTTAGATTCTTTTGAAGCTGGATTTACATCACTACAACTTGAAGGTATAATTTAAATCTCTTGATCAGGTTCTATTAGAGAGTGGGAAGACTTAGTGAAACTAAGACCTTAAAATACATTTTTAGAATTATTTTTTAATCAAAACGTCTCAGTAAAATGGAGCAATACATTAAATGTTGGGTAATAGGAGTTTTAACAAATAGAATTAACCTGTTTGTGAACCAAAAAAAAAAAAGATCATGCATTGCATCATCCCTTGAATTTAGGTAAAATATACTTTAATATATTTGAAAATACAATTAAGAATAACTGCTACCATAAGTACAACTTTTAAAAAGATTTCCTTGACTCCTTTTTGTTCTACTCTTCATTCTGCCTGATTAATTTGTAATTGCAAGCTATTTACTTTGTACTCTAATATGTTCACTGCATCCACTTTTTGAACCTCCTCTCCACATTCTTTGGATGTTTCCTAATCATCCACTCAGGGACAAGATCCCCTGGAGGAGTGGGGTATGTCATTGAGTCTGATTTTTGCCCTAATTTGACTGAAAGGAATAGAGTGGATATGTAGTGTTGTCACTCTGATCATTGGGAAATAAATAAGGCTGCACATATAATAATGCTGTCATGTGTAAGCTATTAATAAACTTAAAAAGCAGTGCTCAAACTCTCTTCTGAGGGGATAAAAAATCATTCTCTCACACACACCCAAAATGAACACACAGGGATGGAGGTTCACTAAGTGTTTATATCAGCGAATCCAGTTTAACTAAATAGGTTATATTAACCGTCAAAATTCAATGCAATTTAATTGGTCAACCAACTAAGACCCAATGACAAAGAGACTCATTTCTATGTAACTCAGAAGCATTTAACTCAAAATTAAGAATGGTCATACTATCATAGACAAAACACTCTACGATTTCACAAAAACTAATACAAATTATGGGAATAATCTCACCTCAGAAAAATTGATTTCTATTTTCATTCATTAACAGAGAGAAGACTATTTCAACTTTAGGTACATTCCATTAAATTACTGAATTATTCCATTGAACTCTGTGGAAATACTTTCATACATGCTGAATTTTTTAAAAATATATCTTTATTCATTCAAAAGTAATAACAAACCCATTACATTAGAACATAAATATCTGTCATGAAAAATGACTTTTCCCAAAAAACTTAACATGAAGAGGAGCCTTGTTGCACATTTTGGCAAATTTCTTTAGTATCTGATTTAAAGGATGACAGCTGCACTCTCCTGTCTGCTTTGCATTCATCTGTGGAATATGTGGCTTCAGCTGATATGAGGACAATCCTGCCTCACACATATATACATCATTAGAAAAGAGAGAAGTATTTTAAATAGTCATTTTAGATCATCGTGGCTAGTCTCCTTTGACATGGGGTTGGCCAAAATGCTCATTCGGGTTTTTCTATAATGTCTTACAGAAAAATACAAATGAACTTTTTGGCCAACCCAATACGATACCAAGTCTCGACAAGTAGTAGTTTCTTTAGGACCATCTGCGAAGTGGAATCTGAACCCATGACGATGGACATGTACTGGATCATACTAAAGTCCACAGTCCATCTTGCTCTTTGAATGGATCTTCACCCACAGATGATTTTATATCAACATCACTGGTGATTTGGAAAATAACGGTCCACTGAGTCATGCACATCTTCTATATTTCACTCTCTAATGTCTCACATTTTGTCACTGGCAACGAATACTGTTAGCTGTTTTCCTTAAAGTGACTTCTTTCATCTTCTAAAACATGCCTTCCAAATACCCCAGGTCTGTCTGTGCCCTGAAAAGAGCACGTAGCTCAGATCACAACTCCTGGGTCACACCAGCACCCACACCAGGACCCACACACCCTTGCAGCAAGGGTGCTCTCCCCGCATTTCCCCTTTCACCACCAAAACAGTGAAGGTGTGCGTTCACGTACATGCTGAATTTTATAAAAAGACTATTTAAAAGGGAAAACATTAATTTACTAGAGGCATATGACTCTCCTACCTTGCCTAATGCAGGGCATTAGACCCTTCTGTAGGATCTGGAATTGAACTAATGGAATCATAGAAAAATATAATTCTACAGGTAAATCTTACGTTCCCCATATGTTCCATTAGTTTAAGTTTTGTTATCATTAGAATAAAGATAGCTAATATTCAAGTTTTTGCACAGCACTAACACATCAAAAAGCAATGTACAAAAGAAAACCCTTTTTATTGCCTTCTTTAAAATACACACATATGTTTGCACTGTCTTTTTAAGTGACAAATACATTTTTAAATTAGAAAACAAATGTATTTATCATTTTCTTTGCTCTACTGGAATAAACATCTCATCTCGATACAATTGAAGCTCTAAATTAATTGTATAATTTAAAATAAAACCCTTTTAAAAAATCTGAACTCTTGGCCTATCCTGTATACAAGGTCTCAATTCAAGGTCACATCTACTTCAGCAACAAAAGACAATTTGTGTTTATAATCCTGCTTATAAATTTTATTGTTAAATAATAATTAATTGGCTGAGAATGTGCTGTTTATTATGTAATCTAATCCTTTGTTACTTTATCACCTATATTGCCTATTGCAGACATAAGAAATGAGATTTAAGGTACAAAAAAGCAAATTAGAGACTGCAATTTCATTCTTTCTAGTGTCAGGCATATGTGTCTTCAGGCCAAAAGGCACTATGTCTCTGAATTCTTAGAGCAATTTAAATAACGGGAATTATTCAGGAGATTACTGAAAAAGGATTAGTGGTAAAATTAGGCAGAACTCTGTGGCTCTGGGCCTGCTTGATTACACTCTTAACTGCCTGAATGACAAAGATAACCCCATCTCTGTGCTGTGCTTCAGGAAGCTACTGAGTAATTCAGAGCTCTCTATACTTTTTATCCATTTGTAAAGTAACAAAGAGCATGACGTCTTTATGAGTTTTTCTTACCAGGACAATCATTATCAAAAGAAAACAGTACATAATAATGCTGGTGTAGCACTGTCAGCACTTTTTACACATGTAATTAGTTATCGGTTTGATAACCTCATTTCCAAAGTCAACTAAATATCAATGATATTTAATAGGGATTCCCTTAATTCCAGTATCTGGAAATACTTTCTAATGTTCCCTTTTGTCACTGATGGAAATTGTCTTTAAAAGGATGCCTCTTGTTCCATGAGATAGTAACACAACTCTGAACTGCTTGGAAAAGAAAAACTTGGGTTAATGTACTGACAGAAAATGAACAGAGGACAGGGGTCTTGCTGTCATAATGATTAATTCAGATCAACACGGACTGTGTTTACTGTGGTAATTGGTACCAATCATGGTGATAGTTGAAAAACATGCATCAGTCGTGCCAGAAGTGAGTTGACTACTCAGTATAAGGAAAGCCCACCAGGGAAGTTGCACCAAGCAGTTCATCAAAGATGCTACCAGTCAGCGTCCTCGACATTAACTCATTGCTGTACCTACATGCCTGTGTATACAGAATAGAAAATACACATTTAACAAGTGGCAGATCAAAAATCATATAAACTAAACAGTACATAGAGTTAAAAAAAAAAAAAAGTATACCCTCTATGTCTGGGTAAAAAAAAAGAAAATTCTAATATGGATCATTAGAATTCTTGATATTAATGCTATATGGATTTTAATTGTGCTGCCATTATTTAACTGTATAACTATTACATGTAAATATTATTAGCAATTATTTCTTTACTAATTTGTTTTACCAGCTTTAGTGTTTGGAAAACATAGCACCATACAGTTTCATACAAATACTTCCTGTCATTTTATCCAGCCATGTGACTGAGGAAGGACCCACAAGTTCATCTATATGGACATTTTCAAACTTGTTAAGAGTTAACATTTTTAAGAGAGTGTTAGATAGTAGTGACTGTCCCAAATGCTTTACACATCATATCTATTTAGGATTGGTTCAGTTGCACATTGGAGAACCCAGTCTGGGATGGTTTAAGCTCCCTAAAGAACACGAGAAAACCCAGGGCTTGTTCAGGGAATGCTTCAATAGTGGCAGCGTTTTATATCATAAGGACAAGAATCAAGGCTTTATATCCAAGCCTCGACACTTGTCCTTATGATCCTAAGAAGTCATTTGTTTTCTAGGTATCATAGCAATAGTCCAAGTGCAAATAGGGAAGAACAATCAGCGATAGTGCATGTCAGATTAGTCTACCACCTTACCCCCAATTAACCTTTATGGGCTTTTGGGAATGAGTCAGCATCCAATGGTTTCTGCTTATATCACTCGTCAGATCTGCGTCACTTAGTCACCATTCTCTTTATGAGAGTCTAGGAAGTGTTTCTTGAGCTGGGCAAATTGCTGTGTTCATCCAAAATGCAGTTCTTCTCTTCCAAGAAGGAGGAATTGAAATATGGATATATGACACGTACTGATCATCTAACAATATCTGCCACACATGTGGATACAGGGAGAAGGACTCCAGGTGGGGCGATTCAAGAGCCAAATCCCTGACACACAGCTTTCTTGTTGTGTGAGATTAAAACTGGCTGGCCAGGGAAGCTGAGGCACAGGAGGCAAGGGGGTAATAGTGTGAGGTAAGGTTGGAGAGTCAGAGCCAAGAGAGTCATTTAAGGCTTTGACTCATGGTAAAGATTTTGGAGGTTGGAAAGTCGGAATGAGATGGAAAATCACTGGAAAATGTAAGCAGAGGAGTGAGTCTGATCTGGCCGCAGTTTTGACAGAAGACCCCAGGAGCACATGATTTGAAATAAGGAAATCAGTAAGTAGGAGCCTCTTGCAATAACCAGGAAAGATGTTATATAGATTGGACTATGGTAAAAGCAGGATATGTGATAAGAAATGTTCAAGTCTAGTTGTATTTTGACAGCTGACAGGATTTGTGGACAGATTGAACTTTACGTTGTGAGAGAAAAGTGAGTCTAACATCAATCGGATTCATTTTTAACAAAAATAGATGATGATTTTATCTAAGACTGTTTCAGCCTAAATGCATGGGTGCTCATAATTTTCCCCTCTTTATTACTATTGCAAATTTTATTGACAGTTATTCATACTGAATCATCACTGTAATCCTCAAATATGGAGAAGGGAGACTGGTCTGCAGTTTTCGGTGACCGTGAAATAGTATCCCAATCCTGTGGTCAGCATTTTGATGGAGACTTGAAATGAATTTCAAAGACTTTTTATTGTACTTTTTCTTCTCTATGATCTGGCATATTTGAAATAGCACTGGAGTAATGAGTTACTTTTAGTTTTGATAGAAGTTAAATGTGAAATTGTAGAATTCATGCTTTCAAGGAAAGGAAACTTGAAAAAAATTTTTCTGTTTCTCCTATGACTAAAAAATCCATTTAGGTCTTTCTACTCTTCCTTGGTCAATATTTTTAGTATATATCGCCTCATGAACCCCCAATTATTATCAAATGTTTTTATACAGCACTATGCAAAGATATCTCTGAGGATTGTTTTTCAACTTTCACTGAATGTTGTTGTTCCCCAAATTTCACTTATTAGTTTACAAATTTGTATGTTCTTCTCTTTTTCTTCTTACATGAATTCTATGTGTTAGAAAATTCAAAGACCGAATTCTCGAGTTTATCTGGGAGTGTTATTGTCTTTCTGTTTTCCTATTCATTCTTTCCTGACTTAATCATTTATCCCTGCCTTCCATTTTTCTTAGATTATTATGTTTTCTCTTCTAAATTCCCTTTAAACTTTGATTGTATTGCTCTATTGTTTTGAAGCATCTGATATTGCATTAGAGAATTCTACTCTTAGTGTTCTTCCCTCTTTATGCACAGAGGTGATATTCAAGTATTGGGTAATTGAAATGGCACAGGCACCAATCAATCAGAAAGGGCAATTGCCCAAGCACAGTGAGGCTGTCTCAGGGTGCAGTAGTGGAATACAGCACTGTTTATGGATGCTTTAATCTTTCTGCTTGAATACTTCAAGGAATTTTTGATCATCTCTAAACCCCAGAAAATTTCTTAAGACGTGTCTCAATGCTAAAAGATCCATCTATCTTACAATACAATATGAACTCTTTCAGTATATTGATTAACCCTCAAACATCTGCTTGAAACTTTTTTTCAAATGCTTTTATTTTATTTTCCTCTTAAAGGGTATTCACTGTAAGTATATAGTCTCTCTTATTTGTCCTCTATAGCTGTTATTTTTTCCATATTCTTTTTCACAAGTTATTTTATATTTCATTTTTGTTCCCTTTTCAACACCCATTCTACATTTTTTTTTTTACTATCTCTAAAAAGTTTGCTGTTTCTGTGCTGATTTTTTTCTCTTTAATTTCTTTTCTGAGTTCTATCAACTAATATTTTGTCTCATCTATTCACCCATTATATCTTCCCTGAATTTTTATACCCAGGCCTTGAATTCTGTATTCAAATCCCTCAATTTTAAAGCAGTATATTTTGTATCTTGACTTTTAGTTGCTTTACTGCTATATTCTTGTGAAATGCTCTTCACCATCAATTTGATTGTATTGTTCCCTTATCTTTTCTTTTAAAATCATGCACTATCATTTACTTGATTCTGTGCTGGTTACATTTGGTTTATTAATAATTTTTGAATAGTTCTTTTTGGTTTATTAATAATTTTTGCATAAGACTGTTCCTACCAGGCCAGCAATTGGCAGTTGTTTCATGTGAGGAATGGAAGACGTAGATCTGTAGTAGTGAAAAATATCCCTCATTCTTAGTGAAATATTTTTATTTTGTGGCATTGAGTGACTCTATGTGTGTACGTGTGTGTGTGTGTGTGTGTGAGAGAGAGAGAGAGAGAGAGAGGGATTACTTTTTCTCAAATAACAGAAATCTGGAGCTATTAGACTAAAAACGATTCATAATTTTACTCTTTAGTATGTCCTTACAGGTTGCTTCTTACAGAAAATGATGATTTCCCACATACTGCTTTCTGAAGAAAATGATAATTTTACAGATTTAAAAAACTCTTACAAAGTTTATTGTTATTATTTTACAAAATAAAAATTTATAAAATTTTTGATATATTTTGCAATTTATTGCAAGATTGTGGAATGCCTATTAGAATATTATGAAGTAATTTCTTTTAGTGAACACTCTATTCCATTTGAATGATCAATTTCCTCTCTAGCCTTCTTATATTTTTGGCTTCTTTGTTTCAGGGTTATTGTTTTATGATATGGGCTCTTATAAAGTCACATGGAATCATTCTCAACACCCTTCTCCTTTGCCTTTCTCTTATAAGGATTTTAGAAGACTGAAATATTTGATTTTCAAGCCTCCCTTTCAGCTAGAAGTAGCCACATATACATTCTTGCCATGTGATGTAGGAAGAAGTCTCTGTAGAAGCTTTTTCTCCATGATTAAAATAAACCAGTCACCTTTTTCGTCATTCTTTCTGCCTGAACTAGGAATGTCGTTCCTGGAGCTGCATTGCCACCATGAGGCCACAGGGGAAAAATAAGTCAAATGATAAGTATTTTAGAGAAAGGATAGGATTCAGGGTCTTTAATAACATGCTGGACCATTCTGAAAGGCCTACTTCCATACTTTCCTATATGTGAGTAAAAATAACCTCCTCTCTAATTATGTTGGTAAGTTATGGCTCTTCTGTGACTTATTACTTCTGTGAATTGATAGAGGAATTTCCTGTTTCATACACAGAACTTTCTAGGAATAACTATTTTGAGTTCTAAATACCTTTCCAAGTCTTAAAATCAACCAGTTCTTTTGGACACTTGAGCCTCTCTTGTGTTCTGCCAGATACACAGGGCTGCTCGTGACCACAGCTCCCCTCTCTCTGCACATATTCTAGGTCAGCATTTCTCCTATGATGTGCCTTTATTAGAACTTTCTATTAATATTCCTTCAATAAGGAATTTGTTGAAATGTCGTCTTTGGTGGATGCTTTTTCATTCTCTTTGCTGCTTGTATACTGTGTGTGTTTTTCAATAAAACTTTAATGTTCTTCATTCTTTTGTTTTGACCCATATTTCTACCTGATATCACTTTCTTTTGCCTGTAGGATTTCCTTCAACATTCCTTGTAGTGATAGTCTGCTGGAGATATATTCTTTTCACTTTCTAGCTCCTAAGTCTTCACCTTGCCTTTGTTGTTGAAAGATACTTTCACTGAGTATAGAATTCTGTACTGGTGGGTTTTTCCTTTCAACATTTTGCCCCACTCCCTTATTACATTCATTACATTAGAGAAGAATTCTACTGTCATTCTCATCTTTGTTCCCATTTATATAATGTGTCTTTCTACTCTGGCTGCTTTTAAGGGTTTTTATCAGGGTTTTAGAGCAGTTTGATTATTATGTGTCTTGATGCAGTTTTCTTCATGGTTCTTGCAATGATTTTGATGAGTTTCTTGAATCTGTGCATTTATAGTTTTCATCTAATTTGGAATTATTTTTGCCATAATTTTTTCAAGTAGTTTTTCTGACACTCCATCCCTCCTTCAAGGACTTCAATTACACATATATAAGGCTCTTTGAAGTTATCCCATGATTCACTGATGCTCTTTTCATCCATCCTTTTCCTTGATTCTTTTTTAACATCCATCTTCATGTTGGATAGTTTCTATGTCTTCAACTTTACTATTTATACTTAAAAACATTCTACTTTGTTTTAGTGAGTCTAAGGAGAGAGGCTATTGTTTAGCCCCTTTTGCTAATTGATATCTTCTAGTGGCAGTGTAATAATATATGAGAAGAAGATAAAGAGTACTAATACTGGGAAAAGGAAGCAATTTCTCTTTCTGTTTTCTATCTGGTTGTCTGTGTGCATGTGTGTGTGCAGGTGTGTGTATATATATTATATTATATATATAATATATAATATATATTATATATTATATATAATAATGATATATATACATTTGTTCTAACCATTTTTATTAAATTTATATTACATATTATATGTTATATATTTGTATGTATAGTGGGAGAGATTTGAAAGTAATATACTGGTTTTGGATGGTAAGAATGAAATAATAAAATATTTCATATATTATACATCAGTTCATTTTGTATTAAATACTCAAAATAAATATTTTATCACAATAATTTGCTTTTTAATTTTTTATAACTTGTAAAAACATTTAAACATTTATGTAGAAATATAACATATTAACTTTATCAGGAAAAATTTTAAAAAGCAGAGTACATAAGAAAATATTAAAATATATAAGAAATAATGTGGAAATTCAAGAGTTTGGAAAGAAGATACACTGCAAAGTCCTGGCCAACACAGAACAGACAAAGACTTGGTGACTTTATGGGATTTCAGAAGGTGAAAGAAATTATCTGACACCTCACTAATTCGAAAGGGAAAATCATAGTAGCTATGTTGAGAAAATCAATGGATTGATTTCCTTGGGGTACTAGGCACAGAATTCTGTGATATAAATTATTATTAACACTTGATCATACATTAAAGTTGTTTCCTACATAATTCACAAAATAATTAATTATAAATAAAATATTTCCTCATTACAGATCTTTAATAGGAGCATAAATATGTAATAAATTATATAATATTAAATATTTCAGTAAATATTGTAATAAATTTTTGTTGCCATATAGTTGATTTACAATAGTATGTTAGTTTCAGGTATACAACATACTGATTCAATATTTTTATAGATTATACTCCATTTAAAGTTTTATAAAACAATAGCTATATTTCCCTGTGCTGTACAATATATGCTTGCTACTTATCTATTTTATACATAGTAGTCTGTATCTCTCAATCCCATACCCCTATCGTGCCCCTCTCTCCTTCACTCTCCCCACTGGTGACCACTAATTTGTTCTCAATGTTCTATTTTGTTATATACATTCATTTGCTTTATTTTTAAATTCCACATAAAAGTGATAACATAGATTATTTGTCTTTCTTTGTCATACTTATTTCATTAAACATAATATTCTTTAGACCCATTCATGTTGTTGAAAGCAGCAGAAGTTCATTATTTTTAATGACTGATTAGTATTTCATTGTATGTATATACCACTTCTTTTTTATGCATCCTGCTGTTGATGGATGCTTGGTTGCTTTCGCATATTGTAAATACTGTTTCTATGAACATTGGGGTGCATATATCTTTTCAAATTGTGTTTTTGTTTTCTTTGGGTATATACCCAGGTGTGGAATTGCTGGATCATATAGTAGTTCTGTTTTTAATTTTTTGAGGATCCTCCATAGTGGCTGGGAATTGACATTCCTACCAACAGTGTACAAGGGTACCCTTTTCTCCACATCCTTATCAACATTTGTTATTTGGGACCTTTTTGATGATAGCCATACTGACAGGTATGACATGATATCTCATTGTGATTTTGATTTGCATTTTTCTGATGATTAGTGATGTTGTGCATCTTTTCATGTGCCTATTGGCTATCTCTATATCTTCTCTTGGAAAAATGTCTATTCAGTTCTTCTGCTTATTTTTTTTTTTCTAAGATCCTCTATAAACACATTTATTTGCTACTGAAAATTGAAAACAGCACATCAAAAATTTTTATTGCTATTCAACACGCTGTTCTAACAATGCTGTGGCCAAGCCACCCAACGTGGTGTTCTTCACTTTCCTTCCACACAAGTTAATTTGTTTCACAAAGTGGAACTAAAATATATTCAAGTCATTCAAATGCAAGCTACGTAGATTCCTTATAAGTTACTGTATTGAGGTAGAAAAGAGATGCAAGAGAAAAAGACATCACAGAACTTATAATATAGGTTATCAAAATATTGGTACACAATCTTTCCCAAGCTTCATAATGATCCTAAAATTACCAGGAAGAAAAAATAGTACAAGAATAAGGTTTATGGCTCCTTCGACTCTGTGTCATAATTACTGTAATACTTATTGTTGTAATAATTCTCATAACTATCCTCAGAAGGATCTCTATGAAACCGGCAAAAACGACAGCTACATCTAAATCTTTGCCCTCTTGACTGAGTCTCAACATCATTCTGCCACGGTTCTCTTTCAGAGTCAGACCGAGGAACTCCTTTGCCATAGCGTTTTTTAATGGATTGAATCAGCCACTCCATCTTATCTCTCTGATCCGTTAACACGGTCCTCACCCCTCTCCTATAGGGTATGTTTTCACCAAGTAACCGCCCAGTTGGTTGAGGTAGACATTCTGGCAGAATGAATGGCAATTTGATACTAGGGTTGAGCGTCAAGTTACTGAGGTTCTTTATTAACACTTCAGACATAGGTTGAGAGGCAACTGGAATTGCCTGGGAATTTTCATCGATGGACATTTGAGGAGACTCCAGGGTCCAGGTTGGGTTAACCTCAGATGAATCCATTGGGACGCTTGTCACAGCGTGAAGCTTCTCCTAGACCTTTGGGTTCCAGTGGAAGGTGATGCTTTAGACTCAAATTGCTACAAAGTAGCCTGGAAGAACTATAGAGCTAAGAAAGAGGGAGAAAAATCCAAGCTGACACACTGTGGTGAGAGAAGAATCCAACCTCTTCTGCTCATTTTTTAATCAGGTTGTTTGTTTTTTGATATTGAATTGTATGAGCTATTTATATATTTTGGATGAGGGTATCAGTCATATCATTTACAAATATTTTCTCCTATTCAGTAGGTTGTCTTTTTGTTTTGTCAATGGTTACCTTTGAAGTGCAAAATCTTTTAATTAGGTTCCATTTGTTTATTCTTGCTTTTATTTCTTTTGCCATAGAAGAGAGATCCAAAAAAATATTTCTACAATTTATGTCAAAGAGTGTTTTCCACTAGGAGTTTTATGTATTCAGGTCTTACATTTAAGTCTTTAATCCATCTTTGTGTTTATTTTTGTATACGGTGTGAGGAAATGTTCTAATCTCATTCTTTTACATGTAGCTGTTTAGTTTTCTCAGCATAACTTATTGAAGAGACTGTCTTTTCTCCATTGTATATTCTTTCCTCCTTTGTTGTAGATTAATTTACCATAGGTGTGTGGGTTTATTTCTGGGCTCTCTACTCTGTTCCATTTACCTATGTGTCTTTTTTTTTTTTTGCCAGCACCATGCTGTTTTCATTACTGTAGCTTCGTAGTATAGTCTGAGGCCAGGGAGTGTGATACTTCAAGCTTTGTTCTTTATTCTCAAGATTGCTTTGGAAATTTAGGGTCTTTTGTGGTTCCATATAAATTTTAGGATTATTCTTCTAGTTCTGTGAAAAATCTCCTGGGTATTTTGCATGGAATTGCATTAAATCTGAAGATGGCTTTGAGTAGTATGGACCTTTTAAAAATATTAGTTTTTCCAATCCAGGAACATGGGATATATTTCTACTTCTTTGTATTATTTTCAAATTCCTTCTTCAATGTTTTATAGTTTTCAGACTATAGGTATTTTACCTCTTTGGTTAAGATTATTCCTAGGTATTTTATTCTTTTTGATGCAATTTTAAACAGTTGTTTTCTTGTTTTCTCTTTCTGATAGTGCATTATTAGTGTGTAGAAAAGTAACAGATTATGTATATTAATCTTTAATAAGCTCTTCTTTATGTTTGGTAGAATTCCACTGTGAAGCCCTATGTTCCTGGACTTTTGTTTGCTGGGACTTTTTTGTTACAAATTCAATTTCACTATCATGAATCTTGAGTTAAGAGGTTTTATAACAGTATGAGTCTACAATATCTGAAAATATAATGAAGCATCAATGATAACATGTTGTAAATATTCACTATTTTTGACTGATTTGAAAAAAGTTTTGTAATATGAAAGTCAAGTGTACTATATTATAATAATGATAATCTAGACCAGTGGTCAGTAAACTTTTTCTAAAAAGGGCATTTAATAAATATTTTAGGTGCTGCTGGCCACAATGTCTTAGCAAGAAAGCAGCTCTAGATGATATACAAACAAATGGGTTTTGCTGTTATTTACAAAAACAGTGGTATGTAGAATTTGGTTTGAGGGCCATAACTTGTCAATGCTTGATCTACCAGATGAATGTAATATGAACTAAGGATTTTTTTCTCTTGTAAAACCACATGGCCAAACTTGACACGTGATGTAAAATTGCAGGGGCTCTAGATTTGCCCTCACTTGAAGTCAAATCACAACTCTACCTTTTGCAAGACAGTTGACTTTAGGTAATTACTTCCCTCTCTCTTACTTTCATCTATAAATGGACAGAATAGTAATATCTACCACATAGAGTTGGTATAAAAATTAAATAATATAATTAATTTAAAGCACTTAAAAAATATCTGACACATAGTGCATGCTCCATAAACATTAAATATTATTGGTATATCATTTTAATAGTTATAGACTTATGATAAAAAGTATGACACAAAATTAATTCCTAATGCTATGCAAACATATTCGGCATACTTTTCAGAATCAACCATATAAGCAATTACTATGTTAAGTACAAATTGGAGAAAGATCTTCAACAACAGAACTGGAAATCTTAAATATAACTCTCAAGTTGACCTGAAAATATGTATATTTATTAGATTAAGAAAGTAAGTCACCACAACAGCATTTTTAATACATGCAACCTATGTTTTTGACATCAGTGTCACTGTGTAGATAAGACAAATGTATTAAGGAACATGTATCTATTTACGCCCAAATCAATTTTCCAGAATCTTAGGAGGGAGCACAGTCCTGCTACCACTTTGATTTCAGGTTTCCGGCCTCCAGAATTGTGAGAAAAATAAATTTCTGCTGTTGTAAACCACCAGTTTGTGGTAATTTGTTATAGCAAACTAATACAGTTCCTAAGTACCTTAAAAGCACAGTATATTCATTCCTAATTATCAGTTAGTTGATATTTTAATCTTCTGTCCTTATAATAGGTTTACTCTGACTTCTGATACAGCTAATGCACCCTTACGAAAGACGCATTGGGATTTCAGAAGAAAAAAGTATTCCAAAATATGGTCGGCGAAAACCATATGAATTCCAGGAAGCCCATATCCTATAAGTCTAAAAGTTTTAAATACATAGTCAGCTAGAGTGACTTACACATAAAGAAAACAATTTTATACAAAGAGCTGAAATTCTTATAAAACTATAAAAAGTTAATTTAAGAGAATGAAAACACGGAAATCACTCTGCTTCCTGAAAAATAAACCTGTCTCTGTAATTTAAATCATAATTTCAAAAGAGATATACATTTTTGGTATTTTATGTATGACTAAGATTTTTGATGTAAAGGGGATTTGGTCTACATAATTGCAAATTTACAACAAATTGTGTTGTATTTGTTTTTATCAGTTTTAGAATAACAATGCAGTTAAATCAGACTTGTTGGATATGAATTATTTATATCATTCATATTTTTGCAGTTAATATATTTTTAATCACCACTGAGTTCCATTTTATGTAAGAATAGATCCTTTTCTGTCAGAATAAGCCTTTTTTCAGGCTCCCAACTTTTCACAGCAGAATGTTGTGCATCTTTATACTGAAGAATAAGAACTTAACTTCAGTCAATAACACAAAATATTTATCAGGATACAAGGCACTCATGTGATAACGTGACAATAAACTGGTTTCTTTACAGTTTACGCCAAAATTGTCACTGAGATCATTATTATTTGAAAGAAAGTCTGGAGGTATTGCTAATTAGCTATTCTTTCAAATCTCTGGTTTTTAAGTGTTAGTTTGCTTGAAAATCATCTGTGAGTCTTGTTAATATTCAAAGTCTTTGTTCTCTCATTTAATAAAAGTTGAGGAGGAGGGTCACATTTATGGTCTCTCTTTTTTTAAAAATTTCCCTCTTGACCCACAGGAGGGGAAATTTATTCCTTCTCTCTTTGTTTGTCCTCATCCTCTTGCTTCTGCCTTCATCTGTGGGCAATCATGCATCACCAGCTGCTCTAGATTCTCTAACTGGAAGGTTTCTAAGATGCTTATAAGCCCAGGTTTTATTTATTAATGGGTGGCATCGCTGTTTCAAAGTTAAGAACCAAGGTCTACCTATCCTTTTTTTAAACCAATTTAGATCATGTTCAGAGGACCTTCTCTCATTTTTTGTTTCCATATTGTAATACCAATCTGGGTACCACTTTTCAGAGGTCAGAGCAAGCACATCTGGTAGGTCCATGTACTGGATCCAGCCATGGAGGGCTGGGAGTAGGGTAGTTTCTGTGAGAGCCTTGTCTGATTATTGATTTGCCTATATTGGAGATTTATTTTCCTGCATATGTTTCTTTCTAAGATCAGAGCAGAAATGAAATGCAGTAGTTGGGACTTAAAATTAAACACTCTAACTGAAGCATATTTAAGAGTTTTATGTTATAATGAAAGAAATATCCAAATGTAGACTATTTCTTGATGGTCAAAATATCATCTAAAAAACTTCATTATTTTGGTTAATATTCTGTGTATGTGTCTGTCTGATAAACCATGATAAAAGATTACTCATGAATTTTTCTCATAGGAAAGTTTATGTCTCCAGAGAGACCTATATACTGATGTTTATTTAAGTATTGATATTATATAACAGATTAGCTTAAATTTTGCTTTGTTTTCTAGGAAACAAAGTTAAATATTGTTCTCAGTAATAAACAGTCACAAACATCTGCCAAGTTACAGCTAGAAATTTCCTTCCTCTTTGTAAATGTTTCTTGGGACACCTTTTTACAGAGGAACTATCAGCAAGCTGCTAAGTGCAGCCAAGACTGACATTAAACATCAAAGACCCTCATTATTTGGTGCCACTGCAAATCGTAGCATCTCAATCTCAACAAGACCCTAAACTCCACCTTGCAATCTTTCTGGTCAGCACTCTCTCCCATTTCTTTACCAGTTGTTTTCAGTACTTTTCTCCCTTTTCATCAAATCACCTAGTTCACAGCAGATGCACTCAATTCCTATATCTCAGAGACCACTAGACAGAACCTCCTAAACTCCATATATACAAAATCTGCCTCCACAACTATTCTTGCCTTCTTCTTCTCTGTACCAAAGTAAGAGGCCTTTCCTCTGTTTTAGACGAGTCTCTGCACCTTTGTCAAGATCACATCCTCCTGGCTCCACACAGATATTGTTCCATCAGTTATTCCTTTATTCCAGATTTTTATTCTCTCTAGCTTTTTTCTCTCAGCAATTTGGTTTAGGATTTTTTAACATTTGCTATTTATTAACTACAATATACTTTTTACTATAAAATAACTGGAGAAAAATAATCACTTAAGTGTCCACAATCTAGAGAGTACAATTGTTAATATATTTTATTTTGGGAGACAGAGTTAATTGAGTCCAAATGATCCAAAGAGGTAAAATCTAGAGATCCAAGAAGACAGCAAGGGTAACTAATGGTGGCATCACCAGAAGTAGCATTTAAGTAATAATTAAGTCAGGAAAGGAAAGGGAAACTCTAGAAGAATTTTGAGTGTCAAAATATGTCAGTACAAAAACAATAAATAAATAAAAACCCCATCGCTCTAAGGTCAGAAATCAGTATTAGGAAAAGGTAGGATGAGAATTGTGGGTCCAATAGGGTCAGGATTTTGTCTGAATTCTATCCTTTTTCCCATCAATACACATTCAGTGCCTCGATCCGAGGTTGACATAGAGTATCTTCAGTACATATGATTTAACTGAGTTACCCCACAAGGTGGGAACTACAGGATTGCTGGCCAAGAGTGAGGGGGGGTCAGAAATGGCTGGTGGAGGAAAGAGATGTTGAGTATTGGTTACAACTTTGGGAACAACTGCAACAGGAAGAACTGTATCTTGTTTCATTAACTCCCTTCTTTCAAGCTAGAAATTAGGAGCTTAAGTAAACTTTTATAAAAGTTACCTTTTAACTCTGAAAAAGTAAAACGTTACATGGCTCTAAGAATTAGTACAAGAAAAGAAAAAAGAAAACACAGTTGAATGTAATTTTCCAGACTGAAAAGGGAGAAAGTCTAATTTTTTAAAAAGTGAAAAAAATTTCACTTCTTCGAATGTAAAGAACACATTTTTTAAGTATCAATTCAATCATTAAATACATTATTAAACACATAGAGATGTTTTGTTTTTCAGTGGTCAAGAAAATATAAAGATGATCAGGATATTCTAAATTTTGAACACTCTAGTCACTGGGATAGAGACGTTTGGGAAGAATGTTTTCAGAACTTTTATAAAATTCAAAAAATAATCACGATTTTGCCAATGCAGATATTTTCTTAAATAGATAAAATGGGAAAGCTGAAACTTTTCTATAATTATAATTATAGAAAGAGAGCTCAAGATTTATTGATATGGCAAGGAGTATGTTCTTATTGATTATTCATCTCACTGCTTATAATGTTTTAGATGATTCTTGGTTCCTTCATGTAAGATAACTAAATCAAAACTTCTTCTCCACTCTTCCTTCCTTTCTTTTCCTTTGAAATACAAATATAAACAGCAGGAGAAGAAAGTGAAAGGGAGAGCTTTGGTTTACTCATCACAGCTGAAGAAGCACGGTACAGAATGACACAAATAGATAAGAGTAAGGAGTAATAAGGAAAATGGGTTCATAGATGTTACTTTATATTATCATCCTTTTTTCATCTCTGTATTAGTACATTTACTAATTAATAGAAAAAGAAAAATGTTGATCGTTTACCATCCGTGGTTTAAAGCTTTTGCGCATTTTGTGTGAACCTTTATACCTCAAGAATACAATGGCAACAATGAAACTATATCATAATTTTCTTTTACTTCATATAGTCAAATTAGTAAGAAATATGCCTTCGTGAGGATCACGTTTTTATTTTGTTTATAGACGCTGTGTTTACAGAGAAAACTGGTTGAATATTTCAAACTTTAATTCACTTTTTTTCTAACGATGTCTAAATGAATAAACAGGAAGCCATTATGGCAAGAAGCACTGTAAACTGTTTCATTTATTTGGAGAACTGCTCAAATTCTCATTTAGATAATTAATTCATAGCCCAAGAGGTACTATATTGAATGAAATATTATAAAACTCAGCAGATTAATATAGTTTTAGTAAAGTGTTGTTTTCTTTAATATAATAGTAAATACACTAGTTCCCTTGAGTTAAAGAGTTTGGCAAAATCATTTAAGAAAACAAGTGCTTCAGCAATCTGAAAAAAAAAAAACTTTAATAAATTTAAATTTTAGTAAATAGCATTAATAACTGTGGGTGTTAGAAGATTCTGAGTTTGGGTGCATTTCAGGCATCTATTTTAATGTCTTTTTATTCAGGTGTAACATTCTTAATGTCTGCAAAAACATACTCCTTATTTATTGTTCTATAATTCAGAAAATTGTTGTACTTCCAAGAGTTGCCCAACCAGAAGGAGAGGCTTTGTCTGAGAGTAATGACCAGGAGAGATGACTGATGTATGAAGCAGAGAGCTTTCTCAGAGATCCTTGGGCAATGCTGGCCAACAGCTACATAGATCCACAGTGGGGGTAGGTAGGCACTGCAAAAGGGGGCAAAGCTTGCAGATTTCCCAACGGAAAGTGATTGAAACGTGGATTTGGTATTGACTAATGTGAGAAAGCCTGCCTTTGAATGACCTTAAATCTGTGTTTACTTTCTAAAGCATTGTAGACTATAAAACTGACAATTGAGACAAACTAGGGCTTGTTAAACCTAGAAACATAAATTCAGTAAATTCATTTTATAAATATCAATGTGTAATTTTTTACGTATATATGCATTATATAACCATAGATAGGATTAATGGTCAAATAGCAAGATTCAAAAAATGATTTAAGGTCACTTTGTCAGAAATACATTCACTTGAAAGCACTTTTATTTTCTCAAACAGAACTGAGAAGCTGTTCTTGTCAGAAGGTTGACAGCAACAAAAATGAAAGGTTTACCCAGACCTGATCAGAAATGTGTATTATTTTGCAATTCTAAATTTTGCTAAGCTGTGCTTTGTGATTACGTTTCTGAGTGAAGTTTTTCTATCGTTCTGACTATAAAGCAATGCAGCTGTCTCATTGTCCAATAAAATTGCACATACATTAACTGTCTTTCAACTGACAATGTGTGAATACTGGCTAAGCAGTATGGGCTGTATTCCTTATGGAAAGTACATGATTTTAAAGAACACTTTCTGTATTGTGTGAAGAACAATTTGAGAATATTTGGATATTATTTTTCTTAGATATTTATAAATGTGGCCTAACTCAAGATGCTTTCCTGACCTGTTTATAGTGCTTCTGTCTTAGCTTGAACTTTTTTTAAAAAAATCAAAATTTGGTACAACTGAAATGGGAATTCCCCACAGTCTTACACTGTACAGAGAATAAGTAGTACCATTAATAAGTCAGATTCTAAGCTCAGGGATTCACATGTTAATCAGGTTAGATTTATTATTCATTTATCAATTGATCTGAGCTTAGAGTCTGACCATTGAAAGAATTCAGAAAAGTAAATGGATTTCAAAAAATTAATCCAAACACTTGGGGAACAACTAGTTATTGTCTGCAGAGACAGATGTTCTAAGCAGTCTCTTACTGGTTGTTCAGCTCAGACACATTAACATCTCTAACTTCTACCTCCTCAACAAAATAGAATTTGGAGGACTAAAATAGATCAGCTGTGTAAATGTCTTAGCATACTATCTGATATATAAAAGATGTGTATTACATTTAATGATAATAATTACTTAAATGATTACTTATTGTCTTTCAGACTTAGGATCCAACCACTTTCTATTGTTTTTTTCCACTTGGTGGATTCTGAAGACTTTGTTTATTTTATTTTTATTTCTTACTATGTTTTCATTAGGTAGAGATCATCATAATTATTTTTTTTTCTCATTATATATACCATTTCTCTCTGACTTTATTAATCCAACAACTATTTAATTAAACTTCTATGTACAAGAAATTACATCACTGAAATGGTGTAATTATAGGATAAAACTATGACAATCATATAATCTCATCAGTCCATTGGCAAACATTAACCCAAATAATTGTTAAATAATGCAATTTATTTAGTAATGGAGACCTGAATAAATGTCTCTCCTCAGGGCTGCTCATTCACATTCTTCTTATTCATACATACCTCAAATCGTATTTGAGTGTCCACTATGTGTATAATATTGTGGAAGGTAGCTTATAGTTATAAGAAGGATACACACCTCAAGAATTTAAATAAAAGGTTATTTAGACGCTGCTCCTTGGTGAAAAACTTCAGGATGAACGTAGAATAAGCTCAGAAATTTATTGAATGATCTTACTTATATAACACTGAACAATACTCAATCCAATTAGATAACATTTATTTAGAAATATTTTTTCATAAGCAACCTAACAATTGTCCTTCATATGCCAGCAACAAACACAATATAAAACTTAAAATACAATAGCATGAAAACTATAAGTTGTCTGGAAATAAATCTAAGAAAAGCTATATAGGACTTCTTTATAGGATAGTATATAATGTTATTGAGAGAAATTAAGAAAGATGTAAACAGATGGAGATATCTACTGGTTGTGATCACCAAAGGGGTAAGTGCAGCTAGCAAAGGGAAATGCAAGGGTAGAGCCCCGGAGTATGCCAATGTTTATAGACCATGGAAAAGAGGACAAGGCATCAAATGAGACTGAGAAGGAGGAATAAAGTAAGGTGAAATATGAGATTATGAAAGTCATTTGAATGTTTCTAGAGCAAGAGATTAATTACTCTTATCAAGTGCTGCTGAGAAGTCCAGTGAGATGAGTCCTCAGTACCCACCACTGGAACTTAGGTCTATTTTTACATGGGTGACTTCCACATGGAAGTGATTGGTAACCTTTAAAAGAACAAATAAATGACATGGAGTGTTCAAAAGAGAATGGAAGTTTTTCTCTAGAAGGAGGGAGGAAAACTGGGTGGCAGCCTGAGGGGTAAATGTTGTCATGAGAATTTTTAAAACATATATGTTCATTGATGGGAAATTTCCAGGAAGAGGAAGGGATGATAATGCAGAAGAGAAAATAGACATTTGTGAAAAGAATATCCTCAAGGAGGAGATAAGTCATATGGTCTAGTATGAAATTGGAGACATTGGTCTTAGCCAGTGGTGTGGACAGTATATCCAGACTAAGAGTAAAGAAAATAATGTATGTGGCGGATACGCATGGACACATACATCTGTGTGATTGTGGCATTGGATGTTCTGTTCTGATCACTTAAATTTACTGAATGAAATAGAAACCAAGTTCATCATTTAAGAATGAGAAGAGGAGGTGGGTAGTTGAAGATTTTAAGAGAGGAGAAGGCACTCAGTATTCACCTAGGAAACTGGGGAAGAGAAGTGGAGGTGGGTAGTTGAAGATTTTAAGAGAGAAGGCACTCAGTATTCACCTAGGAGCCTGGGGAAGTGAATGGACTAGGGAAGTTTCAGTACGATTTCCAAGCAGTGTTAATACCCTTTGAGCATATTCATAAAGAATGCAAAATGAAAATGCTCATAATGATCACAAAATCAAAATTTGTTAAAAATGCACTTTATGCTTAAAAAGCAAGCTACAAAGCCACATGTAAATAAATTGCACAAAGATAGTATTTGTATGAATAAAATTATATTATAGAATGATAGAATTTATACCAGGCTGTAAAATAGTAATTACTACTGATTAGATAACAGAATTATAGATATGTTTCTTCTCCTTATCTGTATTTCTGTATTTCAATGTTTCGTAATGAATGAATGTTGAGTTAATAGCAAACATACATTTCAGAACTTTTCATATGAAAATTAAGAACAAATAAGATTAGGAAAATAAACACATCTATCCTCTACCTAAATTTAACAGTGATTAACATTTTACCTTATTTACTGAATTAATCTCTCTTTTCTTTCTCTCCCATGTAGAAGTAAGCTATAGACCTCATGACACTTCAACCCTAAATACTTCAGAATGTATCTTCTAAAAAGGATATTCTCTACCTAGCTATCATGCTATTATCACACAAAAGGAAATGAATGATAATTTTATTCTATTATGTAATATTTCTAGGCCTAAATTAAAAATTATTTTCTTGTTCCAAAATATATTTCATAGCTTAAAAATTCAAATCAAGATTCTAATTATTCATAAAATATTTTGTTGCTATTTTCTTCCATCTTACTTATCTTAAACAGTTTTTGTATTTTCTTTCAAAATTGCCACATTTTGAATAGGTTAGTTGTCTTCTGGAACATACCGTAACATGGATTTTTCTGATTGTTTCTTTATGACTAATAAATATATTAAAATATTTACCCTCAAGCCTATCTTACACCCAATAGTTTGCAACATGGGGAATATAGCCAATATTTTGTAAAAACTGTAAATGGAAAGTAAACTTTAAAAATTTATTTAAAAAATTTAAATAAATATTTACCCTTACAAGTCATGAGATTTATACATTTTTAAGCCCATTTTCGTGTTAATTTTGTGACAATTAGAAATATGACATTATTCAGTGTTGAATAGGGCATATAAATGTATCCAATGAGCATGAAAGGTACAGCAGCCTTTTAAACACTGGGAATCATATTGCATTAATTGTCTGTGAATCAAAGTTAGTGGTCATAGCCAAAATTTTTAGAATAATGCAATATAAAAGAAAAGAAAAGAAGAGAAAGGAAAAATAGAGAAAAGACAAAGGGAAAAATAAGAAAAAAATGATGTTTCAAGATGAGATAATGGTATTATTTTTTTAACATCTTTATTGCAGTATAATTTCTTTATAATGGTGTGTTAGTTTCTGCTTTATAACAAAGTGAATCAGCTATACATATACATATATCCCCATATCTCTTCCCTCCTGCATCTCCCTCCCTCCCACCCTCCTTATCCCACCCTCCTAGGTGGTCACAAAGCACCAAGCTGATCTCCCTGTGCTATGCGGCTGCTTCCCACTAGCTATCTATTTTACATTTGGTAGTGTATATATGTTCATGCCACACTCTCACTTCGTCCCAGCTTACTTTCCCACTCCCTGTGTCCACAAGTCCATTCTTTGGTACGTCTGTGTCTTTATTCCCGTCCTGCCCCTAGGTTCTTCAGAACTTTATTTTTTTTAGATTCCATATATATGTGTTACCATACAGTATTTGTTTTTCTCTTTCTGACTTACTTCACTCTGTATGACAGACTCTAGGTCCATCCACCTCACTACAAATAACTCAATTTCGTTTCTTTTTATGGCTGAGTAACATTCCATTGTATATATGGGCCACATCTTCCTTATCCATTCATCTGTCGATGGACACTTAGGTTGCTTCCATGTCCTGCTATTGTAAATAGAGCTGCAATGAACATTGTGGTACATGACTCTTTTTGAATTATGGTTTTCTCAGGGTATATGCCCAGTAGTGGGAATGCTGGGTCTCATGGTAGTTCTATTTTTAGTTTTTTAAGGAACCTCCATACTGTTCTCCATAGTGGCTGTATCAACTTACATTCCCACCAACAGTGCAAGAGGGTTCCCTTTTCTCCACACCCTCTCCAGCACTTATTGTTTGTAGATTTTTTGATGATGGCCATTCTCACCAGGGTGAGGTGATACCTCATTGTAGTTTTGATTTGCATTTCTCTAATGATTAGTGATGTTGAACATCCTTTCATGTGTTTGTTGGCAATCTGTATATCTTCATTGGAGAAATGTCTATTTAGGTCTTCTGCCCATTTCTGGATTGAGTTGTTTGTTTTTTTTGATATTGAGCTCCATGAGCTGTTTGTAAATTTTGGAGATTACTCCTTTGTCGGTTGCTTCATTTGCAAATATTTTCTCCCATTCTGAGGGTTGTCTTTTCGTCTTGTTTATGGTTTCCTTTGCTGTGCAAAAGTTTTTAAGTTTCATTAGGTCCCATTTGTTTATTTTTGGTTTTATTTCCATTTCTCTAGGAGGTGGGTCAAAAAGGATCTTGCTGTGATTTATGTCATAGAGTGTTCTGCCTCTGTTTTCCTCTAAGAGTTTTATAGTGTCTGGCCTTATATTTAGGTCTTTAATCCATTTTGAGTTTATTTTTGTGTATGGTGTTAGGGAGTGTTCTAATTTCATTCTTTTACATGTAGTGCCCAGTTTTCCCAGCACCACTTATTGAAGAGGCTGACTTTTCTCCATTGTATATTCTTGCCTCCTTTATCAAAAATAAGGTGACCATATGTGTGTGGGTTTATCTCTGGGTTTTCTATCCTGTTCCATTGATCTATATTTCTGTTTTTGTGCCAGTACCATACTGTCTTGATTACTGAAGCTCTGTAGTATAGTCTGAAGTCTAGGAGCCTGATTCCTCCAGCTCTGTTTTTCTTTCTGCAGATTGCTTTGGCTATTAGAGGTCTTTTGTGTTTCCATACAAATTGTGAAATTTTTTGTTCTAGTTCTGTGAAAAATGCCAGTGAGAGTTTGATAGGGATTGCATTGAATCTGCAGATTGCTTTGGGTAGTATAGTCATTTTCACAATGTTGATTCTTCCAATCCAAGAACATGGTATATCTCTCCATCTCTTTGTATCATTTTTAATTTTTTTCATCAGTAACTTATAGTTTTCTCCATACAGGTCTTTTGTCTCCTTAGGTAGGTTTATTCCTAGGTATTTTATTCTTTTTGTTGCATTGATAAATGGGAGTGTTTCCTTAATTTGTCTTTCAGATTTCTCATCATTAGTGTATAGGAATGCAAGAGATTTCTGTGCATTAATTTTGTATCCTGCTGCTTTACCAAATTCATTGATTAACTCTAGAAGTTTTCTGGTGGCATCTTAGGATTCTCTATATATTGTATCATGTCATCTACAAACTGTGAAAGCTTTACTACTTTTTCTCTGATTTGGATTCCTTTATTTCTTTTTCTTCTGTGATTGCTGTGGCTAAAACTTCCAAAGCAGTGTTGCATAATAGTGGTGAGAGTGGACAACCTCGTCTTGTTCCTGATCTTAGTGGAAATGGTTTCAGTTTTTCACCATTGAGTATGATGTTGGCTGTGGGTTTGTCATATATGGCCTTTATTATGTTGAGAAAAGTTCCCTCTATGCCTACTTTCTGGAGAGTTTTTATCATAAATGGGTGTTGAATTTCGTCAAAAGCTTTTTCTGCATCTATTGAGAGAATCATATGGTTTTTATTGTTCAATTTGTTAATATGGTGTATCACATTGATAGATTTGTGTATATTGAAGAATCCTTGCATTCCTGGGATAAACCCCACTTGATCGTGGTGTATGATCCTTTTAATGTGCTGTTGGATTCTGTTTGCTAATATTTTGTTGAGGATTTTTGCATCTATGTTCATCAGTGATATTGACCTGGAGTTTTCTTTCTTTGTGACATCTTTGTCTGGTTTTCGTATCAGAGTGATGGTGGCCTCGCAGAATGAGTTTGGGAGTGTTCCTCCCTCTGCTATATTTTGGAAGAGTTTCAGAAGGATAGGTGTTAGCTGTTCTCTAAATGTTTGATAGAATTCACCTGTGAAGCCATCTGGTCCTGGGCTTTTGTTTGTTGAAAGATTTTTAATCATGGTTTCAATTTCAGTGCTTGTGTTTGGTCTGTTTATATTTTCTATTTCTTCCTGGTTCAGTATTGGAAAGTTGTGCTTTTCTAAGAATTTGTCCATTTCTTCCAGGTTGTCCATTTTATTGGCATATAGTTGCTTATAGTAATCTCTCATGATCCTTTGTGATCCTTTCTGCAGTGTCAGTTGTTACTTCTCTTTTTTCATTTCTAATTCTATTGATTTGAGCCTTCTCCCTTTTTTTCTTGATGAGTCTGGCTAATGGTTTATCAATTTTGCTTATCTTCTCAAAGAACCAGCTTTTAGTTTTATTGATCTTTGTTACTGTTTCCTTTATTTCTTTTTCATTTATTTCTGATCTGATTTTTATGATTTCTTTCCTTCTGCTAACTTTGGGGTTGTTTTGTTCTTCTTTCTCTAATTGCTTTAGGTGTACGGTTAGGTTGTTTATTTGAGAGGTTTCTTGTTTCTTAAGGTAGGATTTTATTGCTATAAACGTCCCTCTAAGAATTGCTTTTGCTGCATCCCATACGTTTTGGGTTGTTGTGTTTTCATTGTCATTTGTTTCTAGGTGTTTTTTGATTTCCTCTTTGATTTGTTCAGTGGTCTCTTGGTTATTAAGTAGTGTATTGTTTAGCCTCCATGTGTTTGTATTTTTTACAGTTTTTTAACTGTAATTGATATCCAGTCTCATAGCGTTGTGGCCAGAAAACATACTTGATACGATCAATTTTCTTAAATTTACCAAGGCTTGGTTTGTGACCCAAGATATGATCTATCCTGAGGAATATTCCATGAGCACTTGAGAAGAAAGTGTATTCTGTTGTTTTTGGCTGGAATGTCCTATAAATATCAATTAAGTCCATCTTGTTTAATGTACCATTTAAAGCTTGTGTTTCCTTATTTAGTTTCATTTTGATTGATCTGTCTATTGTTGAAAGTGGGGTGTTAAAGTTCCCTACTATGATTGTGTTACTGTCGATTTCCCCTTTTATGGCTGTTAGTATTTTCCTTAAGTAATGAGGGGCTCCTATTTTGGGTGCATAAATATTTACAATTGTTATATCTTCTTCTTGGATTGATCCTTTGATCATTATGTAGTGTCCTTCTCTGTCTCTTGTAATAGTCTTTATTTTAAAGTCTATTTTGTCTGATACGAGAATTGTTACTTCAGTTTTCTTTTGATTTCCATTTGCATGGAACATCTTTTTCCATCTCCTCACTTTCACTTTGTATGTGTCCCTAGGTCAGAAGTGGGTGTCTTCTAGACAGCATATGTACAGGTCTTGTTTTTGTATCCATTCAGGCAGTCTATGTCTTTTGGTTGGAGCATTTCATCCATTTACATTTAAGGTAATTATCGATATGTATGTTCCTATTACCATTTTCTTAATTGTTTGGGGTTTGTTATTGTAGGTCTTTTCCTTCTCTTGTGCTTCCTGCCTAGAGAAGTTCCTTTAGCATTTGTTGTGAAGCTGGTTTAGTGGTGCTGAATTCTCTTAGCTTTTGCTTGTCTGTAAAGCTTTTATTTCTCCATCAAATCTGAATGAGATCCTTGCTGGGTAGAGTAATCTTGGTTGTAGGTTTTTCTCCTTCATCACTTTAAATATGTCCTGCCTCTCTCTTCTGGCTTGCAGAGTTTCTGCTGAAAGATCAGCTGTTAATGTTATGGGGATTCCCTTGTATGTTATTTGTTGTTTTTCCCTTGCTGCTTTTAACAGTTTTTCTTTGTATTTAATTTTTGATAGTTTGATTAATATGTGTCTTGGCGTGTTTCTCCATGGATTTATCCTGTATGGGACTCTCTGTGCTTCCAGGACTTGACTAACTATTTCCTTTCCCATGTTAGGGAAGTTTTCAACTATAATCTCTTCAGATATTTTCTCAGTCCCTTTCTTTTTCTCTTCCTCTCCTGGGACCCCTATAATTCGAATGTTGGTGCATTTAATGTTGTCCCAGAGGTCTCTGAGATTGTACTGAATTCTTTTCATTCTGTCTTCTTTATTCTGCTCTCCAGTAGTTATTTCCACTACTTTATCTTCCAGGTCACTTATCCGTTCTTTTGCCTCAGTTATTCTGCTATTGATTCCTTCTAGAGAATTTTTAATTTCATTTATTGTGTTGTTCATCATTGTTTGTTTACTCTTTAGTTCTTCTCGGTCCTTGTTAAACATTTCTTGTATTTTCTCCATTCTATTTCCAGGATTTTGGATCATCTTTACTATCATTACTCTGAATTATTTTTCAAGTAGACTGTGTATTTCCTCTTCATTTGTTTGGTCTGGTGAGTTTTTATTTTGTTCCTTCATGTGCTGTGTTTTTCTCTGTCTTCTCATTTTGCTTCACTTACTGTGTTCGTGGTCTCCTTTTCACAGGCTGCAGGTTCATAGTTCCCATTGTTTTTGGTTTCTGCCCCCATTGGCTAAGGTTGTTTCAGTGGGCTGTGTAGGCTTCCTGGTGGACGGGACTAGTGCTTGTGTTCTGGTGGATGAGGCTGGATCTTTTCTTTCTGGTGGGCAGGTCTGCATCCGCTAGTGTGTTTTGGGGTGTCTGTGACCTTATTATGATTTTAGGCAGCCTTTCTGTTACTGGGTGGGGTTGTGTTCCTGTCTTGCTAGTTGTTTGGCATAGGGTGTCCTGCACTGTAGCTTGGTCATTGAGTGGAGCTGGGTCTTGGTGTTGTGATGGAGATCTCTGGGAGGTTTTTGCCATTTGATATTATGTGGAGCTGGGAGATCTCTGGTGGACCAATGTCCCGTATTTGGCTCTCCCACCTCAGAGGCCCAGGTCTGACACCCGGCCGGAGCACCAAGATCCTGTCATCCACATGGCTCAGAACAAAAAGGAGAAAAAAGAAAGAAAGAAAGAAAGAAAACATAATAATAAGAAAATAAAATAAAATAGTTATTAAAGTAAAAAATAATTATTAAAAATTAAAAAAATTAAAAAGTATTTATAAAAAGATACAAAGAAAGAAAGAAGAGAGCAACCAAACCAAAAAACAAATCCACCAATGATAAGAATTGCTAAAAACTATACTAAAAAAAAAAACCCCAAAATAAAAACAACCCAGCAGAGAGAACCCTAGGACAAATGGTAAAAGCAAAGCTATACAGACAAAATTACACACAGAAGCATACACATACACACTCACAAAAAGAGAAAAAGGAAAAAAATGTATATATCATTGCTCCCAAAGTCCATCACCTCAATTTTTGGATGATTCGTTGTCTATTCAGGTATTCCACAGATGCAGGTACATTAATTTGACTGTGGAGATTTAATCCTTTGCTCCTGAGTCTGCTGGGAGAGATTTCCCTTTCTCTTATTTGTTCGCACAGCTCCCAGGGTTCTGCTTTGGATTTGGCCCTGCCTCTGCATGTAGGTCACCTGAGGGTGTTTGTTCTTTGCTCAGACAGGACGGGGTTAAAGGAGCAGCTGCTTCGGGGGCACTGGCTCACTCAGGCCGGGGGGAGGGAGGGGTACGGGTGCGGGGCGAGCCTGCAGAGGCAGAGGCCAGAGTGACACTGCAACAGCCTGAGGTGCGCCGTGCATTCTCCCGGGGAAGTTGTCCCTGGATCACGGGACCCTGGCAGTGGAGGGCTGCACGGGCTCCCAGGAGGGGAGGTGTGGAGAGTGACCTGTGCTCACACACAGGCTTCTTGGTGGCTGCAGCAGCAGCCTTAGCGTCTCATTCCCGTCTCTGGGGTCCGCGCTGATAGCCGTGGCTCGTGCCCTTCTCTGGAGCTCCTTTAAGCGGCGCTCTTAATCCCCTCTCCTCGCGCACCAGGAAACAAAGAGGCAAAAAAAAGTCTCTTGCCTCTTCGGCAGCTCCCGACCTTTTCCCGGACTCCCCCCTGGCTAGCTGTGGTGCGCTAACCCCTTCAGGCTGTATTCACGCCGCCAACCCCAGTCCTCTCCCTGCGATCCGACCGAAGCCCGAGCCTCAGCTCCCAGCCCCGCCTGCCCCGGCGGGGGAGCAGACAAGCCTCTCGGGCTGGTGAGTGCTGCTCAGCGCCGAGCCTCCGTGCGGGAGTCTCTCCGCTTTGCCCTCCGCACCCCTGTGGCTGCACTCTCCTCCGTGGCTCCGAAGCTTCCCCCCTCCGCCCCCCGCAGTCTCCGCCCACGAAGGGGCTCCTAGTGCGTGGAAATCTTTCCTCCTTCACAGCTCCCTCCCACTGGTGCAGGTCCTGTCCCTATTCTTTTGTCTCTGTTTTCTTTTTTCTTTTGCCCTACCCAGGTACGTGGGGACTTTCTTGCCGTTTGGGAGGTCTGAGGTCTTCTGCCAGCGTTCAGTAGGTGTTCTGTAGCAGTTGTTCCACATGTAGATGTATTTCTGATGTATTTGTGGGGCGGAAGGTGATCTCCACCTCTTAGTCTTCCGCCATCTTGAAGGTCTCCTCTAAGTTACTCCTTGAAACAACTGCCCGCGGTCCCCAGGAGGGTCTCGGCTTTGGCCGGTGGGGCCCCTCCAGAGCCGCCACACACTGAGGCCGTCCTGCCCTGGGGCTGCGGACAGCTCGGTGACAGCAGAGGGGAGGTGAGCCAGGTGTTCCAGCTCTGCCGAGACGCGGGCTTGTTCCGGGCGCCAGGGAATGGTATTATTTTTTGATGCTTATTCTCAGAAGTCCTGATCTAATCCATCAAGATAAATTGTGTTTGTGTGTGTGTGTGTATACAGTAGTTTGTTTGGCTCTAGGATTATAGATCACCACTTTAAATAATCCCTTTTTAGCTTTATGTCCTATATGCCTCACCTTCAATACATGGAAATATTTTGTGAGCATCATATTTAAAGATGTAGATTCCAAAGCAAAAACTGTTTTCACTACTCTGATACTTTGAAAAATAAATTTGACTTACTCTGTTTGATGTCCACCAGATAATTTATTGACATTACTATATTGACATTACAATATATCTTAGGTGTAAAAAGAAGAGTTAACGTAGACAGTGGTGTGGACTATTGTAATAATTGTAAAATCTGTATTGTGAGAATATTGTCCATATTATATAAAATTCTCAATATTTTTGTTATGTTTATCAAAAACTATTTCAATGTAAAATTTCCATCACTATTATTATTATTTTATAATAATATATGTGCACAGGAGAATACACAGTTAAATTTTTATGAGAAACAACTTTTGGAAATGGAATTTTAGAGTTTAAAAGTAACCACCTTTTCAAGTCTTTTATTGTGCATCATCAAATAGAAATTACAATTTGTACTGATTTTTATTCCTGTGAGCAAAGCAAAAGAGCTATTTCCAGCAGCATCACTAACACTGCTTGCATTTGATAATTTATTTTTACATTTATAGAATGTGTGGTAGTTGTTGTTTAAGCTTACATTTATTGAATGTACTAATTATTACCTATTAATAGTGTAGTTAATATATGTACAAGTATGTTGATAACTGACACTATTCAGTAGTGTGTAATTGTCAGGAAGATTGTTTTATATTCATGTTATGGACTGTTTAATATTTAACACTGGTCAGATACCTCAAATCTGTTCCTTTACCTGGAGTTTTAGTGATAAGAATATAGAACTACTATATGATTTTTGAAAAGATGAACAAGTATAATTCTTGGTGTGATTGGTAAAATAATTAAGCAGCTCATTAAATAATGAGTTACTAAGCATATACTAAATACATAGCACATGATTGGGCACATTGAATATGGAAATGAAAGACTATTACAATTTTGCTTAAGGATTTCAAAGTCCAATGGCTGAGAGAGGATTTTTTTAGTTAAAAAAAAAAAAGTGTCATGGAACTAAACAATGCATTGGATGTCCCTAAACAAGTAAGAGGATGTCAAGAAATGTGATACTTCAGCTTGGTTTTAATTGGCTTTAACCAATTAAGATGACATGGAGTAGGGGAGAAGTATTTTCAGGTAGGAGGAAAAGGATGGGAAACTATTGGAATTTTAGAGGCATTCAAGGCTATGTAAATGAGTTGATGTAGAAGAAGAATAGAGTTAATAGTGACTTTAGAGGAGATGAGATCAGAGGATAGGCAGAGGAGGGATGCTAAATCTAATTTATTAAAAAACCAAAGACACTACAGAAGCATTTTAAGCCAGTAAGTAACATGATTAAGTCTTCATTTTCAAAGAAATTATGTTACCAGTGATGGGACAAACAAGTAGGTAGATCTTCAGTCTCAGGACAGTTTGATATTAGAATTTTAATTAGGTTTCATTGGCAGAAGGTATCATGAACATTTGTGTATGGAGGATAATGAAAAAATGTTTTTGCTCTATGGAAAAAGCTAGACAATTGTATCAGAGGCCTTTATTTATCTCTATTTTTCTTCCCAATTATTTTCTCTAATTTAAGGATGGGCATTAAATACCAAACTATAATTGCCTTTGTCTTTGTAAGCCTAAAAAATTAGCACCGTTTCATCTGCCTTCCCTATACAGGCCAACGACAGTACAACCCAGGAAGCATTCTATCATGATTATAATGGCTGGAAAGAAGGCCAAGAATCCATTATGTGCTGTTTGTTGCTACCCAAAAATGAATTTTATTGCTGTACTAGTCCCATTTTGCTATTATGTATATTGTTTATGTGATTTGGGTCATTTAATAGTTTACCTTTTATGAAGATCACACAGTTTTCTTTTACCACCATCTACTTTCATCTATTCTTTCCAACCCAGCAATTTAAGCCTTAATTGTTAGAAAAATTGAGAAATGTGCTGTCATTGGCCCTGAAATGGATGGGATGAATAAACACACTTAGCCTAGTTGTGATTTGTAATATTTATCCAAGCAAATACTAAGTTTAAAAATATTTCCAAGAAAAATGAGAATGTTCAGCCACATAGCATGAAAATCTATTCTAGTCCTAAGATTTTATTTTTCTTGCAAACTGATTTTTCTGACACATATTTAGTATAAAGCAAACAATTATTTCTCCTCAAAAATAAATGGATGTAGTAAATTGTTTAGAGGATATGTAACTTTTTCAATTGTAAATATAAATTAAGGAGAAGCCTAGGAATGCAATCCACATTCAAATTCACATAAAGAATATAGAAGAAAAGTTAACATCTGGTACCAAAGAATGGTAAATGTTAAATCTGTGTTTAAAATAGTAAATAATATTTTTCAGAAATTACCCTTGGTGTAAATTAATAGCAAATTTATTTTTATAATGAATTTTTAAATTAAAATTCCTGTATTTGTCCTTCAAAAACATTTTGAGAAGGTACCAGGCCTCATGATATAAGAGGTAACAAAAGAGACTAAAATTTTTATTTTTAAGAGAACTTAAGGACTTGGATTTCGGCAAGAAATTAAAAAAAAATATGTAAAATATATAGCATAGTGAATGATAAGGATTCCAGGGACAAACAAAGTAAAGAAAAGGTACAGGAAGTTCTGAGGAAGAAAATGGATAATCAGGAAAGGCTCAATAAAGTAATTGTTGATTATAATCCCAGTGTAGCTGAGAGAGTAATCTATTAGGCAGGTCTGGAGGAAGAGTATTACAGTCAGAAAGATGGGCAAGTTCAAAGGCCCTAGGATGGCATTATCCTGTAATATCCGAGGAAAAAAAGAAGTATAATGTTAAAAGATACAATGAGTGAGGGGGAGAATATTAAAAGATGAGTCTGGGATATAACAAAAGAGCAGATAATGTAGGGTTCTGTAGGTCAAAGTAAGTATCTTAACTTTTTACTGATTTAAGTGAGTTGGAGAGCTTTGAGCAGAGGAGTGGCTAATGCTCTAAAAAAATCACTCTGGCTTTTATTTTGAGAATAACCTGCAAGGTGGTGGAGAGATGGCAAAAATTGGAATCAGGGATACAATGGTGGCTTGGTCCAAAGTTGCAGCAGAGGAGGTGATAAGTGTTGGATTTCTGGATATCCTGAGAAGAACTAAAATCTGTCAATACATTAGATACAGCACAGGAGGGGAAGTCAAGGATAATGCCGAAGAATTTTACCTAAGTAACTGGAAAATGAGATTACCTTAATGTAATAAAAGGAAGATTATGAGAGGAACAGTTTTGAAAGGGAAGGTTAGGAAATTGAAATTGGATGTGTTACATTTGAAATGTAGAAAAGTCTATTATGCTTATGTCTGGAGTTCAGAGAAAAGATCAATACTGGGCGTTTATTTGGCAGATTTCAACGTGAAACTGGATGAGATCACCTCTGGAGTGGGTGTAGATGGTAAATCAAAGTGGTTGAAGTTATGATTCTGTAACACTCAAACAAGAAATTTGGAAGCATATTAAGGACCAATAAGTGAAAAAGAGACACTAACAAGTAAAGAAGAAAACTGGGAGACTGTGAAGACCTGACAATTAAATGACTGTATCAAAGGCTAATACATAGTCAAATGAAATAAAGACTGAGAATTGATCATTGAATTTAAAAATATGGAGGTCAGTGACACTGCTAAGAGAATTTTGAAGTGACATAGCCAAAATCCAGTTATGGTAGTTTCAAGCGAGAATGTTAAAAGAGGAACTGGAAATTGAAACTTTGGATATAAAAAGAATGCAGTACAGAGGGTGGTACTTAAAGTGGGTAGAGATGGCTTTTTTTTAATTAATAAAATGTAGTTTTTAGGGCAGTTTTAGGTTCACAGCAAGACTGAGTGGAAAGTACAGAGTTCCTAGATACCCCCTGTCCTCACACATGCACAAACTCCCCCACTATCAACATCCCACACCACAATGGTACTTTGGTTGCAATTGATGAACCCACACTGACATCATAATCACCCAAGGTCCATAGTTGATCTCAGTATTTATTCTTGGTGTTATGCATTCTATGGATTTAGACAAATGTATAATGAGATATATCAACCATTATAGTGTCATAGAGAGTAGTTTCACTGCCCTGAAAATTCTCTGTAGTCCTCCTCTTCATTACTGTCTCCCCTCAACCACTGGCAACTACTGATCTTTTTACTGTTTCCATAGTTTTTCCTTTTCCAGAGTGTCATATAGCTGGAATCATACAGTGTGTAGCCATTCACATTGCTTTTACTGATTAATATGCATTTAAGGTTTTTCCATATTTTTTCATGCCTCGATAATGCATTTCTTTTTAGCACTAAATGGTATTTCATTGTGAACAACTGACCACATTTTATCCATTTACCTGCCAAAGGACTTCTTGGTTGCTTCCAAGTTTTGGCAACTATGAATAAAGTTGCTATAAATATTTGGTGCATGTTTTAGTGTAGACATAATTTTTCAACTCCTTTGGGTAAATACCAAGGAGCACAATTGCTAGATTGTACAGTAAGGGTATATTTAGTTTTGTAAGACTTGCCAAACTGTCTTCCAAAATGACTATACCATTTTGCACTCCCACCAGCAATGAAGGAGAGTTCTGTTGCTCCACAACCTTGTCAGCATTTGCTGTGGTCAGTGCTTTGGATTTTGGTCATTCTAATAGGTGTATAGCAGTATCCCATTGTTGTTTCATTTTGCATTTCCTTGATCATGTATGATGTGGAGCATCTTTTTGTATGCTTGTTTGCCATCTGTATATCTTCTTTGGTGAAGTGTCGTTTAAGGTTTTTGGCTCTTTTAAAAATCAGGCTGTTTATTGTTATTGTAGAGTTCTTTGTATATTTTTGATAACGGTCCTTTATCAGATGTATCTTTTTCAAATATTTTCTTCCAGTATGTGGCTTGTCTTCTCATTCTCTTGACATTGTCTTTCTCGGAGAAGAAATTTTTAATTTGAATAAAGTCCAGCTTATCAATGATTTCTTTCATGGATTGTGCCTTTGATCTTGTATCTAAAAAGTTATCACCATACTCAAGGTCATCTACATTTCCTTATATGTTATCTGCTAGGAGTTTTATAGTACTGTGTTTTACATTCAGGCCTATGACCCATTTTGAGTTAATTTCTATGATGGGTATAAGGTCTGTGTCTAGATTTGTTATTTTGCATGTAGATATCCAGTTGTCCTCTCACCATCTGTTGGAAAGATTATATTTGTTCCATTGTATTACTCTTGCTTTTTTGTCAAAAATCATTTGACTGTATTAATATAGGTCTATTTCTAGAATCTCTATTCTGTTCCATCCATCTGTTTGTTTATTCTTTTATCAATACCACACTGTCTTTATTACTGTAGCTTTATAGTAAGTCTTGAAGTCAGGTAGCATCAGGTCAGTCATCCAACCTTATTCTTCTCCTTCAGTATTATGTTGACTATTCTGGGTCTTTTGCCTCTCCATATAAACTTTAGAATTAGCTTGTCTATATCTACAAAATAACTGGCTGAGTTATTTGGGATTGCATTGAATCTATAGTTCAAATTGGTAAGTACTAGATTCTTGACAATATTGAGTCTTCCTTTCCAAACATGGAATATCTCTCCATTTATTTAGTTCTTTGACTTTGTTCATCAGAGTTTTGTATTTTTTCTCAAATGGATTATGTACATATTTTGTTAAACTTATACTTAAGTATTTCATATTTTTGTGTGCTAAAGTAAATGGAATTGTGATTAAATTTCAAATTCTACTTTTTATTGCTTTTATATAGAAGAGTGATTGGAATTTGTATACTAACCTGGTATCCTGCAGCTTTACTATAATGGCTTATTAGTTCTAGAAATTTCTGTCAATTTTTTTTTCAGATTTTCTGCACATACATTTGTCATCTGTGACAAGACAACTTTATTTCTTCCTCCCAACCTGTGTATCTTTTATTTCCTTTGATTGCCTCTTTGCATTAGCAAGGGAATCCACTACGATGTGGAAAATTAGTGGTGAGAGGGGACATCCCTGCCTTGTGCCTGATATTAGTGGGAAGGTCTCAATTTTCTCACCATTGAGTATGATGTTAGATGTAGGATTTTTTTTGTATAAATTTAGTCTTTATCAAGTCAAGAGATTTCCCCTCTATTCTTACTTTACTGACAGTTTTAATCATGATTGGATGTTTGAATTTTGTCAAATTCTTTTTCTGCACCTACTGATATGATCATGTGGCTTTTCTTTTTTAGTCTGTTGATGCGATGAATTATATTAGTTAATTGTCAAATGTTGAACCAGCCTTATAAACCTAGGATACATCACACTTGGTCATGGTGTATAATTCTTTTTATACATTGTTAAATTCATCTTACTAATGTTCTGTTGAGGATTTTTGGATCTATATTCATGAAGGATATTCTCTATGGTTTTCCTTTTTTAAATGTCTTTTTCTGGTTTTAGTTTTAGGATAATGCTGACCTCATAGAATGAGTTAGGAGGTGTGCCTTCTACTTCCATCCTCTGAAAGAGATTGTAGAGTATTGGTATAATTTCTTTTTACATGTTTAGTAGGATATATAAATGAACCTATTTGGGCCTGATGCTTTCTGTTTTGGAAGGCTATTAATTATTCAATTTAATAGGTATAAGCCTATTTAGATTGTCTTTTTCATCTTGTGTGAGTTTTGGAAGATTGTTTGCAATTTCATTTTATTAAAAGTAATTTTTAATTTCTCTTGCGATTTATTCTTTTACCTATGTGTTATTTAGAAGTGTATTGTTTAACATCCAAGTATTTGGGGATTTTCTATTTATCTCTCTGTTATTGATTTTTAGCTTAATTCCATTGTTGTCTGAGAGTAGACATTGTATAATTTCCTTCTTTTAAATTAAATGTGTATTTGGTAGCCCAGAATGTGGTCTATCCTGTTGAAAGTTGCATGTGAGCCTGAGAAGGATGCGTATTCTACTTTTGCTGGATGAAGTTTTCTCTGATGTCAATTATATCCAGTTGATTGCTGATACTCTTGAGTTCATCTATGTCCTTACTGATTTGCTGCCTGCTGAATCTTTCAATTTCTGATAGCGTGGTGTTGAAGTCTCCACCTATGTTAGTGAATTCATCTATTTCATCTATTTCTCCTTGCAGTTCTATCAGTTTTTGCCTCACGTATTTTGACATTCTGTTTTTAGGTGTATACACCTGGTGGATGGTTAAGTCTTTTTAGAGAATTGACCCCCTTCATCATTTTGTAATGCCCTTTATCCTTGGTAACTTGCCTTGCTTTGAAGTCCTCTCTGTCTGAAATTAATACGGCCCCTCCTGCTAACATTTGATTCATCTTCACATCGTATTTTTTCTCCATTTATTTACTTTTACTCTACATGTGTATTTATATTTAAAGTGAGTGTCTTACATGTAACATATGGTTAGCAGTTATTTTTTAATCCACTCTGACAGTCTCTTTTAATTGGCGCATTTAGACCATTGACAGTCAAAGTGGCTACAGATATTATTGGATTAGTGTATACCATATTTTTTATTGTTTTATATTTGGTTCATTTGTTCTATTTTCTTTTTGTACATTTTGTGGTGTTAATTGAGCATAATTATACTATTATTTATATATATTACATAAAATGTAATTATACTATTCCATTTTCTCTCTTTTCTTAGCAGGTTTATTATACTTCTCTTTTTTTTTTTTTAACTTTCTTTAGTGGTTGCCCTAGATTTTGCAATATACACTTACAGTTAATCCAAGTCTATTTCAAATAATACTATACTAATTTACAGGCAGTGTGAGTACCTTACAATAACAAAATAATCCTCCTTCCTCTTTCTTTCCCTTGTGTCATTTATATCATTCATTTCACTTATATATAACCATATATGTATATATATGTATATATGTATACATATATGTGTGTTTATTACTTATATACATGAGCATACACGAAATATATGGTTGCTATTGTTATTTGAACAAAGTGTTATCTGTTAGATCAATTAAGAATTTTTTAAAAGTTTTTATTTTACCTTAACCTAATCCTTTGATGCTGTTTCTTTCTTTATATAGGTCCAAGTATCTGATCTATATTATTTTTCTTCTCTCTAAAGGAACTTATTCCAACATTTTTTTCCAAGGTAGGTTTACTGGCAACATGTTCCCTCAGTTTTTGTTTGAGAAAGTGTTTACTTTTCTTCAATTTTGAAAGATAATTTTTCATGGCACAGAATTCTAGGTTAGTGGGTTGTTTTTTTTTTTTCCTCTCTCAACACTAAATATTTCACTCTACTCTCTTTTCACTGTGTGGTTTCTGAGAAGAAGTCCAATATAATTCTTGTCTTTGTTCCTCTATAGGTTAAGGGGGAGGGGGAGTTCCCTCTGCCTTCTTTCAGGATTTTTCTTTATCTTTGATTTTATGTATTTTCAAAATTATATTCCAAGGTGTTTTACATTTTTTGTTTGTTTGGGGCATTTATGCTGCTTGGTATTATCTGAGCTTCCTGGATCTGTGGTTTGGTATCTGACATTAAATTGGGAAAATGCACACTGATTATTATTCCAAATATATCTTCTATTATTTTCTCTTATTCTTCTCTTTCTGGTGTTCCCAGTATACATATATTACATATTTTGTAGTTTCTCAAAGTCCTTGGATAGTATGGTGGGGTTTTTTGTTTCAATTTTTGTTTTCTTTGTGTTTCAGTTTTCAAATTTTCTATTGAGATCTCATCAAGCTCAGAGATTCTATCCTCAGCCATGTATAATCTACTAATAAGCCCATGAAAACATTCTTCAATTATATTACAGTATTTTGCATCTCTAACTTTCTTTTTAGGATTTCCATCTCTCAGTTTACATTCCCTGTCTGTTCTTGCATGCTGTTTATCCATTAGTGCCCTTAACATATTAATCATAGTTATTTTGAATTCCTGGTCTGATAATTCTATTGTTCCTGTCATGTCTGTTTCTGATGTTTACTCTGAGTCTTCAAATTGTATTTTTTGCCTTTTTGTATGCCTTCTGATTTTTTCACGATAGCTGGATGTGATGTACCTAGTAAAAAAAACTGCCAAAAAAAGCCTTTAGTTAGGAGTTTGGGATTAGCAGATACAAACTACTATATATAAAATAAACAACAATGTCCTACTGTATAACACAGGGAACTATATTCAATATCTTGTAATAACCTATAATGGAAAAGAATATGAAAAAGAATATGTATATATTTGGTCTGAATCACTTTGCTGTATACCAGAAACTAACACAACATTGTAAATCAACTCTACTTCAATAAAAAAAAAATAGGCTTTAGTAATATGATGGTAAGGTGTATGGGAAGGGGAAGCTTTCTATAGTGCCATGAGTGGTTTCAGCCTTTTACTGAGCTTATGCCTCTGGACTGTGAACGTGACAAGTGTTTTTATTTTTATGTTTCCTCTCCTTAGGTGGGAGAGGATGGTTAGAATGGCCTGGGGTTGGGTATTTCTCTGCCCCAGATCAATTAGGCTCTGATAATTCCCCAGCCGTTTAGGTACTGGTTAACATTTCTCCTGAGGGCAGGTTTTTTAGAAGAAAAGAGAGAGCGCTAGTGTATTTCAAAACAGTTCCTCTTCTACTTCCACAGTCTGAAGCTGAAGGGGATTTTTCTCTGATAATTACTGTGGGAGCCTGTTGAGCTCATGGTGGTAAATCTCTCAAAATTGTGTGGAGCCCCTATCATTTGGCCCCCTGGAGTTTTTACACTCGGACTTGTCCCCACTGAGCCTCCGACGAATTTGCCAATTTGAGTCTGGTTTTTCCACTCTGGCACTGTTTCTCGAGGGGCTTTCTACAGGAGTCTGATCCGGTGAGTTATTATTCTTGGTATTCGCCTTTTGGTCTCTCAGATCTTGGAGGCAGTGATTTTCTCTGTTTCTTTATCTCCTTATGAGTCACAAAAGAGTTGTTGATTTTTCATTCTCTCAGTTTTCTACTTGTTGTTAAGACAAAGTGGTGACTTCAGAGCTCCTTTTATGAGGAACCAGAAATCAAGCTAGCATTTCTTTTGGTCTTTTCTTTCTTAAAAGTTGTCTCTCTGCTTACATTACCCATGTGTTTTTGCTTGTTATCTACTTTTCCATTTAAAGCTTTAGCATATTAATCATAGTTTCTAAAAATCCTGGTCTGATAATTCCAAACATTCCTGCCATGTCTGACTCTGGCTTTCACGTTGGTTCAGCTTCTTCAGACTACGTTTTTGTTTTTCTTTTAGTATGTTTTGTCTTTCATATTTTTGTTGCTGTTGTTGTTGAAAGGTCTATATGTTAACCTGGGTAAAATGAATCTTTGTAAATAGGCCATAGGAAGGTAGTAGAATGGGAAATCATTCTATAGTCCTATGACTAGGTCTCGGTGTTTTGGTGAGTCTATACCCCTGGACTGTGAACTTCACCAGTGCCTCTCAGGGTTTTTCCCCCTATTTTGGTGGGATAGGATAACTAGAGGGGGCTGGTGTTGGGCATTTCCCTTTCCTCATGTGGAACATTAGAGCCAGCTGGAGTTGGGTATTGCCATGTCCCAGGTGGGTTAGGTTCTAATAGAACCCCAGCACTTTAGGCTCTGGTAAAATTGTTTCTCCTGAGGGCTGGCCTTGTAAAGAGGAGCAGAATGTGCTGCAATATTTCAAAATAGTTCCTTTTGCCTCCCCCTGCCAGATGCTTGAGATTTTTCTCTAATATTTGCTATGAGGACCTGTAGAATTCCTGAAGGTAAAAATCACAATGTGAAGGTAAATAATCTCCAGTGATTGGATCTCCTAGGAGTTTTTAACTCTCAGACTTGTCCTTGCTGAGCCGCCAGAAATTTTTCAATTACGGTTAGCTTTCTCAACCCAAACAGTGATTACTGCAGAAATTGCTGCCCTGGTTAGTACTGATACTCTATGTCTGCTCATCTGTCTCTCCAACTGGGGGGCACTGGTTTGCCCTGCAACCTCGCTTCTCTGACAGATCTAAGGAGAATTGTTGATTTTTTAGTTGTTTCAGCTTTTTACTTGTTAGGATGGAATTACGACTTCTAAGCTCCTTATCTGCTGCATGACAGGAAACCAGAAGTCAGTTAGTTTATTTTTTAAGTTGGGAAAAACAACAGCTTGTTAGAATATTGTAGAAGAAAATACAGTAGATAGAAAAAAATTTGGTGATTCAAGATAATCCTTGAACTAAATAATCCTTGAGTAAGTGACATTAAGTTGTTCTGGGTACAAATGGGTTTGTTGATTAATAATTTGCACTGAATCTTTTGGAAATCTCAAATTATTAACTTCTTTGGAAATGCATTTAGAATGACTCATAATGGAATTTAAATGCTGAGTTTTATTGTAGTTTTCACAATCTTAACATAAAAATGGTTGCTTTGAAATTATCTTAGTATGTATATATTTTTTTCTTTTTACTGTGATAAATTATTTCTCTTTACACAAAGCATTTTCTGCTCTTGAAAAATTAAAATTGAAAAATTGCAAAAGAAAACTGAAAAGTTTCCTTTTGTGAACAATTTTATGATTAAAAAGATTAGAGGATGATTTTAAAAAATTATTTATGTGATGATCCATTGCTACCTTTTGTATTTTGTTCATCTTTGAAAATTTCAGCTTGATTTATTAAAGAACATTAACTCACAGAAACCCAATACTTAAAAGAATGCTTAATTGGGTTTTACATATTCCTAAAGATCTCTCTTACTTCCCCAATTTATCATTTCTTAGGGAAAAAAATAAGTGTTATCTTTTTAAATCAAGAGTATTCGAAAAATACTCATGTGAAAACTGAATTCCATCATTCATTTTATCCTATGGAATAAAGAAAAATTGTGAGCAATAGGAGAACTACATCAATAAAATTTTTTTTCATTACAAGGTTCTTGCTATAATTAGTTGGGAGAAATATAATTAAACCATAATTTTATTTCAAAGTTGACTTGTCTCTACGGCTCAGATTGTAAGAACTGTCAAATCCATATTGTATAAAACTACTAAAGAATTAATTTAAAGAGAGTGAGACAATAATCAAAGAGGACAGAGAAATATACATTTTTAATAACACCAATCTTTATCATATGTCTTGGATTCCTGCTCTTGGATTATTTTTTTTCCTTGTGAGAAATGAAATGAACATTTTCATTTATTTATGAAAACATTCAGAAGCAATGAATTGTACATTCCCTATATCCCAGGCAAATTTATACCATGTATAAAATGATGAATAGGAAGTGATCTCTGCCTTCCCAAAACTCAGATAAGGGCTTGTCTTTCAAACGTATATTATTTCTAATACATAATTCTTTTGGTGTTTGTGTGCTAGGTTGTCTTGATCAACCCTAATATTGAAAACAATTTGTAAAGGTGAAAATTAGTTATGAAAATGTGTTGTATAGATTAAAAAGCTGCCAGTGAAGTGTGGAATTGGGACTGAAATCCATGACAGCAGAGAGGGGGCCAGATATTTGCTGTGATTCCTTCCCAGAGGATAAAAATCCCAGAAGGTTTGGCATTTTTGGAAGCTGTGGCTGAGAATCTAATAACTTGAGCAGAGTTTTTGACAGGTTTGAAGAACACAAATTAGAATTTAGAGTCTGCTGAGGAGTAGGGTCTCTGGAAAACACTCAAGGTTTTGGTTGGATCCCTAGCAGTACAGATGAACTGGAAATAGATTCACTTTTCAGAGTCAAAAGCCTAGATTTAAATTATCTCAATTTCTTATTGAATTAATGTTATCAGGCAAAACTAGCTTCTCTAAATTAGGTACCTATTAGAGCAAAAGAAAAATGATATTGGGATGAAAAGAGCATCATACCAAGTTTTAATCATCAATAAAACTTTCATATAAAACATCCAGTACAAGATCAAAACTTCTCACTCATGTGACAGGGGTGGAACCCTGATCCAAAGAGCTGGTGCCCTTATAAGAAGAGGGAGAGACACCAGAGCTCTCTCTGTGCCATGTGTGGACATAGTGAGAAGGCGACCATCTGCAAGCCAGGAACAGAGCTCTCACCAGAACCTGACCATGCTGGACCTCTGATCTCAGACTTCTAGCCTCCAGACTGTGAGAAAATAACTGCTGTTGTTTAAGCCACCCAGTCTGTGGTATTTTGTAATAGCAGCTCAAGCTGACAAATACAGTGAGGTATACATTACGTTTCTGATGTGATTGAAATATGACTCCCTAAATATGCTTTGTCAATCACTCCAATTGCACTCCTGAGTACAAAGCATATCCTTCCCTTTAATTTTTTGTCTATCATATTTATTGGTTATTTTCAAGTTGTTATTCAATAATGACAGATAAAATTACAGTCACTCATCTAACAGGCAAGGGATGCAATAATACTTAGAATTTACATTTTATGTATGTGTGAGCACATTGATTTTAAATTACATGCTCAAGTAGCAATAATTGAGATAAATATTTATTTGCAAATGGAACACATTTACGTGTCTTAAAAATAGCAAAGTAAAATCAATATTGCATATTGATAAAAGTATATTTTTACCGTATTTCTATTTCACTGACTTGATTGTCTCTAAAAGGTTTAGAAGATTTTTGCACAAAACCAGGTTTTCTGTCTTAGGCATCATTTGTTTTGATGCCTGCATTTTCCTAGAGGAACTAACACCGAATATTTTACCTCTAATTTTTAAATTTGTGTGTATTTTGTTTTTTTCAAGCCATTGGCCTGATGCCATGACTTCTCTATTCTGAAATAACTGCAGATTTCATAATCTTTGTGATGGTTAATGAAATTTTATTGATTTATCAACTAACTGGATGTTGAGTGCCCACAAAACTTATCATAAGAGAGACTTAGAAAAACAATCTAAATGATTTCTCTAAAAATACCAATATACACTATATAATTAAACATTTTCCTATATCACACAGACATCTTACTAATATTGTTTATGTATCAACTATAAATTACCCCTAAGATTTTAATCTCCCTATTCATATATATGTCTTTTAAAGATATTTTTGATATTCAGGAGAAGATAGAGAAAGAAAAAATGCAAAATGTGGAGTGTAAACCTGTTTTTCAGTTTCCAGTACTTGCTAAATAGATATTAAGAGTCATCTGCTTCTAACAAATTGTTTATACTCCTAGTAATTCTCCCTTATAAAAGGTAGGAAACTGCAGTGGGGATGCATTGCCAAAGGTCAGTACACAGGCTTGATTCTCTGAAGGGCAGGAGGAAAAAACACAGAAACAAATATTCACAATAAAGCCACACCAAACATCTTAGTAAATAAAGGCAGAAAATTAAGTGAACGCACTCTTCCACCAATAACACCAGCTGGGAGAGCCGCACTCTGTTCTAGGAAACCCATGCTATATAACTGTTTTGGAAATAAAAATTAGGGTATTTACTACAGACTATAGTAAGCAATTCATTTCCAAGTCCCTGGGGGTGGTTCCTCTGATCCATTTCACAAGTTGTTTTGTTAAGGTGTAACTATTATTTTTGTACCTAGATTGAACTTTTTCCAAATCAAGGCACTTAACCTATGTAAAAATCATTATTTAAAATTCAGTAATTCATAGGCCAAAAACCAAGGTTTGCTGAACTTGAAATTTTTGTTTTTCTAAGCAGTGGCCATAATAAAAGATCTTACTTTAATAGTGCACAGAGTCACCCTTAGAAAATCCCATGTAGTGTTTGGATCAAGTTAAAATATTCCTTTTACCTACATATAGTTTAAAATTTCATGTCAATTTTGCAGTCAACAAAGAACAGCATAAGTTATAAAAGTAAAATAAATTTTTTATTAAAATAGATATACCACTTAAAGTAAATATTAACTAAGTCAGGGGGAAAATAATAGTATAAACAAAGCAGAGACTGGGCTATCTGAATCATGTAAGTTTTGTTCATTTTAATCCTATATGGTTGTGTATGTGTTATGAACTGAATGGTGTTCTCACCAAATTCATATGTTGAAGCCCTAATGCCTAATGTGACTGTATTCAGAGATAGACCTTTAGGGAGACAATTAGGATGAAGTGAAGTCATAAGGGAGAGGCCCTAACCCGATAGAATTGGTGTCCTTTTGTAAAGAGAAAAAGACATCAGAGTCCTTTCTCTCTGCACATGGGCACAAAGGATAGGCCATGTGAGGACATAGCAAGAGGGCAGCTGCCTGCATTCCAGGAAGACAGTTCTCAACGAAACCAGCCTTGTGTATACCTTGATCTTTTACTTCCAACCTGTGAGAAAATAAATGTCTATTGTTTAAGCCATCCAGTCTGTGGTATTTTGTTCCAGCAGCTCCAGCAGACCAATATAGTATGTTAGTCACAAATGAGTATCTTATGGTGCTGAGCTGTGTTTGGAGGTGTGCATTATCAGTCTAGCTGTTTACAAGATTGTTACCTGTGAGGGGAGGATGCCTAGAGACGCAATTGGATCATAGGACTAGAGCTGCTTAAAGACTGATTCATAACCGGGTGCTATAAGCAGAAAGATACAACTGTGCTTTCTTATGTGTTTATCAAAATCATCCCCTTTAACGGTCTTGTTCCAGGAATAGAAAAAAAAAAAGATTCCACAAAGCAATGGGTATCAGTTACAGCTCTTTATAAGTGGACCTTATACATAATCATGCTACAGGAAATATTAAGTGGCCTTGCAAAAATGGGGAATTAAGTGGTCACAGTATTTAAAAACAACAATGTTTTTCTGTCCACAAATACAGAGGTTATTCAATGAAAATTTGACCTTACCATTCCTTGTAGTGAGCAAAAAATACAGATTATCACAGCAAGCTATATGGTGGGCATATAGATCAACATGCACTTCAGTATGCCTTTTTTTCTTTATGAACCAGAGTCCAATTCAACATCCAGATTTTAACAGAGCATTGACTACATGTAGAACCTGCTCTCTGTTCTGGCCCAGGCATTCATGGAGACATTCTTCTTGATGTTACATAGACCCTGAGCTCCCAAACGTTCCAACAAGAAGGATACTACTATTCTCAAAAGAAAGAAGAAGGTAAGTGTTTATTGTTTGTTAAAATGACACATAATTTTGTGCACAGGTAAATCCCATTAAGATAATGGTGAGCATATAAATAAATGCTGAAGGGACTATATAGTGTGGTATTACTTAGAGTTTAAAACATGTATAAATATCATATATCTTACAAATTTAATGTCTGTTATGGGAAATATTGCCAAGCTATTTAAAGGTATTTGCATTCTATAGATAGGGAGGAGGGAATGGAATTGAGGAGGGTACATTAATATCATCGATGGTATCAGAATAGTTTCTTTAAAAAGAAGTCTGATACAAATATAAACAATTTATAGAGTTAGAGTTGATGCAAATATGAGCAATTGATAGAATGAAATAGATTTAAATGAGTAAACAGAAGTCTGTAATGTTATTCTCTGTACTTAAAATTCAAAAAATAATTCAGAAATGATTAAATACAAAAATACATTTTACATATTTGCACATATTTGCCCAAATTATTATTTTAAAATCATACTACTCTTTCAAAATAAGACTGCTGTTGATATTGTTGCTATCAATGTTACTTAACCTAACTACTCTTTGCTAAAAATAAAATTTTTTAAATTGTTATATTTAAATTCCATTTCATTTCAGCCAGACTCTCTAATTTTTCTAATAGTTTGTCATTTAAAATATAATTTCTCATTTGCAGGTCACTTTGTTTCTATTTTTGTTGTTTTGTTACAGTTCAAGTAAAATTTAAGTATAGTAAGGTATAGAGATTTTAAGCACATGACTCCAGTTTGGTAAAATTTGGCAACCCATGTGTATACCACCACACATCAACAAATAGAAAATGTTTTCATCATACCGGAGATTTCCCTTAAAGTTGTTTCTAGCAAATCCCATCTTGAGACACAGAGAGAAGGAGAGAGAGAGAGAGAGAGAGAGAGAGAGAGAGGGAGAGCACAACTCAGGATCCTTTATTTTGTTTCATTGATCTGCAGTCTATCCTCACAACTTGAAATCAGATGTTGTAGGATATAAAACGTTTTTCAAGATTATTTTTGCTTCTAGGTCCTTGTTTCACCATGTGAATTGTTCAGTTAGTTTCTCAATATCTATAAAAACCCATTGTGATTTTTATTGGAATTGCATTCAATCATAGATCCATTCCATTCCATGAATTTTATTTTGTGGTTCTCAGTATATAGTTGTTCTGTGTTTTTTGTTAACTTTATCCTTAAGCAACCTGTCAATGAAATTGTTTTGACAATGTTTGTAATTGGAATTTACTATTTTAATTCACTAAAAGCATAAACAAAGAGACAAAATATCAGGAGAGTGTGAGATTGGCAAAGCTGACTCTGCGGAAACATTCCTTTGAAGTCTTAAAGTACAGGGTTTGCCCAGCTTATCTGATTTTTAAAAGGATAAACGTGGTAGTCATATTTTCTTTGTCACAGAACACACATAGCAATGGTACTCAAGAGAACAACATTTTGCAGTTCTAAGTAGTCCTTGTTATTTTCCACATTAATCAGCTCTTGCTAACTGACAGCAAGTGCGAATGACAAAAGCTGATGAAACACCCAGTGAAAGAGAGATAAGGATTTCAGTGCTTAGGATGACATAATGAAGATATACATAGCTATAAGTGAGTCAAGTTGGCTCCAGATCAGTATGTACATTAAAGAAAAAGAAATTTTTAAAAAGAAAGGGATAAAGAGGTAGGACCCAATTCTTTTTACAGCACAAGATCTATGATCAAAAGCCAATTTCAAATGAAAGCAAAGAACAGTTTGAAGCAAAGTTTAAACAAAAGTGGTATTAGATCCCCAGAAGGAAGTTAGTTAAACACATGGCAACATGGTTTGTCGGAAAAGTTTGTTAGCAATCAGATGTCTAAGGTGTTATTGTCCTTTTGCCATTCTGGTCTGTTAACACTCATAACACTAAATGGGAGAAACTGGGAAACAATTTTACATTTTTGGTTTCTGATATGGATCGTATTTTTTAAGGGAGGAGAGAAAGGTACAATTTGTGCCTTGAATAAAAAGTTATGACTTATCAGATAAAAGTAAACTCTATGGAAAATAGTTTACATTTACTAGGAAAATTGCCTCATGATATTGAATTTTGAATTCAAAGTAATGAGGCTAACTTTCATGATTTGAGTATTTTTTATTTCAGCTCCTTATTGACATGAGTCATTTTCCCTAAATAAAATTCACACCCAGAGCATGTGTCTTCTGCTTTTGGCTTGAGGCTGCTTTAGCTATTGTATGTATCAAATGAGCACGTCATCAGTTCAGTGAAACATGACTTTTATTTAGTTTCTTCCAGTAACACTACTCATTCTACTCAATTTATGTGTATTTGCAACCAGCAAAATTAACCTTCCACACAAAGATTTAAAATTTATCGCTTTGAAATTGCTGTTTCAAATCACACTTTTTCCCCCCACTTTTAGCATATAACGCAGGCAAAAGGTCATTTTTTTGCTTTTCATATAGAATACTTTTTAAAATAATAACTTCTACTTTGCCTATTATATTTTTATTATGTTGTTTTACTATTGTACATTATAGAATTTTAGAAATTGGAACTGAAATAACACTTTAGAGATTTTCTTAGTCTAAGTTGTTTTCTTTCAGTTTAGAAAAACCCTGTAAAGTTAGGCAATTTATCAAAGGTTACTCAGTAAATTAATGGCAGAACCACTGTAAGAGGTTGAGATTTAGCTCTTAATTTAATTTTTAAAAATAAATGTTTGAGAACAAATCTAATGCAATACAATCTAACCATTTGTAAACACTACCACAATCAAGACATAGAACATTTCCATCACTGGTAAAAGTTTCCTAGTAACTTTCCTCAGTTCTCATAATCTACCACCCCAGGCAACTCCTGATTGTATGTCATCGTGCACATTTGTCTGAATAGATTTGTCTTTTCTTTAGCTTCATAGAAATAGAATTATGAAGTACGTGCTGTGTGTGGCTTCCTATGTTCAGCATGACATTTTTTCGATATTAATCCATAAATTAGATGTATTACCCTTTGTATTGCTGAACAAAATTACATCCTGTAGATATAGCACAATTTGTTTATGCGTTTTTCAGCTGATGGACATTTTGGTTGTATCCAGTTTTTTGTTATTATGAACGATGCTGCTATGAATATTTGTATATGTCTTTTTTGCAGATTTATATGTCATTTCTCCTGGGTAAATGCTTTGTGAAGGAATGGCTGGATCATGTTTGAAGTTTATGTTTAAAAGTAAATTTATGCTATAAAGTAATTTTATAAGAAAACCATGAACTATTTTCTAAAGTACTTGTGCCACTTTATAATCCCACCAGGAATGTATGAAAATTCACATCACACTACGTCCTTGATAATGTTGAATTATCAATCTTTTGAAATTTGTTGCTGTTCTATAAGTTATGTAATAATATCTAATCATGATTCTAACTTTGTAACTGCCTAATGGCTAGTGATATTGAATATCTGCTCTTGTGCTTATTGCCTATTTCTATATCTTCTTATGAGAAATGTCTGTTTAAATCATTTTTTAAACCACATTTCTTTGCTTTTATAAAATGAATAACTTATAGAATTCTTTATATAGTCTGTATATAATTCTTTTGTCAGATACCTCTAGTATCACTGTATTCTACCAATTTATGCTTTTTCATTTTCTTAGTGGTGTCTGTTGAAGGTCAGAAGATTTTATAACTTTTAACTTTGATAAAATACAATTCATCATATTTTCTTTCATGATTCATCCTATTGTGCTCTTTGTAAAATATTCTTGCCTACTCTAGGACTGCAAAGGTGTTCTTTATTTTTTTATCTAGAAGTTTTTTAAACCTTTTATGTGAAGCCCATTATCTGTTTGGCATCCATTATTTTTGCGTATGGTGTGAAATGAGGGTCAGGGTTTTTGTTTTTGTTTTTTATATTGCTATGGAGTCATCCAGCAGCCACTGTTTAAAAACAAAACAAAAATGTTCCTTTACCCATGGAATATCATTGCCACTTTTGTAGAAAATTAATTGACTACATATGTTGTATTCTATTTCTGGACTATGTATCCTATTCCAATTATATTTATACCTACCATTATCCTATAATATATATATTCATAATAAGTCTTGAAATCAGGTACTTTAAGATACGTTACATTTTTCTTCTTTTTCAAAATTGTTTTGTCTGTTCTAGGTCCTTGACATATCCAAAAAAACTTTAGAATCAGTTTAAATTTCTACAAACAAAACCTTACTGAGACTTTGATGGAGATTGCACTGAATTCATAGATCAATTTCAGAAGTGACAAACTAACAATATTGAGTTTTCTGATCCTTGATACATTATCTCCATTTGCTTAGTTCTTTAATTTCTCACAGCAATACTTTGTAGATTTCAGTGTACAGATCCTACATATATTTTGTTAGGTTTAATACTAAGCATTTAATACTTCCTCATACTATAGTAAATAGTACTTTATCTTAAATTTTTATTTTGAATTTGTTGGTATTATATAGTATAAACATATATACTTGTATATTTATATATATTCTTGCACATTGATTAATTTATTTTTCAAATAGTTTTTTACAGTGTCCATAGGATTTTTAACATAAACAATTATGTTGTATTTTAATAAACAACTAAAATGTCCATCAACTGATAAATACATAAATAAAATGTGCTATACCTGTATGACAGGATATTACTAAGGAATAAAAAGAAATGAAGTACTAAGATATGCTACAACATAGCTTAACTCAAAAAGATGCAAAATGAAAGAAGCCAGGCACAATAAAATACATTTTACTTGATTCCATTTATATGAAATTTTTGGAAAATGCAAATCTTTAGAGACAGAAGGTAGATTAGCGTTTGGAGAGAGGGTGGGAACGGGGAGTAACTACAGATGGGCGTGAGGCTTCTTTTTGGAGCAATGTAAATATTCTAAAATCAGATTGTGTTGACGGTTGCACAACTCTGTAGGTATACTTTACATAAGTGAAGTTTTATAACATGTATAATATACATTATTAAAGCTGTTTTTTTTAAAAAGTAAATACATAATAAATGGATTCACTAGTTATTCAGATATATATATATATATATATATATACACACACACACACACACATATACCTTTTATTTACATTTTGTTTTGAAAAAGATCTAAGCAATCTTTGTAATTCATATTTTATTTTGGGTGAATCTTTGTGTGAACCACTAACATTCTTGCATTTTATGACCTGGTTTTATACTTCAGTTATTATAGCTTAAGCATAGTTATCAAGCTTAAACATATCATAGCTTAAGCATCTTCAGAATATTCAATAATTAATGTTGATTTTCAACTGTATTAACTTCATGTTAACAGTAGGCTGGGATTTTGATGTGTGATAACTAACTTACTGGCACTATGGGCTGAAATTAGCTGAATACATCTGGACTGACAAAAAAAAAAGAGAACATTTCCTTGAAATGGAAAAAAGAATCACCTGGAGGAGGACGAGTAATAGAGAAGAAGTTTGCTAGTTGCATCATGTTACTGTGTTCTATGACTGTTGATAGTAGATAGAGTCAAATTAAGGCACTGGAACATCAGCATGTATCAGTGGTTCTTAAACTTTGCTGTGCGTCACAATCATCTAGAGACTTCTTGTCTTAAACAGATCCTTGAGCCCTCTCCAAGGAAATTCTACTTAATTGAATCTGCCATAGAGCCTCTTTCCTAAATTTTAAATAATGCCCAAAGACCCTTTAATATATACAATTTAATCAATAATAACATGAAGATTTAAAGTAAAGTTACAGAAAAAAGAAAAACAAGGAGGTACTCAAGGTATAATGTCTATTTATCTCTGATTCATATTTTATTATACCATAGTATAATATTTCCAATAGGGTGAGGCATAGAGGAGGATTTACAAACTGGAAGACAATATGGTACTATGTGTCATAATTCCTTATGCAAGTTCAAATGATTTAATAATTTGTTTTAAGGAAATAGTCAGAAATAAGTTATCCACAAAGAAAACTGTATAATGTATGTTGGCATGTGGTAACAGTGAAAGAAAGAAAGAAAGAGAGGAAGGAAAGGAAGGAAGGAAGAAAGGAAGAAAAAGAAAGAAATGAAGAAAGGAAGAAAGGAAGAAAGGAAGAAAGAAAGAAAGAAAGAAAGAAAGAAAGAAAGAAAGAGAAAGAGAAAGAGAAAGAGAAAGAGAAAGAGAAAGGAAGGAAGGAAGGAAGGAAGGAAGGAAGGAAGGAAGAAAGAAAGAAAGAAAGAAAGAAAGAAAGAAAGAAAGAAAGAAAGAAAGAAAGAAAGAAAGAAAGAAAGAAGGAGGGAGGGAGGGAGAAAATAGGGAAACCTAAGGAAATAAAAATAGAAAAAAGTCAGATGAACTGTCCTGCAATCTGGAAATCTGAACAGTAGTCAGCCACTAAACTCAACCTGAATTATAATATCTAATTATATGATAAAATACTATTTATGAGAATATGGAGCTGGCTTTTAATCCTGCCTCAACCTGACTTTAGTAAGATGGAAAGCTGGGTGACTTACATTACTTACCCAAACCTTGATTTCCATGGGAATAGTCTTAATAATTGTTTGAGTGTTAAGTAAGATGGAGTTTGTAAAACACTTAAGTCATTTCCTAGTATATAGTAATTGCTCATTACATGTTGGCTATTATTATCTGTTCTCTTTGAGACATACTGTGTGGGGTATGTGTGCATATATGATAACTAATTTATATGTCAACTAGACTGGGCCATGGCATGCCCCAGTATCTGGTTAAACATTACTCCTGGATATGTCTGTGAGGGTGTTTCAGAAAGAGATGAGCATTTGAATTGGTGGACTAAATAAAGCAGATGGCCCTCTCCAATGTGGGTGGTCGTATCATCCAACCTGTGAGGACTCAGAACATAATGGTAGAGGAAAGTTGAATTCTTACTCTCTGACTGCTTGAGATATTGGTCTTCTCCTGCCCTTGGACAGGAACCTACGCCACTGATGCTCCTAGTTCTCAGGCCTCTGGACTCAGATCGAAATTTACACCATCAGCTGTCCTGGGTCTCCAGCTTGCAGACAGCAGATTGTTGGACTTTTTAGTCTACATAATCACGTGAGTCAACTCCTTATGTTAAATCTCATATGTTTATGTAAATATATATACATATATATTATATTTGTTTCCTCAAAGAACACTAACTAATACAGTGTTTGTGTGTTTGTGTGTCTAAAGAGAGGGAAAGATAAAGAGAGCCAGAGAGATGGAAAGACACAGCAACAATAAGGAGCTATACATACCAAAAATTAACAGTAGATGTATTTAAACTGAAAAGAACATATTTTTTTTGCTCTTTATTTTCCCAAGGTTTTAAAGACTATAACATATGATGGTATGGGGCCGGGAGGAAAAGCTTTCATTAAAAAAAAAAAAAATGGAGAAAGTATGTTTTCCTGAGAAACTCAATTGGTAATTAAATTGTGAGAAAGATAAACTCTATGTATACCATTCTTCTATATGAACAAATGCAAAAGAGTTGTAGAGCTATTAGATTTCTATCTTGTAATTGTTTAGAAAATATTTCATTGTCTCTAACTTACCTTTTTTAAAGACAAGGAATCAGTTAGTTATAGTTTTGTATAAAAGCCTGAAAGAGTATCGAATTTTGTCACATGCTTTTTCTGCATTTATTGAGATGATAATGTGCTTTTTATCCTTCATTCGGTCAATGTGGTGTATCACATTGATTGATTTGCTTATGTTGAACCATCCTTGCATTCCAGGAATAAATCCCACCTGATCATGGTGTATGATCCTTTTAATGTGCTGCTGAATGCAGTTTGTTAATATTTTGTTGACGTTTTTACATCCATGCTGCCCATTAGGGATATTGGTGTGTACTTTTCTCATGTTTTGGTCTGGCTTTGGTGTCAGGGTGATGCTGGCCTTACAAAATGAGTTGGAAATGTTTCCTCTTCAATTTTTTTGGAAGAGTTTAAGAAGGTTTGGTATTAACTCTTCTTTAAATGCTTGTGACTGTGAAGTCATCTGGTCCTGAGGTTTTCTTGGTTAAGAAGTTTTTAATTGCTGGTTCAATCTCCTTATTTGTTATTGGTCTTTCAGGCTTCCTACTTTTTCATGATTCAGTCTTGAGAGGTTGTTTGTTTCTAGGGCTTTATCTATCTCTTCTAGGTTGTCCAATTTGTTGGCAAAAAATTATTTACAAGAGTCCCTTATAATCTTTTATTTATTTCTGTGGCATCAGTTGTAATGTCCCCTCTTTAATTCTGATTAAATTTATTTGAATATTCTCTTTTTTTCCCCCTTGATTAGTCTAGCTAAGGGTTTGCCAACCGTGTGTGTCTTTTCAAAAAACTAAATTTTTTCCATTTTTCTATTGTTTTTCTAGTCTCTATTTCATGCATTTCTGCTCCAAGATTTATTATTTACTTTCTTTTGCTAACTTTGGGCTTAGCTTATTCTTCTTTTTCTAATTCATTAAGGTATAAAATTAGGTTGTTTATTTAAGACCTTTCTTCTTTTTTAATGTAGCTGTTTATTACTATAAACTTCCCTCTTAGAACTGCTTTTGCTGTGTAAGTTTTGGTATATTTTCCTTTTTATTTGTCTTTATATATAAGCAGGCGGTTGTAGCAAGGCCTCCAGGAGCTAATGTAATATTTTGAAATGATTCACTTATTTTACTAATTAATTTGTTTTGGGAGCTGCATAACTGCATATAACTCTCTGATTCCATTTATATACACTATTGCATTGGATAATTTAGGGCCTCTCTCAAACATCAGAAACTTGAGTATGTAGAAAACAAAAATTGTAGACATTTTATGTGTCAAAAAAAAAAGCAAAAATATAATGTTGGTCTTATTTCTTGGATTTTTTAGAAAATACTTTGTTTTTCTTGGTTGGAAGATTAGCCTATAACAGATCTGCATTGTTATAAAGTGTGGTTTTAGGAGCCAGGTTTCTGCCCTTCCCTAGAAAGTCACCTTTTACATCAAACAGACAATCTGGGATTGGGCTATTGATGAGTTTTACAGAATTAAATAGGCACTCTGGCATTAGACAGGGAAGAAGTTCTATAATATCCCAGGTTAAGACATGGATCATATGCTTAACTCTTCTTATTAAACTCAAATATACTGGCCAACATTTAAAAGAATAAAGATAAAATCTAAGTGGGCTTTTATCTTTTAGTGGGCTTTTACTTCCAAATATGATCAAGCAACAGGGTCAGGATTTACATTCTGCAGTCCAAAACTGGGCAAAAATATATTTTAAAATATTTGCAGATATTGGACAGGAAATAGCACAGGATTGCTTTGAGCCTTATACCCTTATACCCTGCTGGATGTCACATTCCAGACCAGGGAGCAGAGGTATGGATCCCAAACAGAGCCTGACCATTCCCCTAAGTTGAGGTGATCAGAATTCGGAGAGGCTGAGTGAGGTGTCTGTAAGTTGCAAAACAGAGTTCCACAAAGAAGCAATGCTGAAAAAATGCACAGGCATCCCATTGAGTCAGCTGACTACTAAACCATGCATGTATAGGCTGAGATTACACAAGGCTATGCAAAGAACTCACGTGGGGCAGAGAAGTGTTGAACCAGCTGAGCAGAGCGTGCTTATTCATCACCTGGGGCTTGGAGAGGAGATCCCAGAAGGGTCAACCGTTAGTAGTAAGGACAAGTTATCCCTAGATGGAAGGCTGCTATGGACCCACCCACTGAAAGTTTTAACATAAGCCTCTGAGGCAAGGGTACATAAACTTTTCCTGAAGGGCCAGCTGGTAAATATTTCAGGCTTTGCAGGCCACATATGATATCTGTTGCATATTCTTCTTTGTTTTTGTATTATTGTGTTCTTACAATCCTTTAAACATATGTATTGGTTTCTTAGGGCTGATATAAAAAGTTGCTAAAAACTAGGTGGCTTCAAACAATAGAAATTTATCCTCTCACAGCTCTGAAGGCTAGAATCAAGGTGGTCTGAAATCAAGGTGTTGACAGGTCATGTTCCTTTTGAATGCCCTAGGAAAGAATCCTTTCTTGCCTCTTACAGCTTCTGGTGGTTACTGGCAATCATTGGTGTTCCTTGGCTTGTAGATGCATCACTCCAATCTCTATTCCTTCTTCACATGGCCTTCTTGTCTGTGTGTATGTACCTCCATGTGTTTGTGTCAGCTTTTATATGCAGATCAGTGAATGGAATTAGGGCAAACCCAATCCAAAATGACCTAATCTTCACTTGACTACATCTGCAAAGAGTGTTTAAATAAGGTCACATTAACAGGTAAAAGATGGACATGAATTTGGGAGGACACTATTGTGAAAACTCCTGTTAGCTCAAAGGCCTTCCAAAAGCTGGCCACAGGATGGATTCAGTACATATGCCATAGTTTGCTGGTCCCTGGTATAAGTACTGCAACTTTGAAACAAACTTACATTAAACTGAAAGTCTTTATTTCCCACTATGTAACCTAACTATGAAAAAGTCAAATATTAAAAAAAAAATCATTTTTAGATACTAGCATATTTTGTTGTGTAGCATACCAGGAACTGCTATCCAATTAGAGAAGCTAGGAGCAAAGTAAGGTAGAGCGCACCCTAATAATACTTAATTAGAACAGTTCTGTCAAGCTGGGCAAAAGGTGCCACAGATTGAAATGGTTAGTATTCTTATTTTTAGTTCAAAAAACAAAATAATAAGTAAGGTGTTTGTAACACTGACTTAACATCTGAATTCACCATTAAAAAGTTTAGATTAAAAAAAATTCTGACACCAGAGTGAAATAATGAAATTTTAGCACTGTAGTTTCACTGACAGGGTCAGAGGTAATATTAAATAGTAATGAAAGTACAATAAAGAAAAGCTGGTGCTTGCTTTCTAATAGCAGTTTCTAACCTTCATTGTTCTCTTCTCTTCTCCAATAAGGTGGCTAGTTCCCTAACTGCCAGTTTAAAGAGTTTCTTGACTTGATCCTAATTTCATGCAGGTAAAATTCTAGACATATACACCTAGGTCAACATCACTTTTTTGTAAATAAAATTTCTTATTTAAGAATACTTTTACATTTACAGAAAAGTTGTCAGGACAGTTGAGAGATTTCTAGTATATCCTATATCTTGTTTACCCTTCCGTTAAAATCTTACATTCCTGTGCTACATTTGTCACACTTTTGAGCCAATAATGAAATAATATTCTTAACTAAAGCTCATGATTTATTTATATTTCCTTAGTTTTTATCTGAGGTCCTTTTTTTGTTCTGTCTATAATACTTCATTGCATGTAGTCATCATGTCTCCTTAGAATTCCCTGGGCTGTAAATGTTTCTCAGATTTTCCTTGCTTTTTGAGGCATATTAGCCAGATATTGTGTAGAATGCCCCTGTATTCATATTTGTCTGATATTTTTCTAATGATTAGACGGGGGTCATGGGTTTTGAAGCGGAAAACCACAGAGGTAAAGTGTCACTTCCATCACATCATTACAAGGGTACATACTGTCAACATGACTTATCACTAGTGTTTTTCACCTTGATCACCTGGCTGAGGCAGTGACTGTCAGGTTTCCCTACTGTAAAGTTACTCTCCCCCCTCCCCACTTTCTGTACTGTACTCTTTGGAAGGATGTCACTATGCATAGCCTACACTAAGGAGTAGGGAGTTATGTTCCATCTCCTCGAGGGGCAGTATCTATATAAATTACTTGGAATTTCTCTGCAGAGGATTTGTATATCTTCCCCTCATTTATTTATTTATTCAGTCATTTGTTTATATCCATTGGAACTCTTGGTTATTTACTTTAAACTTTGGGTTATAGTACAATACTATGTTTATTTTCTTACTCAAATTCTTCTAGTTCTGGCTGTACAGTGATTTCAGAATTCTTATACCTTGCTCACATGGTCAATATTTACCAACTAAATTGCAGTACCTATAAATATTTCCTTTTGTCTTTAGTCCTACAGTCTTCACTCATTTCCCAAGTTACTTAGGTCAACTCATTTCAGCCCACCCCCTTCAGTGATGTCATGTTGCACATCTGTAATATAGATTCTTTTTTCACAGTCTGCATTCCTTCCTGGGATCCTCACATCTCACAACTGATTTTTAATTTGCATATATAAAGTTCATTCTTAGTACTATAAGGATTGCTATTAGTTTCGACAAATGCATAGCTTTGTTTATCCATCACTATAGTATCAAACAGAATAGTTTCATAGCCACCTGTGCTTCACCTCTTCAACTCCCTTCCTCTTCACAAGCAGCTGACTGGCAACCTCTGATCTGTTTTCCATCAAGAGTTTTGCCTTTTTCAGAATGTCATATGAATGAAATCATATGGTATGTTGCCTTTACAGACTCACTTAGTAATAATCATTTAAGATTCATCTGTGTTGTTTAGATACATGATTCATACCTTTTCATTGCTCAATAATATTCCATTCTGTGAATGTACCATACTTCATCCATTCACCTGTTAAAGGACAACTTTGTTGTTTTCATTAGTTATGATTATAAATAAAGCTTCTATAAACATCTCTGCATGAGTTTTTGTGTGTTCTATAAACATCTGTGTGTAAGTTTTTGAATCAGTTGGGTAAAAACTTAAGAATGCCATTGCTGAGTTATATAGGAAGACTATGTTTGGCTTTATATGAAATCGCCAAATTGTCTTCCAAAATGGCTATACTGTTTTGCATTCCCACCAGCAATGAATGAGAGTCTCTATTATTGTTCCTATCCTTGCTAGTAATTGGTATTCCCGTTGTTTTGGAATTTAGCCATTCTAATATATGTTGAGTAGTGTTTCTCTTGTTTTAATTTGCAATTCCCAAATGATATTGAACATTTTTTCATGTATTTAGTTGTCTTCTGTGTATTTTTTTGGTGAAGTATCTGTTCAAGTCTTTTGCAAATTAATTTTTTTTCTTATTGTGATGTTGAGTGCTTTTTATATTCTGATTAAAAGCCCTTTCTCGGAATTTGCAAATATTTTCTCCCTGTCTGTGGCTTGTCTTTTATTCTCTTCACAGTGTCTTTTGCAGAGCAGAAATTTTTAATTTCAATAAAGTCCAAATCATATCTTTTTCAGATCCATGAGTTTTTGGATCAAAACTCATCAACAAATCCAAGGTTATATAGATTTTCTCCTGTGTTTCCTAGATGTTTTATACTTCTGCATTTTACATTTAGGCCTTAAATTCATTTTGAGTTAATTTTTGTAAAAGGTGTAAGGTCTCTGTCTAGATTATTTTATTATGTTTGTTTGTCTGTTTGTTTGCATACAGATGTCCAAATATTCCAGTGCCATTTGTTAAAAAGACAATCCTTTATCCTCGAAGTGCCTCTGTAGCTTTGTCAGAAATCAGTTGACTATAAATGTGTAGGTCATTCTCTGGGCCCTCTATTCTGTCCATTTATCAGTGTCTGTTCTTTCACCAATGCCATATTTTCTGATGATACTACCTTTATAGTAATTCTTGAAATCATATAGTAATCGTATATCAATATTTTTGCTTATGGTCCAGTTATCAAATTTTGCATGTTAAACAGAAACTAAATCCTTGTTTTTTTCTATGCACTGGATCCATATTTTAATACAGTCCCTTTAGGGTCAGACACCTGCCTATATATTGTCTTTCTCTCTCACACAATTGATATCCTTATTATGATCTCATGTTGAGTGAATAGAGTATTATACCTGCTAACAGACTTCTTTCAAACATTATTACAGTATTAATTGACCCTGAATTTTTTAACATCAGGTTGGATGTACCTATCATAATATGTCTCTTAGAAATCTTTATTTAATATTCAAATATGTTCCTTATTAGAAGAATAGTTATTCTACCTCAAAAAAATGTGCCTTGGGGTAGTACTGAAAGAATTGCTTACGTAGATTTTTTTTTTTTAATTTTTATTTATTTATTTATTATTTTTGGCTGTGTTGGGGTCTTCGTTTCTGCGCGAGGGCTTTCTCTAGTTGCGGCGAGCGTGGGCCACTCCTCATCGAGGTGCGCGGGCCTCTCACTATCGCGGCCTCTCTTGTTGCGGAGCACAGGCTCCAGACGCGCAGGCTCAGTAGTTGTGGCTCACGGGTCTAGTGGCTCCGCGGCATGTGGGATCTTCCCAGACCAGGGCTCGAACCCGTGTGCCCTGCACTGGCAGGCAGACTCTCAACCACTGCGCCACCAGGGAAGCCCCCACTTACGTAGATCTTAATTTGCAAAATAAACTATTCAGTGGGCCCATTATTTGTTACCCAAAATCGTGTTGCGATTTAGCTAGCTAGTAAGCAAGAATGCATGGGTAAAAGATGAATTAGTACTGAAAAAAAAAATAGCTTGCAGTTGTGTAGTCAGAAATAATTTCACATTCAAAAAAGCACGAGTTATTTTAGAATAAAAGTCACAATAGGATATAGCACAAGATTAGAGCAACTTCACTTGCATTATTTGCAAAATTATAGATCTGCTTTGTAATAGAGGAAATAATAAATATTTTTCCTGGCCTTGGGACCTTTATTGTAAAATATTACTACTTTACTTTTAAGATGGGGTTCTTTTTTCCCTATTATTTAATTACTAGATTGTGTGAAAAGAATGCAATTCTTATTTTGTCCATTTTGTAATATCACAATAATTTTGGTGGCAAATTATCGGAAAGACAATAACATCAAATGGTGGTGAGTCAAGGAAATGGATACAGGAAATGGATTTCTGCTCTCTTGCAGTTGTAAGCTATAACTGAACCTATTTTAGGGCCTGTAAAGTAAGAGAGCCGCGAGGAGGAATACAGATCATGACTTCCACAAAAGTGACATCCACTGATTGATGCAGTCTATAGGAGGGAATTTGTGAGAAAGATAGTGTGTGAGGGACATTAAAATCATTTTTCTTGTCAGAAATAAACAGTGCACAGTCTTCTTTGCCCTTGACAACATGTTGTAGACTTAGGTTTTCATTTGTCTTTTATGCTCCTGTATATGAGACAAGTTTCAAAAAATTTAAAAGTAATTACCATCCACAACCTAAAAAATCTCCAGAGAAAATAAGTGAGGTAGGGATCAGTAATTAATTGTTCCTAGAACCACTAGGTCAGACTTCAAACTTCACTTTTGAATTCAACCTACCAAAACTGGTTTTTCATACCCTCTGTCTTAACCAGAACTTAGAAAACCTCCATGTCACTTACTGCCACAGACAGTGCTTTGATCAAACAGAATTCAGCAAGAGCAAATATGTGTGTAATGCTCATGGCCATTTTAGCAGTTTGTTAACAAATGTTTATTCAATAAATAAAGATCAACATTATAGCCTAGTTTTCCACCATATTTTGTATATATAAAATGATCTATACATAGCAAACTTTAGTAACCGATTTGAACACAAGTCCTCAAACCATTTATTTCCCTTTATGACTATGGAAAACTACCCTACAGTGTCATAGCTTCTTTAAAAAAATTGGTCCTTATTATATGTTGTTAAGTAAATTATTTAGAAATTGATAACCTAAGTATGAGAAGAATGAGATTTACAACTGACTTTATAATGAGATATATGAATAAATTAAATTGATCGACGTTGTAATAATTGCCAAAATAGGCAAGATCAGAATATGCTACCATCAGTAACATTATAGCAGAATTTGGAAATGTTGTATTGAGGTTTTTCCTTATTCCATTAAATATTCAGCCATATTCCTTGCTGTATTTTTTTAAAGCCTGTGTCTTATCAGTTATAAAAATGACTTAAATATTTAAAATCTCTTTAATCAAATTATTCAAGACTGTTTGAATCAGTCAAACCTCAAGAGACTTTGTAATTTCATGCACAAGCTAAATCATATTATGTTTTGCTTAATGGAACTAAGTGTTTGGTGATCTCAGTCAATTATGACTGCTAATTATAAACATTGATTTAAAGTGACTTATGTTTGATCTTTTGAAGTAGGTTTCTTCCAACATATATTGCTTCCTCAAATGCTATTGAATTTTAGCATTTGAATGTTCAGTTCAATTACTTGAATTATCCAAATTTAAATTATTAAATGGTAGGTATGTTAGAGGTATACAAATATAATTATTTTTTCATTGTGAGATAGAATAATATTGAAAGATGAGGCAATGTCTATATTATAAAGTTCCTAACGTACTTTTCTAGTTTAACAAAGTCAGAATCGATGTCCATTTATCTCTTTGGGGAAGTTATGTTTTAAAAAGGCACATAAGTCAATTAAAAGAGTTTTTTGGCTAAGCTATCCATATAAATAATAATGTTAAGTTATAACAGCAGTCCCCGACCTTTTTGGCACCAGGGACTGGTTTTGTGGAAGGCAATTTTTCCACGGACCAGGGGGAAGGGGGATTGGTTTCCAGATGATTCAAGTGCATTACATTTATTGTGCACTTTATTTCTATTATTATTACATTGTAATATATAATGAAATAATTATACAGCTCACCATAATGCAGAATCAGTGGGAGCCCTGAGCTTGTTTTCACTTGTCACTCACTGATAGGGTTCTGATACGAGTCTGCAAGCAATTGATTTATTATGGTCTCTGTGCAGTCACACCTCTCTGCTAATGATAATCTGTATTTACAGCCGCTCCCCAGCGCTAGCGTCACCTCAGCTCCACCTTGGATCATCAGGCATTAGATTCTCATAAGGAACGCGCAACCTAGATCCCTCGCATGTGCAATTCACAGTAGGGTTCACGCTCCTGTGAGAATCTGATGCCTCTGCCACTGATCTGACAGGAGGTGGAGTTCAGGCGGTAATGTGAGTGATGGGGAGCGGCTGTAAATACAGATGAAGCTTCACTCACTCGCCCGCCGCTCACTTCCTGCTGTGCGGCCCTGTTCCTAACAGGCCACGGACCAGTACCGGTCCATGGCCCGGGAGTTGGGGACCCCTGAGTTATAAAATACATATGCAAAAGGTTACATTGTGTAGATAATGGAAATAACTAATTATTTGTATTAATATATAGTACCTAAATTATAATGGGGCTTTCTATTGATTTTTTTAAACCAATTGTTTCTCAACAAAATCAATATAGCATTTTAAAAGATACTTTGCTCAGTATGTGGCAGTCCTCTGTAAAGGATACTCAGATGCTAATCTTTCCATTCCTCTCTTGGTTCCACCATAAATTCATTGATACAATGTTAATTCCTTGAAGTGCCAATAGTATAATTGATACATTATAATTAATAGTATAATCCACTATTACACCGTAAAGACAAAGATTAACATTAACACATTAACATTACTTGGCTTCTAGGGTTTTTTTGTGTGTGTGTATCTTTTAAAATATACAAACCAATAAATACAAATAACTTGTAATATTTAGTCCATGTTTTAAAGAGCAAAAAAAAAGAAAAGAAAAATTTTCCACCATTTCTGAGGAAGAGAGACTGGGTTTAAATCAAAGATCTAGGGACTTTCCCCAGACCTCATAATTATATTTGTTCCCAGTGAATTTGAGGTTCTTGATATCTCATTGCAGAAAGAATTCAGTGAGAGACGAAGTGATAGGTAAGAAGTGGATTTATTTAGAGAGAAACACACTCCAGAGACAGAGTGTGGGCCATCTCAGAAAGCGAGAGAGCCCCGAAATATGGTGTGGTTAGTTTTTATGGGCTGGGTAATTTCATAGGCTAATGAGTGGGAGGATTATTCCAGTTATTTCGGGGAAGGGGTGGGGATTTCCAGGAATTGGGCCACTGCCCACTTTTTAGCATTTTATGGTTAGCCTCAGAACTGTCATGGCACTGGTAGTGTCACTTAGCATGCTAATGTATTACAATGAGAGTATGATGAGGCTCAAGGTCCACTGGAAGTCGAATCTTCTGCCATCTTGGACCTAGTTGGTTCCAACCAGTTTTTGTCATGTCCTATGGCTATGTAATTCTTTCAAAGGCTGTGCCCTGCCCTCTTCCTCCTGTTTCATTTTGACCATTGACTGCTGTAGGCAACCAATTTACCCACTTCTTGTATGTAAGTGTCTATTGCATTTTTCCTATGCCTTAGGTGTGTGAGAGCCAGATACCTTGTTTCTTTCCTTTACAAGTATTCAAATGAAGAGTAAGTGTAACAAAGGAAAGGACCTAAGGAGCCCTTCTATGCCTGGATCTAATATAGCTTTCAAATTCCTAGGTAATAAACTTGACCCTGTTGCTATATTGGCATGAGACATTTGTTTGCATTGAAAGGAAACAGTGCATATTTTATGTGAGAGGAAAGAAGAGTTGTTAAAAGAAAAGATGTGGCTATTTAAAAACTTAGCCACAAATATTCGGGTACACTTCTTATTAAGAGGTGGTATCTGTGTTCCCCACCCTACCCCCAACCAGCTCCACCTTGAAGTTAAAAGGCTTGCGCCTGCTTTGACAATGAAAATTATATGACATAACTTCCAATTCTGGGTCATAAAAGGCCACAGAACTTCGGCTTTTTTTTCACTACAAAGCTCAATCTTAGAGCCTAGAGCCACTGCTCTGTGACAATGCCAACGTCACATGGAGAGGCCACATGTAGACATTCTGATAGACCCAGCTGAACCTAGCCTTTGTTTCATAAATTTTATACAGATGCTAAACAATGTGAATTTCACATTGTCAAGGTGTGGATTTTTCTGGCAGACAGTTCCTTGCGGAGCACCTTGATCCTTTGAAGCCTTCTTGAAAACTATAGGCACGCATGAATTAGCTTTTCCCCTAGGGCAAGTGCAGCCTTCCTATTGACTGTGACTTTTCTTGGCCCTTGACTGATTGTAGTCTCACAAGTGTTCCAAGGGGATGCTACTTTCTGACTTTTCCAAACTTCAAAATCTCCTAGTCCTGTTTGAATTCTTGAAAATTTTGAATTTACATTTCTCCTACTGTTCTTTGCTTGGCCTCATGTATTCTAACCTTATGCATACAAGACTTAATATTAGAGGCAGCCTCTAGGGAATGTTTATGCAAATTTCCAAAGCACTCTAATTACTTAACTTTCTCTGCAAAATTACTCTGCCCAGCAAACTTTAGTCGCCTCACCTTCTCCTGTCTCTCCTCAATTCAGCAAGATCTCCAGGAGGCTCTTCTTGGCTGCCCTACCCTCCTTCCATCTCTGCACAATGGACTGGAAAATGCCATCCAGGCAGAAATCCGGGGCAAATTGTGGGGCTCTCCTCATTTCTCTCCCTCCTTTTTTATTCTCCAATATCTGAAAGAAAAAAAGTTATTTCATATAATTTGTCTAGTTTTTCAGTTATTTACAATAGGAGTGGAAATTCAATTATAGTTACTCTTAATGACCGAAGCAGAAATCTCCATTTGAATTTAATACCACAGGCATAGGGCATAAAGTAGGAATACATGCCCATACATTAAATGATATAATAATCATAGTGGTATCCAAATTTTTAAGATATTGTTATATACTTTTTATTCTTTGTCAAATAGTGCCAATAAAACTACTGAAAGCAAATGGCATTTTCTATAATATTACTACAATACTCTTACAGATTCCAATAATTTTAGAAATTTGACATTTTAATATTTTTATGATGATGTTAATAAGAAATATGAAACTAAAATTCAAATACACTGTATTTAATATAAAATTTAAATTAATAATTTAGACTACAGAATATCATTTGATAGCTGAAGAAGTTTCTCTACTCAAAAAATAAGTGTGTGTTGGGGGGGAATGTTCTTTTTCCTTTAAGATATAATTTTAAGCTAGCTGAAAATGGCCTTTTTTCCCTTTGGTAAGAAAATACCATTTCACGACTATGCATAAATATTTGTTCTGTTCACTTTGATATGTTCCATTTTTGAGGCAAAATCTATCGTATTTGCATAGGTAGAGTTGGAAGGCCTGTCAAAACTGTCAAACAGAAATATAAACAGAAATCTCAGCTCAGGAATTGCACAACTATTTTTATATTTAGTTAGTATGTCACAAAATGATTACAGTCATATTGTCTATGCCTATAAGAAAACTGATGAATTCTATATTTGAAATTATGATTATTTTCAAAAAAGTATATAAATTTGCACTTTCTTGAATAAACTCAACAATTCCCACTGCTCTTCTCCTTGACTATTTCCTCCCTGGCAACTGCCTTCAAGCTTGATTTTTTTTTTTTTTTTTCTCATTTCTTGATGCCCTCATTTTGGCACCTCTATTTATAATTCCTCACTGATTCAGTTAACCTCAAAAAGCACTCAAAATTGAGTTGTCAGAGCCAAGAACTGAGTAACAGCTCGGAAAACCAAATACTGTGCAGCTGATCTGTTAAAAAAAAAAGTAGACTATCCAATAAGGAATCCGTCAAGAAATAGAGAATTCTTACTATAGAAAAATATGTAGGTACACTCCTTAACCCAAGAGCACTTTCCAAACTAATTCTGTATATGTACAATTGTTTGGCTCTTCCAGGAAATGCAGGCACACTGTCTATTGATCAGAGTACTTTGTTCAATATCTTAAAAGTCATTACACAGGTTGGACTACATCTTTTGTCAGTGCACAGCACACAGAGAAACAATGATAAAAGGCAATTAGACATTCTAAATTTAAAGTGGGTTTTATTCTTTAAATCATGAAGCACTTCTTCTTCTGAAATGTATATTCCAAGCTTCAAACCTTAACTGTATCAGTAACGACAATGATCTCATGCAACACAGAAGAAACAAGAAAACTGCTCTGCCTGCAAAGACAAATTTGAAAGCTGATAAGAACTTTGAACTGTTGAAGATATTAACATTTACAAAAGAAGCTGTTTTTTGATATGTGAATTTTAGCAAAATTATATGCAAAAACTATAATAATGAGACATGAGTTTCTTATCTGCTAGAGAGAGGAAATTCAGTTGTGGGCTTTGCAACCAAAAGACCTTTCCGTGAACTGATAGTTTTCCCCTTCCAACCAACTCCCCATCTTTTAAAATGCAATAAATCTGATTACTGACTAGACAATATTTTTGCCACAATTATGATTGCCAATCGGGGAAGTATTTTTGAGTACGCTCTGTTGCTGCGCTAGCAAAATATTTCCAGGTGTGACTGATTTACAACAAGAGGTACTAGAATACAATGGTCAAGAACACAGGCAACGGATTCAAATCGTAGCTCTAACGCCTCCCAGCTGTGATCTTGGGCATACCACTTAACCTCTGTGCCTCAGTTTCTCCTTTGGAAAAAATAAAAATAATTTTTAAAAAAGGTTAAAACTCTATTTTCTTCACTGAATTTTCTAGAAAGTTTCCGTTTATAAAAGTAAAGGCACCTGGTAAATACTAAGCGCTAGGAGAGTTTGCTTCTATCATTATTATTATGCTGGTTTTTATCATTATCATGCTGCTGAAGAACAAGCAGAGCTCTGTCCTGCTTTGTCACGGTCAGCAATGAAGATGCTATGGACAAATCATTTAGGAGCATCTCGACGGTGCCAGCGGATTTAAAGAGGCGCTGATCAACGTGGAAGATCACCGCTCGCAACCCCGGGCCTGGCGCCGGGTAGGGGCGCGGCGCTCGATTTCCTTCCCTGCCTCCGCCGGCCCTGGTGCGCATGCTCAGTCCTGTTCGGCCAGCTGCTTTGATTTTTTTTTTTTTTTTTTTTTTCTGGGTGGCCGAAGCGACCCGGGACCGGCTCCGGGATGGGGAGTGAAGCCCCCGGAGCCGCGGCGGCGGCGGCGGCGGCGGCGGCGCCTTGAGGAGCAGCCACGGGGAGGCAGCTGCCGCTCGTCGGTGAGTATCTGGGAAGCGCCACCATGACGTTTCGTAAGAAGGGCACCAAGAACCCCCCAGTCCTGAGCCAGGAATTCATCCTGCAGAATCATGCGGACCTTGTCGCCTGTGTGGGGATGTTCTTCGTGCTGGGGCTCATGTTCGAGGGAACAGCAGAAGTGTCGATCGTTTTTATTACTCTCCAGCACGGTGTTACCTTCCCTGCCGAAGAAGCAGAAGAAAGAGCCACAGCACCTAAGTTCCTGTATCATTATGGTGCCAAAGATTTGGCCACAGTGTTCTTCTATATGCTGGTGGCAATCATCATTCACGCCACTATTCAAGAGTATGTCTTGGATAGAATTAACAGGCGAATGCAGTTACCCAAACCGAAACAAAGCAAATTTAACGAATCTGGTCAGTTTAGTGTATTCTTCCTGGTCTCTTGTATTTGGGGCACCTTCATTCTACTCTCTGAAAACTGCCTGTCAGACCTGTCTCTCTTATGGAGGGCTCATCCCAATAACATGATGACATTTCAGATGAAGTTTTTCTATATCTCACAGTTGGCTTACTGGTTTCACGCCTTTCCTGAACTCTACTTCCAGAGAATCAAACCTCAAGATCTCTCCCAGCAAGTTGTCTACGTTGGTCTTCACCTCTTTCACATTGCGGGAGCTTACCTCTTGTACTTGAATCACCTGGGACTTCTTCTTTTGATGATGCATTATTTTGTGGAATTCCTTTCCCACTTTTGCGACCTGTTTTATTTTAGCGATGAAAAGTACCAGAAAGAGTTTTCTCTGTGGGCCATTGTGTTTATTTTGGGTCGACTCGTGACTTTAATAGTTTCTGTGATCACTGTTGGTTTTCACCTGGCTGGAGGGCAGAATGGGAATTCGGATGGCACTACCGAAGATGTGAACGTGTTGGCAGCTAAAATTGCTGTTCTGTCATCCAGTTGCACTATCCAAGCATACATAACATGGAATTTATTTAATGTTCAGCTTCAGAGGTGGATGGAAGAAGATGCTCCTCTTCAGGCCCCAAGTGTGAAGAAGAAACGGACCAAGGGCAGGTTTTCTAGAAAAGGAACAGAAAATGGTGTGGCAACTTCAAATAGAGTAGACTCTCCCCATATGAGGAAAGAAAAATCTTCATAATGAATTGCAAGTTAATTGACTAATGTCTCTAAAGAAGTCTGCTCTTTACTATAAGATACCTTTCTTCGCTGGAGACTTTTCTGTTCTTGAAAATAGTCTGTGCTGTCCTTGATTTCTGCTACTGTACTGTGTAATGTATTTTTTTAAAAGGCATTTGAGGGGAGGATGATTATTATGAGTGGAAAAATATTTAGTTTAGACTAAGCTACTCATCATCAACATGGTTTAGGGATTGCTATATTTCTTTTTTTACCTTTGAACATTTTCCTAATTTGTAGAGATAACTCCAAAACTCCACATATCAGTGACACAGTTCTTGCTCCCACCAATCTTTTGTAACGTTAACAAGATGGTCTTTTATAGCAATGACATATTTTTAATGTTCTCTTCTAGGATAAAATAGAAAGATTATAAATCTGGAAGTCAACTTCATTAAGTTTTCCGTATTCCCTAATTCTTAGAATTTTTTTTTTTTTTTGAATTGACAAGTGGAGAAGAGATTTGTAAAACCACCAAAATAATGATGTGTTTTATAGGTAGTGGTTGTTAGTGTTACATCCCACTTAAAAAACCAAGATACTAATGGTTAACATGTGGAGACTTATTGCCATATATTGAATCAAAATATCTTGAATCAACATTATTACTAAGAGGTAAAATCATACTTGTCCATTTTAAACACTTGTAAACTGGAAATCAGAAAATTAAAGACTGTAAAAAGGAAATCAGACTTAAATAGCTTTTTTTGATATGTGTATTAAAAATTATTCTTCATGAGGTTTGTAGTAAGTTTGGTATCCACAGCATCTTAGAAGAATATTGTTTAACCTATAAATCATTTTGAAAAATAATGCTTACTTGATTTATATCTATAAAAAGAATGTCATCTAATTACGTGTTGAAAACATTTAATATACTAACCTTAAATAATGTGAAAATCATATTCTTATGAAGGCTTTTCAAAATAGTGTTATAAATATAGCTTTGCTTCCATCTTTAATTGGGAAACATTTATCTGTATAAGCCATATTTTGGAGATATATATGTGTATATATGTATATATATGCATATATGTATGTGTATATATATATGTATATATAGGTATATGTTGTATCTTTAGAGAAGCCAATGGACTGTAGTGGTGAGTATTTATTATATTTATTTTTTTCTCTCAACCTTTAGTTTGCTTTTATTTCCATAATGTGAGTGCTTATATTTTTTTCAGAAGACAATGCTTTAAAAATATGCTAGGATAAGGCCATATATTTCCTATTCCTCTCTATATTCTCCTACCATGTCTCTCATATCTCTGCTTCTGATAACCTTCCATTTGACTGGTTGTAAGTAATGCAACTTTCCCAATCACGGGGGTCCCTGCAAATTAAACTTAATACAGGTATATTGCAGACCAAAGACAGAGGAGCCACGCTTGGCAAAACATTCTTTTCTATTCTTTCTGCTTTGAGAGGTACATAACAAAGCAAGATTGTTTCTGTTTTGTCTGTAGAATCCATCATTCTACTATTTTTTTTTTCTCAGTTGCCAAATACAATAGTTTTGGTAGCACACGCTCTAGGTCCAAAGTACAATAACTTCACTTTAACCAACCACCATGCAATTGTAAAACAAAGATTTTCCACTTCTCATAAGAGAGAGTGGTCTTTCTCACTTCCCTCACTTTTAAAGAATTATCCCCTGTTACTTGTAACCTCATTCCTGGTAACAAATTTCTTATCCATTATGTACATAATTCATTTTCCAATAAGTGCAGGCCTGATTCAAACTGGCAAATGATTGCAAGAAAAGTATTTCCTCACATGACTGGCAATGCCAAGAGCTAAATTGGGATTGACTTTAAACATGATTTGGGCCCAGGTCAATTTCCCTGGGATTTTCTGGGGCTCTGTTCCTCTCAGATTGTCTTTTTGGCAGTAAATGACTACAGATGTTCTAGGCTTCATATCTGCACACTACATACATGGTAGAGAGGAAGAGAGGAAATCTGATTTCTAGAATTCCCACAACACTGAGAGTTACCTTTACTGAATTTATCTGGTATAGGGTTGTATTGGGCTGATTGGTTAAATTAGTTTATATGTTTCACCCATGCAAAAAGGCAAAGCCCCTTTCCTGTAAGATGTGGGTCAACAAGAAGTAGCAAGGTTGAGGACAAAAGGGGGAAGGATGCTGGGTACATCTCAACTATTCATAAGAGTTCAATAAACGTTTCCAGAAAATAAATGTATGCCAAGTAAATTATGAAAGCAACACTATAAATGAAATTCAGCACAATACAAATTGCTAAGTCTCCACCTTTTAGAAATTGCATTCTGAAAAACATGCCATAAGAAAGGTCAGCGTGACAATTTGGTTTCTATCAAAATGGATCACATGAAACAAAAATTTCCATGATCATTATTCAAGGTATTATTAAAGCAGGCATTAGCTAACCCTGTGAAAAGTCAAATAACCAATTGATCACCAAATGTTGTCAAAGTCATAAAGATATATCTGATTATTGAATTTGAAGATATTTGTCTGATTTCTTGGCTTCAATGCTTGCCAAGCTTTATTCTTTAAGTACATCTACAGGTATAGAATTTCTAGGATGGATTTAGAGTGCATTTTCCTTAAAAATTTATTCTGCTAGCATTTATTTAAAAGTGTATCTCATTTTTTTTAACAAATAGTAGAAATGTGTTACTAAATCTACATGTCTCATAAGAAACAAGCACGCTATTTTCCTAGTGATCAGTATAATTCTTCATTTCATTTCAGTAAGGAAGCAACATCCTGCAGATATGTCTTCATTTATCTCTCATCAGTATTTAACTGTCAATAGAGGAAATATGTATAGCCAACAGTGTGCTAACTTGGAATAGATTTTCAAGAATATTAGAGTTACAACATTACTATTTTAAAGCTATCTTGAAGACATAAAATATTCTGACATCCTTTTAATTTGAAAAAACCTGGGTAAAGTTTTAAGTTCTCACTCAATGAGACTAAATGAGAATAATTTATATAGAGTAATAAAAGACTTATTACTGATGCTTTACATAGGAAAGGACATATTGGTGCAGTTCCTGAGATGAAATTCTTGGGGGGAAATATCCTTGTGAATGTGTCATGCGGGGTGGGCTAGGACTTGGGTACTTGAATTACGGCAGAGAATGCATTCCAGTTGGGATCACAGACCTGTGTAATCTGGTGACTTGCCTGTATGAAGAGGATAGATAGTGTGGGTGGGTAAAAGGAAGTAATTGAGGCTTAATAACAGATCAGATTACCAGAGAGTTAATACTCCCACTTCCTGAATTTCTCTGGAAATGGAGGACTTTTTTTTACTGCCATCTTTCAATCTTACATTCTGTAAGAAACTTCCACACAAAATAAGACAGAGTAGTGTCTGCCAATTCCCCTCAATTATGTAGAAAAATTATCATAAATCCATCATACAAAATCCCCTACATTTCTAAATGTTAAATTAGAATTGTTCTCATGATGATACAGTCATATGACTGTCTAAATGTTGGCCTCTAAATCCCGATAAGCAAATCCTTTTTAGGCCCTGCACCACCTCTGGCACTTTTAAGTATTCAATAAATGTAGAAAAAGTCAAACATTAAGAAAGCTGCCTCTGAGGCAATTCACCTGCTTTGTCCCATTGTGTTTGGGGCTACTGCACTGTGTCAGCTAATCTTTTTCATTTTACAGTTTGAAAAATACATTGATATATAAACTGACCATTTCAGGGGATACTTAAAAAACTTAGGAAATGACAGTGATATGTGGTTAAAGGTTTGCTTAAATTTTAACGTGAACAGAATTAAATTAACTTCACAGTAATGATGTGTACATCTTCTATCCATCATAAAAGTGATTAGAGTTGCTGTTAAGGGACATGGCTACTCAATAATTCAGGCAACATACCTATTTTAAATAAAGGGAAAGTGACTTTCCTAAATTAAAAGTAAAAAATACTGAATTTCAATACCAACAGCACTATTCCCCAAATCAAATCAGGTCAGTGCACAGAATCTCATGGCTTCAGGAAAATTTGAGAAAAGAGAACATTTCCTCATGCCCTAAGGCATGGGATTTCACCTGAGCCATCACAGGCTGAAAGTATTTACATCCCAAGATAGATTTATTATTTCTTCCTCTTGCTGCTTTTGTTACCTAATTAATTTTTTAAAAGCTGTTCCTCAAATAAAAAATTACCAAAATACGTAATTTGTAAATTTTAATACATTGTTTTAAAAAATATGTTTCCAGTTATATTGTTATAAATTCAGCAGAGGAAGGTAATAATATGATTATAATCATGGTTAACCAAAGAAGTCAGCGTTAAGCCCTTGCTGTGACCCTTATAGCTGTGTGAACTTTGGAAGACCCCTAAACATTCTAAGTCTTGGATCGCATGTCACTAAAATGACAAAGATATGTATATATTTCAAAAGCTACTATAAAGATTGAAAATATATGCATATACGAAGTCATAAATAGTTTGTGTGTGTGTGTATGTGTGTGCATGTGTATGAATACTGCTATTGTTAAGAGATGTGGCTTAAGATAACACTTGTTCATGTGTTGTCTCTATATATAATTTTACATTTTATAAATCTATACAGTCTCATTTAATACATACACATATTCATGTATGTGTTTATGCATACACATATATGTACATATGCATACACACAGATTTTCTCCTATACATTTACATATTTATTTTTCAGTAGACTTTATTTTTTAGAGCAGTTTTAGGATTACAGCAAAACTAAGCAGAAAGCACAGAGTTCCCATGTATCCCCTGATCCACTCGCCCCACAACACACACATGTATAGCTTTCCCCCAGCATCCTGCATCACGGTGGTACACTGGTTACAATCAATGAACCTACACTGACACATCATAATCACCGCAAGTATATAGTTTACATTAGGCTTCACCCTTGGTGTTGTACGTTCTATCAGTTTTGACAAACACATAATGACGTGTATCTACCATTATCAAAGAAAATAATTTCATTGTCTAAAAATCCTCTGTGCGCCACCTATTCATCCTTCCCTCCCCATGCATTTTTAAGCACTATACAAATGTATGGCATTGAGTTTTCCCTCATGTCTGGGTAGGAAGCAGTAGAAAATTCAAGTATAGCCATAGTTCCACCACTGTATCTAGCTGATATTTAATAAGGAATCCTTTCCCCAAATGTATGAACTATTGTTTACTAAATATATAGTGTACATTACAAATATATATTACTAAAAATGTATATAACTTATCTTCTGAGTAAATGCACGCTTATTAAAGTTAACTAAATTCATCGCAACTATAGACTATTTTTTACATAAATGATAGAAAATACAAATCTATGAAAACCCGTCATATATATTAGTTCTGAATATAGGTCCTTATTCTTGAAACATTTGAAACCATTGGTCTAGGTAAATTATGATAAGAATAAAAATTAAGTTCTTATCATATTCAAAATTAAATTTCAGACCAAGTAAATGAACTAAGCGTTTATTTTGGAAAATCAAAGAGCATCAACAAACATTTTAGTAGTAATCAGTACTAGACAACAAGCTCCATGGTATCAGGTAACATACATTTTTCATCGCCTTCTCGTTAATTAACATAGTGTCTCATAGTTAGTAGTTATTCAAAATTTGTTGAACTCAGTTGAAATAACCTTTTATTTTATTATTAAAACAAATTAGCAAACAAACTTAGTAGAGCTTTCCTTTGCTATCTCCTTTAATATTGACTTCCTCTCCTTTTTACACCCTTTTCCAATTTGAAATATTAATTATTGATGTATTGCTTGTTTATTGCCTGTCTCCTATACCAGTTTGAGGTCTTTGGACATGTGTCCTTAAATCACTAAGGTAACCTTAGCATCTAGCATAATCTTTAGTATACAGGAGCATGCAATAAAAATGTGTTGCCTGACAATAAACTCAATGATTTGGGAACGGAGTATACATTATTTATTGGCCCACACGTGCCTTAAAAAAGCTAAGACATTTAAACTTTAATAATTTGCTGTTAAACCTCTTAAGTGAAAACCCTGCCACCAAATACTAGACTTTCATTTAAAAATGGCTACATGTCATGTGTCATCCTAATGGCATTTGTGATTTGCCAAACTTTTTGAAATTTGAGTCCTTTTCTAAGTTAAGAGTTAAATTAGGGCTTCCCTGATGGCCAGTGGTTAAGAATCCTCCTGCCAATGCAGGGGACATGGGTTCGAGCCCTGGTCTGGAAAGATTCCACATGCCGCAGAGCAGCTAAGCCCGTGTGCCACAACTACCGAAGCCCGCACGCCTAGAGCCCATGCTCCGCAACAAGAGAAACCACCGCAGTGAGAAGCCCGCGCACTGCAAGGAAGAGTAGCCCCCGCTCGCCGCAACTAGAGAAAGCCCATGTGCAGCAACGAGGACCCAACGGAGCCAATAAATAAATAAATAAATGTATATTAAAAAAGTTAAATTAGTGTCTTCTAAATATCAAGCTGCTATTAGAATCCTCAATATAAGAATCAGGATGTCATTTTGAATGTGCACATGAATAGAAGATGTGACATTTGCTCCACATCCTCAGCAGCACTTTTGTAATTGTGAACAAGGGGAAAAAGCTTTTTGAAAACTTGCAAAAGACTAAGGGAGGGAAATGCCTTATAGTGGGAAGGGACACCAAGATTTTATATTGGTCAATAACATCTCACATGCTTTTTAGACATCCTCACATGCTCTTGGACCTCAGAGGAATGGTCAAATCTGAAGACATAAATTTGGCAGTCATCAGCATAATGACAATGTTTAAATCAAGACACTGACCAGGGTCGTCTAAGGAGAGGGTATAAATAGGGAAGGGAAGAAGTTCCAGTGCTTAGCCTTGGAGCATTACAACAGATGGAAATCAAGCTGTGGAATTACAGCCAGCAAAGGAGACTCACTGATGGCTGATGTGGGAGGAGAAAGATCAAAAGGCCAAGGGTACATTGCATCACAGAACCCAAACCTTGAGTGATGGCTGATGAGGTAGTCGAAAAACAAGAGTAAACAGTGTTGGAGAACCCAAAAGAAAAGTGTATTGAGAGGGTGAAGATATCAATTACATCCAATACTATTGAAAGTTCAAGATCCTTAAGATTAGAAATAAATAAAGCCTGGATTTGCAAGATGTAGGTCACTGGAGACATGGGTGAGATCAATTTCAGTGGAGTTATGGGAATGAAAGCCCTTTTGGAATAGATTGAGGAGAGAATGGAAGATGAGAATGTGTGACATGATATTACAAATACATTCTCAACAAATGTCTGTGTGAATTAGAGCAGAGGAATGGAAACACATCCCAGTGTGCAGTAAACAAAGAGGGATATGGTGTCAGGAAGAGTTGGTTTTGATGTTACTGTTGTTTTTAGGATGGGAGAGATTAGAGAAGAGGTGTATATTTGTAGACTGAAAAATAGATGAGATGACAGAGGGGACAAGGATGACAATTGCAAGAGGAAGCCCAGAGGACATGAATCCACTGAAGAAATGCATATACAATGTGGATTCTTGATCTGAAAAGAGAACTTTTAAATTAAATAAATCTCCAGTTCACATATTTTGAGGCAACATTTGGAACATCTGCATACAACAGATACATACAGGAAAATTTTAGATAAATATAAATAGATATGCATCTTATATTTTATACATATGTATATATGTCTTTGCCTTTATTCTATATTCTGTGTTACTGCATTATAGTAGATTTAGATTTATCATTACTACCATTAAAATTCAAGCAGAAGTAATAGTATAAAATAGTTGAAAGGATGGCATTAGTTGATACTTGCCCTTTTTTCCCAATATGTGCTGTTCTAAATTAAGGCAAGCAATTTTTTTTTTCTCTCAGAAAAGAAAAAAATCTATTCAAATGGGGGAGACAGTGAACTAAGCATTTGCAGTTGGCCTCTCTCATTGGCTAACAATTGACAAACAATTCATATAATTCTGTAGGGATTGCATGGATGTCTATCTTGGTCAGTCAGTGAAAGAACCTGTCAAACCCAATAGAGGGTGATTGTCCCAAAAGAACAGCAGATCCATCAGAAAGCTTGCAAAAGTGTGTGCAAATATTATTTATGCAACTAGCCAAACTCATCATTTCTATTAGCATGTATTCCATACTTCTCATATCCTAGTAGTACTTTAGATGTTCAGTTCTCTTAAATTCTTTCTAGTAATGCAACACACAACCATTACTCATAACAGTAAATATGTGTCACATTTTAAGATTTTAAAGTTTTGTTTTTTGAAACACAATTCCAGGATTCCATAGGTTCAGCCGTCTTGTCATTTGGGCAGCTAGGCCATTTATTCAGTGAAATTCTAGCAACCAACCAGCAGATGCCTTTAAACTCTAATCAGAAAGTAGCTTAACCCCAGCAGCCATAAACTCAGAACCTATATAATGCCTTTAACTACAGAATTGCTGTTGGAATTTTTATATATTGCACCACATTCCAAGTTGGAATTGAAATCTACTATAGAGGCTTGATGAAAACGGGTGAAATCTAATCTCTCTAAATTGTAAATCTATTCATACTACTAATTAAAATATACATTAGAAGACAAATGTGTATTTATAAGACAGACTTTTTTGTTTAGCTCTTTATATCTTTAAAGACCTATAGAAAATTTTAAAATGTTATCTTTAACTTGTATATAGCAGAGTCAAAACTGTAACCAAATTTATAACTTGTAGGAAAAAAATCAAATCAATAATCATGAAAGTGCCAACAAGCAGAATTAGCAAATACTGCATGCATTTACATTATCAGCAAATGATGAAAAGATATTTGAAAGTAATATATCTCTAGCTATAACGCACAGATCTTTTTTTCCTTTATTTTACCTCTTGGTACTAATTTTTTTCTCTCCATCCCTGCTTTCCAACAAGTTCAAATATAATGCATTTCAAAGGCACCAGGTATTCATTAGATTCTGAGAAAACAGAAGATCTGAGATTTTCTTTGGAATTGAAGTTTCTGTCTTTCCATTCAGTTATCATGACTAGGACTAAACAGAGCTAATGACAATTTTTTTAAAAAGGAAAAAAGAAAGTATGCTTTATTGAAAATCCACATCAAGAAGAAAAAAAAGTCCTGATATTTTTGATCAACTTAATTATCCATGCCAATAATACTAACTCATAGTAAAACATACAAAAGACTCTGGAATTCATTAACACTACTTAAATGTCTCATTTTACTGCACTTTGGAGGCTGGATTTTTAATATTACTGTGTGTTAACAAAAATGATTTATTTTGAATGTGATTTCTCCCATATAAAAATAGCTTATGTCACACTCTATCACATATATAAGTATTAGAATAAAATAAAACAACACAAATTTTGTGGATAGTTGAGGTTCAAATTTATACAGTATGTCTGATAAAATCATGTGATTAGGGAGAAGGGAGGGAGATACAAGTCCAAAAGATGACAAGATAAAAGTCAGCATGGGAAGGCTTTAGTGTACCCTTTTTTACCTAGGTAACCAGTGACAGTTCATGACTATCACATGGAACAGTCACTCCAGATAAAACAGCATTGCTGTTACTTGAACTTGCTCCAACTTTGGTGATAACAAAGCTCTGTACAATGAAAGGACTGTCCTACTTACCTCTTTAAGCCTAAACTTCTAGTCTGTTGTCTCTATAAAAGAATATGCAATAAAGATTGGGAATCATTTCCCCATCTTAGAAGAAAAGTGAGTCTTAGCAACCAAAATAAATGCAGCTCCATTCCTTAAGATTTATTGTGTGCTTAGTATATTCCAGGCCTGGTGGTGGTAAGCAGAGAGGATACAATGATATGTAACATGCCCAGTGGCAGGTTGTAGTCACGTGGCATCTCATCTTGAGAATCAGCCACAGTGAAATACCCAGAAGTTGCCTAGAAGAGTAAAGAGTCAGATGACCTTGGAAAGACAAATACAGTGGTGCAGTGTACCTTGGCTTCTATAAGGTCTCCGGTGGCAGTGCTGTGGCGAGAGGCTCAGGTACAAATAACATACATCCTGATTCCCGCAGAGCCTTGAGTAGCTGTTCAGAAGAATGAATTCAGTGTTCAGCATCGCTCGCCGCCACCCTCTGAGTCCTCAGCATCAGTGTGGTCAGGAGGGGCAATGCCAAGGGCAGTGGGATAGCCAGAGTTCCCCTGCTGAGTGTAGAGGAATCAGTGAGCTGGGTGAAAGGGTAGGGGTGGAAATGGAACAAACCCTGGTTCAAGGGGATGACATGCTGACCTGTAGCCGAGTGGAGATGGTAGGGGAAGAAGAGCTGGAAGCAACTTGGGAGAGTTTGTGAGACTAGACACTAGAGAGAGGAGGGCAAACTCAAAGGAGTCGATAACTCTAGAAGTTACACTTGTTGGAGTTAAGTCACTCATGAAATTCCCATGCAAATGATGTGCTTGGTGTGGCCTGGAGAAGACAACTAGCCCGTTAAAATATGTCATAATGAAGACAATACAATGTGATAGATCACATGGAAACCATTTAAAAAAAATACAAAAAACGAAGTATAATTTACCAAAATATAGGCCGACCTAAAGTTTAATGTATGATTGTGTGAGAATAGTGGACAACCTGAGAATATTTGTAAGTTAGAAATGGAGTCACAGATATCTACTTCATACTTTGTATGAAATTCTGTGACAGCTGTTTGAATTAATCCTCAATGCCCTGGTGGGAGCATCTCTTTACTGTATCACTTATTATCTTCCTACGTGATGGTCCTTATGTAAGTAACTATGCCCTTCAATAGTCCCCTCACTGGAGTCACTCTGGGAATGTGACATTATTAAAGAAATATACTTGATCCCTGTTTTAAACCTTGGAGAGGAGAAAATGTGACTGGGTTAAATGAAGGTGTCAAACAGGAATAGGGTCTGGCAGGGAAATCTATAGTGAAGTGCCAATCGTTCTCCACTGGGGCAGGGCTATCACAATGACCTCCAACTCATTCTGCAACCTTTTAATGTGCAGCACTGCTCGCCAGCAACTCGTATCTTGTGAAGTTCTCAGAGACTGATTTTGCTTCCCGGGGAAATGTTGTTTATTCCCATCTGTTTTCAAGGTTGTTAAAGAGAAAATCACTTGCCTTTCCATTACCTACAGGCATTCTTGGAGAATGACACCACCATGGCTTTTTTTTAATATTGACATTTTTTGTCAAATAATGTTTTCTTCTAAATTATTCTAAAAAGAAAGAGAGTTGGCATGTATTTGGGGAATGTTTTACATAAAAAGCAACTTCAGTATTGACTCAAATAATTTGATCCAATTGTTCTAATTTAAAACAATAAAATGTAAGGAGGAAAAAAAATTGTCTTTTTAGTTATTCCTATGAATTTTGCTTAAGAAATACTTTTACCAAATTAGAAACTTTTTTTACTATATTTACATTGGTATTACAAAATATCTAGTTTTATTTTACAAAATATTTTAGTTTCTACACGACAGAGTTAATCTTCTTGGTGATTATGACAATGACCTTAAATTCTTGAAGTTAGTAAGCTTTCCTCATTATTTAATATCTGTTTTTTCCCCAATACATTATTTTTAAATATTGGAAGAAAAGAACAAGTGAGCAAATCCTGACTATTACATAAGATTTTGCTGAAATTAATCTACAAATAAAGATTTATGAGACAATTATTCACAAATAATTGACTTAAATTCTCCACTTTTACTATCATTTTTGAAAGTTATGTTTTATCAATTGAAAGACATATATAATAGAGAGATTGGAAGTTTTATATGCTTATAGATATCAGAAAAAAATATCTAACTAAATTTAAATAGCATTATTAGAATAATTAGATTTTTATGTTATTCATCAGATGCAATAAATTATTATAACATCAAATATATCAAAGCTTCATAGCTATTCAAGCTAGTCCTGACCCATACTATTACATTTCAATTATGGCGATCATTGCAATTACTATGCTGTTTTTAATTATATATTTTGATCACTTTCTCCCTCACTAAACTGTGAGAGGATCATGGAAACTGAAAACCTTTGTGGAATGGAACATTTCCATTCGTAAAATGCTTGCTTATTTTTCAAATTGGATAAGCCTGTTCTTATTTATCATGGAAATGGTATTGTTTACAGGCAAGAAATTGGGCTTCATTAGGGTTTAGCAGAAGAGAAGTGTGATAGAATTTCAAGGAATTATTCGGATAAATGCTCCAGTGATCACCTTTAGCAATTATTAGACAATAGTAAACAGCTTAGTGTTCATTATCTTGATCGGCTTACATTCATAATGGATTTAGATCATTTATGGCCAATTAAATCATAACTACTTGAGTATAGAAATCTTATGCTTTTTTATATGCTTTAAATTCCCAGCATATAATATGATGACTTGTTAAAAATTGCACTTAAAATCATATATTTTATTGATTATACTGATAAAAGGGTAATTCTACTTTCAGTGCAGCAAGTATTAACTAAGTGCCTACTGTAACCAATACCACATTCAGGCATGCAGCTAACAGTGAGGAAAATGCAGTCCCTCCTCTCACTGAAGGAGACTAATTATCAAGTGGGTATAATACTCTCTGTTAAGCAATGTAATTGGGTGGGTTTTTCATGCTATGGGAAACTAATCTAGTCTAACTGGTTAAGGAAGAACATCAAAGAACTGATGACTGTGATGAGAACTGCAGGAAAGTAGAAATTAGACAATTTAAACAGTGGAATATACATTTTCCAGACAGAGAAGAGTACCTGGAAAGGCTCAAAATTGAGAGAGGACATGATGACAACATTGTTAGAATATAGAGCACAAGTGAGGGAAGAAAGAGAGATCTTGAATATCATAGTAAGAAATGTATATTTATTTAAGATTCATAAATGTTCATTGAGATGTTTTACCAGGATAATCAGATGATCATGTTTTTTTTTTAAATTTTATTTATTTATTTATTTTTGCTGTGTTGGGTCTTCGTTTCTGTGCGAGGGCTTTATCCAGTTGCGGCAAGCGGGGGCCACTCTTCATTGCGGTGCGCGGGCCTCTTACCGTTGTGGCCTCTCCTGTTCTGGAGCACAGGCTCCAGACGCGCAGGCTCAGTAGTTGTGGCTCATGGGCTTAGTTGCTCCGTGGCATGTGGGATCTTCCCAGACCAGGGCTCGAACCCGTGTTCCCTGCACTGGCAGGCGGACTCTTAACCACTGCGCCACCAGGGAAGCCCGATCATGTTTTTATTTAAGGAAAATCTTTGGTAGTGGTGTGGAGAATGAATTGGAGAGAATGAAATAATCAATTTGAAGGATATTTCATAGAACTATGCAAAAGGAATTATTGTAATCCATACAAAAGTAATAATAAGAATGAAGAATACACATTCCAAAGCTATGAATAGCATAGTCTCAGTAGAATTTGGTGCTAGATATGGACTGTGAGAGAAAAAGGGTGTTAAGGATTTATGACCCTTCAACTCGCTGGCGTGGGTAAATCAGCAGCTGGTGCTGCTGTTTTCTGAGACATTTCTGAGAAAGGAGAAATGAGTTTTTGGACTAAAATTAATTGACTTTTAAAGTATTTTCAAACTGAGATGCTCTTGAAACAAGAAAATTATCAAAATATAGGATATCAACACCACCAAAATATACTGGACTTGAGACGGGGAGAAAGAGCTCAGATGGAAATAGATACACTTTGGAAAGTAACCACTATATGGATGATAAATGAAGTCACATTGTAGGATGAAATCTCAACAAATGAATATGTAGAGGGAAAAATTAAAGGGTTTATGAGATATCGATGGATGGATAGGTAAAGGAATTATATTAAAGGACCTATGAAAGAATCCTTAAAAATACTGAGCAGCATTCCTAGGAACAAGCAGATAGTGTCTTTACCAAGACAAATGCTTAAATAAAGCAATAAAACCAGCGGGATCTACTCCTGGTAACTCTCTTATCTGTGGTCCAACAAAATGCACATTCTAAGAATAGGAGATGTTAAATTATTTAGCAAAAAACAAACAAACAAAAAAACCAAACTTCTTTCATTCAGTTTTCCAGATATTGTTAAAATCATTGCAAAAATAATTTTACAAAGAAATAAGCATTTCACAATAAATCAAATAATAAGTACACAAAGAAGCAAAGCATCATGAACATATGATAGATGACAGAAAAGGACTTCCATATACTAATGTTAACAGATTTCTTGTACTAAACATAACACCAGAGATTTTAAAACTATGATTAGTGTGTTAAAAGAATAACACAAGCTTGATGATATTTTCAGGGAACAGGAAACTATAAAATGTGATGTAGCTGACTTGGATAGAGAATAGAAGTTCAAGAAAAAATATATATAATGAGGAAAATTTAAAACTTAATGAAATAAACAACGAATTAGAAACATTTGAAGCTGGAGGTGATGTCAGAAAAAAATAAGATAAAATAGCACAGGAAACAGGGAAAATAAAGATTAGGATGAGAAGGTCTAATATGTGTTTAGCTGGAGTTCTAGAAAGAGAAGCAAGGGAAGAAGCAGAGGTCATATAGAAGGTAATAGCTGGAAAGTTTCCAGAACTGTCAAACAACACCAATCTTTACATCCAACAAGCCTGTAAATCTCAGAAACATTGAACACACACACACCTAGTAATATCATAGTGTCACTTCAGAAAACTAAGTGCAGAGAGATGGTCTTAAACATTTCTAGAACAGACCATGTTTTCTCCATTGTATATTCTTGCCTCCCTTGTCATAGATTAATTGACCATAAATGTATGGGTTTATTTCTGGTTTCTGTATCCCCTTCCGTTGATCTATGTGTCTGTTTCTGTGCCAGTACCATACTGTTGTGATTACTGTAGTTTTGTAGTATAGTCTGAAGTCAGGGAGCTTGATTCCTCTAGCTCTTTTCTTCTTTCTCAAGATTGTTTTGGCTATTCAGGGTTTTTGTGTTTCCATACAAATTTAAAATTATCTGTTCTAGTTCTGTGAAAAAGACCATTGGTATTTTGATAGGGATTGCATTGAATCTGCGGACTGCCTTTGGTAGTATGGTCATTTTCACAGTGTTGATTCTTCCAACCCAAGAACACAGTATCTCTTTCCATCTGTTTGTGTTGTCTTCAATTTCTTTCATCAGTCTCATAATTTTCTGACTACAGGTCTTTTGCCTCCTTAGATAGGTTTATTTTAGATATTTTATTCTTTTTCATGTGATGGTAAATGGAATTGTTTCTTCAATAAGTGGTGCTGGGAAAAGTGGTCAGCTACATGTAAAAGAATAAAATTAGAATATTCACTAAACCATATACAAAAATAAACTCACAATGGATTGAAGACCTAAATGTAAGACCAGATGCTATAAAAACTCCTAGATGAAAACATAGGCAGAACACTCTTTGACATAAATCTCAGCAATAATTTTTGGATGTGTCTCCTAAAGTAAATGAAATAAAAACAAATATGAACAAGTGGGACCTAACTGAACTTAAAAGCTTTTGCACAGCAAAGGAAACCACCGACAAAATGAAAAGACTACCTATTGAATGGAAGAAAATATTTGCAAATGATATAACCAATAAGGGTTTAATATCCAACATATATATAGATAACTCATACAACTCAACATCAAAAAAAAAAACAACCTGATTAAAAATATGGGTAGAAGAACTGAATAGACATTTTTCCAAAGAGAAAAATGCATATGATCAACAGGCATATATGAAAAGATGTTCAACATTTTTAGTCATCAGAGAAATGCAAATCAAAACCACAATGAGATACTACGTTACACCTGTCAGAATGGCAATCATCAAAAAGAACACAAATAACAAATGTTGGCAAGGATGTGGAGAAAAAGGTACCCCGGTACACTACTGGTGGCAATGTAAATTGGTGCAGCCACTCTGGAAAACAGTATGGAGGTTTCTCAAAAAACTAAAAATAGAACTATTACCATATGACCCAGCAATTCCACTCCTGGGTATATATCTGAAACACACAAAAACATTAATTCAAAAAGATACATTCACCCTAATATTCATAGCAGCATTATTTACAATAGCCAAGATATGGAAGCAAACTAAGTGTCCATCAACAGATGAATGGATAAAGAAGTGGTATCTATACACACACACACACACACACACACACACACACACACACACACACACACACACTGGAATACTACTCAGCCATGAAAAATGAAATTTTGCCATTTGCAACAATATGGATGGACTTGGAGGGCATTATGCTAAGTAAAATAAGTCAGACAGAGAAAGACAAATGCTGTATGATATTTATGTGTCGAATCTAAAAAATGTAACAAACTAGTGAATATAATGAAAAAGAACCAGACTCACAGATATAGAGAACAAACAAGTGGTTAACAGTGGGGAGGGGGCTAGGGAGAGAACAATATAGGGGTAGGGGAGTGAGAGGTACAAACTCTTAGGCATAAAATAAGCTACAAGGATATATAGTACAACATGGGGAATATAGCCAATATTTTATAATAACCATAAACGGAGTATAACCTTTAAATATTGTGAATCATATTGTACATCTGTAAATTATATAATGTGGAACAGAAATTACAGTTCAATTTAAAAGAAAAGGACTGAAAAATTGCTGGAACAAAAAGAGAATTTAAGAACATAAAACAGTCTGAGAGGAGAATTATTTCTCCACTGTGATGATGGTGGTAGAAGTCTGGGTAACATAAACCTCTGTGCTGAGAGAAATTGTCAAGCCAGGAGTCGATATCCAGTAAAAATATTTTTCAAGGAGAAATACACCCCTCTTAGGCTACTCTCAGGCAACTGTGGCTCCTTCCCCGACCTCCTGACTTGAATGTAAGTTCTCCTTTCTGGCCCTGCTTTAGTATCACTTTGACCAATAAGTCTGCGAATCTACAGGGCCATGGGGATATGGCCATCAGAGCCCAGACCCTGCCTCCTTCTAAATGATGCTCCAAGGATCTAGAACCCCAGGATTCTGTGTTGCAATAGCTTCAACTTACTTTTTTAAGCTTGTGCAGAACATTTCCCCAGGTTTATCTACTACAGGCTGGACAAAATCTCTGCTGTAACTCTTGTTGCACACCCAGGCTGTTTGAAGCCAAATGATGGCTGTTTGAAGATACAGGTGGGATTTTGAACAGAGTACAATTATGTGGACAAGTTGTCCACACTCAGGTACTCAGGAACTCAAGAAGTCAGAAATGTAGGTGGGCAGGGCTAGGAGTATCCAGGTGTACTCTTGCACTGAGCTCTGAAAATGTTAAGGGTGGGCATATACAAAAAGATTTTCACAGGAGTTTGTTAACAGTAGAACTTTGCTAAACAATCTAAATGCAGTGCTTTATTCAGAAGGCAAAATAAAAGACAAATTTAAAAATACTCTACTATTCAAAAGAAAGAATAGAAAAATAAAAATAAAACAAAACCAATAGAAAATATAAAATAGGGCTATAGATCAAAAAATAATCAGTAATCAGTTTAAATATTAGTATAAATCTTCCAGCAAAAGATAATCAGACTAGATGAAAAAAATATACCCACCTTTACACTGTTTAAAAGAAATACATGTAAAATATAAGAAATTAAAATGTTGAAATCCAAGAACACACACACATATCCAAATGTGTGTATATACAAATATGTATATTTATATTTATATATAAATTCTATACAAAAGAAATGGTTGTAGCTATATTAATATCAGACAAAAGAAACTTTAAGGGAAAAGGTAATACTGGCTACCTGTATGAAAACTTCATGATGATTAAAGCTTCAATTTATCAGGACACTATAACAATTTTAAATTAGCATGCACCTATGAATATAACTTTGCAATTTATTTTTGGGTCAAGTTTCTCTAATTTCAAGCCACAAAACAAATAACTAACTTAGATAGAAAAGAAAAATTTTGATACAAAATGTATTGATTAGCTCATGGTGTTGGGAGGGCCCCAGACAATTAGGAAATAGAATAGAATGCTAGGCCTTAAGACCTGCAGCCAAGGACATAATTCAGGGAGCAGTCAGGGTCCTGTGCCACAGTAGGCGCTGGCACTGCAGGGCACCGACACTGCTGTCTGACACAGCAGCTGCCAACCCCTGATGCCAGCAACACTTCTGCTGGATCTGCCTCAAAGAGTCAATTATATAATCTCCTATTTACCTTTGTGTTACTTGTTTAATATCAGAGGTCCACAGGAGGAGCACTTCTTTGTGTTTCAGCTTTTAGAGATCAGGGAAAGAGTATCTACCCCCTTCGGCTTCCTTTGGGGATAATGCAGTATTGTATCCTCCTTTTTTTAAGTTTTGCTTTGATTAGGAGTGGAGTAAAGAGCTTCAATCATTTAGGTAATTACCCCCATTTTCTGAGATACGAAGTATTACATAATTTCCTAAAAAATATATGACCACCTAGAATGAGAAGTGTGTGTGTGTGCGCACGTGCCTACTTAAGAAAGAAAAACAGAGCCAAACATCCTGACTACCAGTTCCTTTCTGTGTTCTGGCTACACCCCTGTACACTCTCACACACACACACATCCTCCCTGACACACACATTCGTATAGCAGTGATATTTAGTAAAAATGAAATGAAATGAAAATTAAGGTATATTAAGAAAGACTATCAGCCTAGCTAATAACAGAATAAAAACTTCCCTCAAAACTGTAGCCTAAGGTTCAAAGATTCAATTTTTCATGGAAATTACCACTTAGAATGAATTCTACTTGCCTTTTCATGCCTAACTCTGAATGGGATTTCTAAATGATTGATTCATCTACAAGAAATGTTCCTAAAATCACCTTCATAATTAAAAGAATAAAATTCAATTTCCTAACAAAAAAGACTGTCTCACACTCACTCCTAACACACACACACATGCACGCACACACATATCTTATAATATTGAGATCTTTGTATATGGAACTCTGCCTACCAGTACTCGCTTAGCCTAGTCATAAAGAAGCTGCTGGCAATTTGACAGGGAGAGGAAAGTTGACAGCTTCTCATCAAATATCAAGCACTGCTGTGTTTCTAATGTCAACCTGGATATGACATTTAATTTTAAAAGTATCTTAACATAGGTCTACACACAATAAAACAGATAGCAGCTACAGAACATTTTGTCCTATTTAATGCTTAAAAAAGCCTCTTGCCCAGAAGGCAGAATTATTTTAAGAAAAGCATCAGTGCTATACCTCTGGGAATACTGGCAGTACTAAGAATAAAGCATTTTCACAAGTTCAAGATATTGGATTTACCTCATAAAGAGAAAATAATGGTGTTTAATAAGAACATTGGATTGCTGTGAATATAGAATTTCTATTGATACGTTTAGTTACCAATTTGGATAAAAGTATACTCCACTGGCATGTGCGTGTGTGTGTGTGTACATATGCATGCTTATGTGTGTGTGATCATTCATGCATACACATGTATATGCATAAACCATACCTATATCATATAAACTCCGGCAATTGAATCTTATAGATTGTATCTTTCTTGAAAAATAAGGGCTTTAGCAGCTCATGAAAAATATTTAGAGATTAGAAATGACAATATATTTTGATTTTACAGAAAAACAAGTACATTCTTAATATAACATAATGAGGGCTAGATAGACAATATTTTTTCACCATATTATCAACCTAATAAAAATGCTTCAAATTTATTTAAATGTGACAAGCTAATGAAAAACAACTTTTGGTAAATAACAGCAGATTTCAGTATGTGGTTTTCAGTGTATCAGATTGTATTAGGAAATGAAAGTTTAAGATTTTTCATTATCCTTTAAACTTCAAATTAGTCAAATTATAAAACACTAGGCTGAATTTAGCACAATCAAAATTATAATCAAATTATTTATTTATTACCATAAAAAGACTTCGAGTAGCAATGTCTTAGAGTAGCAAATATAAAGTCTGGTCTAAAATACTAGCTCTTTCCTGTGCTAGTAGTAAACTTGGCATTACCATCATGTCATGTACATTCCTTAGAACCCCCTTCCTTCAGTGGTTCCAGATTAGAATTTGCCAATGAATGGCCCTCACATTTGTCATAAAAAGCAGAAGAAAAGAAAAGTCATTATACCCTTGTGAGATACTGATGGCCAAACATGGCTGCTACTCAGCTTTATCTGCAATTTCCAGCTTCCCTACTGCAAGTTGAGACAGTAGGTAGGACCATATCCAGATAACTGAAAATTGTGGCATTACCCCTGCGATCATTTAAAAGCCATTTCATTTGGCTGGCCAGGCTGATGGTTTCTGTGACTGTTTCTCTGACCTTCCAGCAGCAGCCTCTTGGCCTGCACAGCCCCCTCTCTTTCTACATGTGTGGAAGTCCGAACTCCTTTATTAAACCGTTTTGTCTCATAATATTTACTATGGCTCTACTTACTTGTGAAAATCCAGAGTGATGACGTTCATTAAAAGATGCAATACTTAGGGGCTTCCCTGGTGGTGCAGTGGTTGAGAATCTGCCTGCCAATGCAGGGGACATGTGTTCGAGCCCTGGTCTGGGAAGATCCCACATGCCGCAGAGCAACTAGGCCCGTGAGCCACAACTACTGAGCCTGTGCGTCTGGAGCTTGTGCTCCGCAACAAGAGAGGCCGCGATAGTGAGAGGCCCGCGCACCACGATGAAGAGTGGCCCCCGCTTGCCACAACTAGAGAAAGCCCTCGCACAGAAACGAAGACCCAACGCAGCCACAAATAAATAAATACACAAATACTTAAAAAAAAAAAAAAGATGCAATACTTAGACCTTAATGACCTACACTGAAGACCTGTAACAATAATGCAAATAAAGTAGCTATATAGCATTTAGGTATTTGCTCCATGTGCCATCACAAGGCAAGGCTGGCCTCTTATCCAAATAAACAACAACAACAACAACAAAATCAAAAAGCAACTACCAAAAGAGCAAAAAGCTCTCCTTCCATGTGGAGGTTAATGACCTAAATTTTATTTTTTGATATCCCTTCTAGATATGTTTTTATTTCCTCTTACATGGGAATACTTGAAGGATTATTATCCTAAATGACAGCATTCACATATATCTCACTATGAACAACAATCTAGGGCTGTATTCTCTACCAGGGCATGCCATTCTAATGTGCTTTATTAGTTTACTTCTATCTGATTTCAACTAGTCTCTTCAAGCAGAGAATGGTTATATCTTTTGGCTGAGACAAGACTTAAAAAATGGTCTTTAAAACTAAATACCAGTGTTTCCTTTGTGGAAAAAAATACTCAGAAAATATTTTGTCCTTTACATTTTAATGTACTCTGCTTGTGGGCAAAGACCAAGCCTTGTCTGTCAACACACACACCTTTTGCCTTCTCAACCGCAGTGTACAACACAGTACCTACACATAAGTACCTACACAGTACCTACACATTCTCTCTAAATGTTTGTAATTTAAATAATGAAGTTTAGGTTCAGGTGAGGTGAGGGACAGAGAGGTTGGACAGAGAGCCATACCTCTGGGTAAAGTAGAAACACTATGGTTAGATTATATTTACTGCATAGATGTGGTAGGACCAATCCATGGCATGGTAAGAATAAGAACAGAATGCCAAAGATATTCTGTCTTCAATCAGAGGCTACTCTGTTACATATACTTGTGTAATTACATATACACTCATCTGTATAAGAAAAAATTAAGCCATTATATTTTGCTTTTTCGAACTTGTCAAAATTATTCTGTATGTTTCATAAAATCTGATGCTTGCAATAATCTTATATAGGAGAGAGAGCCACTACTGACATAATCAAATTTGAACTTCTCATATATCTTTTCTCTAAGAAGCTTTTGTTTTCTATCTCAAATCAAATTATTCACTCCCCTCTTTGTGACCTCATTTTATATTAAACCAACTTTTATCATAGCAATTTTAACATTTTATCATACTTGTTTCTTTACTAAACTGCTAAATTCCTACATTGTGCCTGCCTTGGAGACAGAAAGCTAGCATTGAAAATATGTACTTCTACGTCAACCAGGATAGCCCTAAGAGAATTGCTTGTTTAATGAGTGAATGAATGCTTTTGAATAAATGTAAGGAGAAACTATTTTTTCCTATAGGTTTGTACATCCAAAATTATTTTTATTTGAAGACTTGGATAGAATGTCCTTCATTTATAATCAGACAAGGGAGAGGGCACAGATAAGGATAACGAAGAATATTTGGCTCATTACACCCAAAGTGAAATAGACAGTGTCAATGAAAAAAATGTTGCCTGCCATATCACTAAACAAAGGATGTTGCAGCCATCAAGCCATCACATTACAGCCATCCCCTGAAGGTGCCTGAGGGACCTCAGGATAAAAACAGAATGCCTACCATCAAGCCATCAGCTACTGCAGCTATCCCCAAAGGTGTACCCTGAGGAGCATATCAAAGGAATGATTTCAATGAGGCCAGACTTTTGCATCTTCCCATACATAGAAAAGGGCTAAATTCATTAACTTGAGATTTTTAATTAACAGTAATCTTTTGATGTTCCGACTATCTGGTCTTTGTTGCAAAAACTCCTGTATATCTTGGCTTCTCCCTTATCTCTTCAGAGAAGTCTCTCAGAGCTATCTGAGAGGCTGATTCCTCTGCTTCAAGTCCTCTGTTTTGTTGCAAATAAAACATAATTCTCAACTTTTAGGTTCTGCATTATTTTTCAGTCGATAATAACATTGATCTACCTCTGCACACTCCATCTCTGTTTGTCTGCAATTATCGTTTTTACATCTAGTAGTAGAAAAGGTATTTTTGTTGGAGGGAAAGCTGGAGGGGAAAAGAGAGAATTTAGGGTAGATGAGGACTTGTGTATTTCCTTTGTGGCACCAGGGAAGAAACTTGAGCAGCTAGGAAGAAGAGGTGAGGGCCACAAGTTCCCAGGATTGCACAGGAAAATTATGCAAGTCTCTGGCCAGGAGCACAGCTGCTTTGATAATCAGATGATCACATGTGATAACAGGTTGAGAGGAAACAATTTTTTTTCTGTCACAAGGGTGAGCTCTGCATCATTCTGACTCTAAAAGGAAGAGAGGTACTCAGAGTACTAGGTGATAGCGTTCCTGGTAGTGATGCTGTCATTTCAAGATGGTGACTGGCAGCGGTGAGGTTTCCACAAGCAACTGTGTGCAAAGTAGGTGTGGGCAAGTGAAAGCTGAAGCAGGAGTGGAGGCCAGGGTAATACAGTGTGGGGGTGAGAGTTCATAAATTCACAGCTGGGTGTGTGCAAAAGGCTCCTCTGAGATGCCCAGAAATAAGTCTAGGATGCCATGGAAGGGAGAGCTGGGCTCACACCATTACATAGGTCAGAGCTATTAAACTCAGAGTCATTTGAGTAAAAGCACTGACAAGCAATTTTGAGGACCCAACTGAAATTGGAACTATAAATCTGCCCCACCTGGCAGAGTTATGTGATTTTTCTGCAGGAAAGCTCAGGAGCTCAGAAGATGGAAAATGTCTGTGATTAGAGAGATCCAGGTTGAGAGTATGTTTGGAAGAAGTTAGAAGAAATGCAGGAGAACAGCGGTCTGAATATAAGACTAACAATAAATGGCCAGATAGGATGATGAAGTTCATTAGGATGTAAAGCCAAGAAGCATCATATGAAAAAAAAAAAAAAATTGAAAGGTTTAAAGACCCAAGTGAAGAATAAAAATATTGGGTTGGCCAAAAAGTTCGTTTGGGTTTTTCCATAACAGCGTATGAAAACCCCGAATGAACTTTTTGGCCAACCCAATATTTAGTGGGGATAAGCATTTGTTATCAGAGAGAGGGATTTAGGATATAGTTCAGTTTACAGGATTATAAAAGCAGACTTTGGCTTCAGGCGTAGTTTACTGAAGAAAATGATGTGAAATCATAGTCATTAAAGTATAATTCAGAATGCAATAAAGTTACCTGGGATAGTGAAAATTGTGGAAGTAGAAACAAAATGAGTGAGTCATTACATTCTCAGAATGAAGGACTACAGCCTGATATTTAAAATATGTATTAATTAGGAAAAGTAACAGTAACTATTCTTAATATCCTCAAATTGAATTCATCAAAACAAGAAAGCTTTTTCATTCGCAACACAGTGCAAATGAGTGTGTGGCTGGGCGATAGAGGCACTCAGGATTTGTCCGTTCCCTTGAGCCCTTGGCAGGATTGGCTTCATCTGGCTGGGAGACAGGGAAGGGAGAGAGGGGGGAGGTTCTATTGAGATGTTTCACAGGCCAGCCCCGGAAATAGTACACCTCAGGTTCATTGACTTTCCTTTGGCTGGAACTCAGAAGGCAAATCGTAATTGCAAGAGAGCTGAGAAATAGAGTTTAGCTGTGTGCACAGAAAAAAGAGGAGAAATATGAATATTGGCAGCATCAACATTCTCTGCTGCGGCAGGTGATGGTGAAAACATTGCTGTGTGGTATGAATCTCCAAGAAAATGAATTTACAATGGAGAAGAAGAACAATAACCACAAAGGTCTAGCGTAGATCTAGGAAAATTCTTAGCTTGTTCCTGGAGAAAGATTTTGTGAGAAAATAAGTAACTTTCTGAGGTTATTTTCAGGAGCAAATATTATTCAAATGAGGGCTCTAAATACCATCTGCAAAAGCAATGAGAATGGATTAGAACTTTATAGGACACAGTGTCAAAGGGAAGATTAGTTGTGAGTGGCGATACTCAGAAGAGGGGACACTAGATGAGGAACTAGATAAACGGATGAAGGAAGGATTCTCCCCATTGGCATCATGGGGTAATATGGAAAGGAGAAAGGACAGTCTGACAGGGAAAGAATACTGGGGTGATATATGCCAACAATTTCAAATATAACTTCAGTAAAATTAAATTTTTAATTGTGACTATTTCTGTAACCAGGTGCCCCATGTGTCAATGGTTGTGAAGGCAAGGAGGTAAAAAACTTCATCATCAACATTTCTGGTGGTATATTTCTGTGATAAGAGCATAAAACAATATCTTACTTACTTATTTTCAGGAAATATTTAGATATACTGTGATAAATCTTGAGTTACTAATTATTTTATTCTCTATACTTTTACCTATCCTTTCAAAGAATACATGTTTATAGTCTCTTGCTATTTGCTTGGCCCTGCTGGAGAACAAAAATACAGGACAATTTAACCTCAGAGTGAGAGACACCACTTAAGTGGATAACACATGCACACCCATACATACACATACTCACACACAAATTAGAGAGCTTATTTGGCTGTCCAGGAAACACATGCATATGTTGTGGGGCAGGCAGTAGATACAAAGTGGAAAGAGTGCAAAATAACATGCTTTCCCAACAGCAGGCCTTTCTAGGGAAATTCTAAAAATTCTAGAGTTTTGTGTTGATGAGAAAGAGGAAATACATGAAGAATTGGCAGGAGACAAAACTATAAAAGTTGGTACCTGCCAGAGCATGAAACACCTTTGGCTCCATGTTAAGGCATTTAAGCCTATAATGACTCACTTAAGAACTATAAAGGGAGAAATGGCTTTGCCAATGAACATTATGGGAAGATCACTCTGGCTGTTGTGTGAAGAATGGAGAGGAAAACAAAAATGGTTGTGAAATTTATTAGGAGGTTATTCCAGTTGTTCAGGTTAAAGTGGTAAATCCTAAACGAGGTTAATGACCAAAATGAAAGTGAGAGAAGAGAATGGATATGAGATGTTAAGAGTGCAGATTCTGTAACTCGTGGCTGACTGAAAGTAGAGGATGAGTGAGATCAGAGAGACCAAGAGTGATAGTGGCTGAGTGAGTCCATTCACTGAGATGAGGAAAACAGGAGGACAAGATCATATCATAAATATCTTGCTTTGAGATACCTATGTGGAGATGCCTTATTGTGTATGAGGTCACCAAGGTAGATAACGTATAAAAGGATTTGGAAACAGAAAATGTAAGAGATGATTGGAGGAAGAAAGTAATATAAAAAATGAAATAAATGTGGGAGGGAAATTGGACACTGTAAACTTACAGAAATGAGAAAAAAGTTTCAAGAAAGAGAATGGTCAACAATCACAAATAATGCAGAAAGCTTCAGGAGACAGGAATGTGTTGAATCAACCTTATGAGCAGGATGACAAAACTATTATCTTAATAACACAAATTGCAGAGGCATCGCAGAGGTCAGGGTGATGGATTTCTTAAAAGAATGATTTTTTTGTCAATACTTTTCTGTAGTAATATCTAAACCAGTAGTGTCCAAAATTTGATTTCATATTTCTTTTGTAAAAGTAATTTGAACATGCTCCTTATGTACGTATATTGAATGCATAAAGAACAAAGATACTGCTCATGCTGTTTGTTAGAAAACAGCAAACAACAATAAAACAAATACAACAGAAAGTGTGATTGGAGCAGCAGAGTGTATCAAAGAGATACTCAGTTAAAATAACATCTGGAAGCCAAGAGTAAAATACAGTAAAAAGTACTGGAGTTCTATGTCAGGGTATTTGATTTATGTCATCTGCCTCAATTCCTTCCCATAGTTGACTTAATGTTTAGGAAAGATTCAAGCTGAGAGTAAGTGATTTTTATTATGGACGTAGGCTTAAAATAACCAAGCCTGGAAGAGTGTATGGCTAATAGTTTCCTAAAACAGGTTACAAGAGTGACTCCAAGGCAAACCACTGTGGGTATAAGGGAACTCTATCCATCCAGAAATTGCTTGAGACGTCCTATTTCACTAAAACTAAATAATCGAATTCCTTATATCGCTAAATGTTTTATTTTTTCTGAGAACGGCAAATTATGAATACAGTAGTGTTCCAAATTGAACATTAGTGAAGATTAGCACAAAGGTCTTCCAAGTAGTTATGGAAGTCATGGACTTATTTTAAATTTTAACTTGCTTAATGATAATCATATATTTTCTGAGGATTAGGATAAGGTCATGCATTCTCTTATTTTACTTTGTAAAATAAAATATGGAAACTCTTTAATTCTACTATGGAAACTAAAATGTATCCTTTTGGTGAAAGGTTTTTCAAGGAATCTCAAGGAATAAACAAGAAGGAATTAGTTGGTGTAGAGGGAACGATGGTGACCTGAGGAGTAAATAATCATAATCATGGCATCTTCACATTCATGATAGCTATGAAAATGAAAACAGGTCATAATTACTCATGGACCCTAGAGTTTAGGAACACAGTCTTTTACAAATTCAAACACAAGTGATTTATTTCATGCCTCTCAAACGGACAATATCTCAAGCAGTCTGGATAGCACTAATGTTTTTAAAAAGTATATCTCTCTGTGCAATTATATATGTCCTCAGTGTGGAAAAAGAAATAATGGTGTATTTTCAAAGTTAGTACAGCTGCACCCGAGCTCAGAGGAAATTAAAGGGTGAGAGAACATTTACCTAAGATGCAAATAAGGAAAATAACACATATGAAGAATTTAAGAGTAGCACAGAATTTTAAGAATAATATCAGAAGGTACAAAGCCTCAATAGAGCTGATCTTATGAGATTTAATAATTGCCAATTGCAATAATTGCTTTTTAAATGTATTCCGAACCAAGTGATGAAAGAATAGTTGGATCACTTCTTAAGGCTGATGGTGTAATGTTTATGGATAATATTGCTGTAGCAGAATCCACCAATTTCTATTTGCTTCAGTTTTCTCCAGAAAAGAGACTCTGAACTGAAAAGTATATAGGAAGCATGTGTAAGAATGAATTACTATCTAAGGTGAAATAAGTGATTGTAATATCGCCCTAACTTCTCTTTATAAATTCAAGTCTGGCAATTCCCTGGTGGTCCGGTGGTTAGGACTCCATGCTTCCACTGGAGGGGGAATGGGTTCAGTCTCTGGTTGGGGAAGGGAATGAAGATCCCTCAAGCTGCATGGCATGGCCAAATAAAGAATAAGTAAATTTTAAAAATTCAAGTCTCCTGGCTAAAAATAATTACATCTTATTATACCAAAAGTAACTGCAAATTAATTGTTTGGCCATGGAAAATAATTACTGAGTAATGGTGAATAAAGTAAAAGTTACCAGAACAGGCAAATGTGATTATTTTAATCTGCTCATTTTTATGTTGGTTTAGACATAGATGATGGATCAATACTTTAACAAAAGGTGATATAACCACTATCAGGGGAGATAGATTCATATTTATAAAATATCCAGTCCTTTATTCTTAATCTTGCTCCATTAAACAATCGTGGCAATGATATTTTCAGAGAAATAAAAAGCAAGGTCAGCAATTTTTTTGTGTACTTGTAGCTGAGGTCAAGACTATCTCAACAAAAAGGAAAAACAGATGGTAATTTAAATCTTAAACTTTCATTCTGTAGTGCTTAATACATTCTTTCATCTACCCCTCAAATTAACCCTGTAAATTAGATACAGGCATACCTCATTTAACTGGGCTTCAGTTTATTGCACTTTGTAAATATGTGTTTCTGTTACAAATTGAAGGTTTGTTGAACACTATGTTGAGCAAGTCTGTTGGCACCATTTTCCATCAGCATTTTCTTACTTCATGTCTCTGCAACACATTTGGATAATTCTCACAATATTTCAAACATTTTTTCATTACTGTTACATTTGTTACGGTGATCTGTGATTAGTGCTCTTCTATGTTAGTATTTTAACTGCAGATGTGGTGGAAATAGCAAGAGAACTAGAATTAGAAGTAGAGACTGAAGACGGGACTGAACTGCGTCTCGTGAAAAAACTTTCATGGATAAGGAGTTGCTTCTTACGGAGGAGCAAAGAAAGTGGTTTCTTGAGATGGAAACTACTGGCAAAGACGCTGTGAAGACTGTTCAAATGACAACAAAATACTTAGAGTATTCATAAACTTAGTTGATAAAGCAGTGGCAGGGTTTGAGAGGATTGACTTCAATTTTGAAAGAAGTTTTACTGTGGGTAAAAAGCTATCACATGGCGTTGCATGCTACAGAGAAACCATTCGTGAAAGAGTCAATCGATGCGGTGTACTTCATCGTTGTCTTATTTTAAGGAATTGCCGCAGCTTCAACAAGCAGCACCCTGATCGGTCAGCAGCATCAACATCGAGGCAAAACCCTCCACCAGCAACACGATTATGACTTGCTGAAGGCTCAGATGATGGCGCCCATATTTTAGCAAGAAAGTATTGTTTACTTACGTACATTATTTTTTTAGACATAATGCTATTGCACACTTAATAGACTACAGTGTAGTATAAACACAACTTTTATATACACTAGGAAACCAAAAAATTTGTGTGACTTGCTTTATTGTGATATACGCTATATTGTGGTGGGTCTGGAACTGAACCCACAATATCTCTGAGCTACACCTGTATTGTTCTACATATTGTGATAGCTAGTTATGTATCAACTTGACTAGACCACAGAGTTCCCAGTGTTCAATCAAACATTATTCTGGGTGTGTCTGTGAGGGTATTATTGGATGATTTTAACATTTACAATTGAAGGAAATCCTCTCAAACCCTGCCACTGCTTTATCAACTAAGTTTATGAATATTCTGAGTCTTTTGTTGTCATTTGAACAGTCTTACAGCATCTTTGCCAGTAGTTTCCATCTCAAGAAACCACTGAATATACTGAGTAAAGCAGATTGCTCTTCCTAATATGAGTGGACCTCATCCAATCAGTTGAAGATCTGAATAGAACAAGACTGAGCCTCCCCTCATAAGAGGGAATTCTTCCTACCCAACTGCCTTCAAGCTGGAACACTGATTGTTTCCTGCTTTCGAACTCAACTGAAACATTGGCTCTTCCTGGGTCTTGAGCCTACGGGCTTTCACACTGAAACGACACCATCAACTCTCCTGGGTATCCAGCTTGTCAACTGCAGATCATGGGATTTTGAGCCAATTCCTTATGCTAATTTCTCTCTCTGTGTCTCTATTTGTCTCTCTCTCACATACTCACACACAGTAGAGATGGCGCCTCTCTGACCTCGGATGGCCCCAGGGAGTTGTTCTCTGGTTTGGGGTATAGTCAGGAGCATTGTGTGTGTAGGAGGGGAGTGGAGTCAGCACCCCACAGGCCATCTTCCACACTGCCCAGAGAAGGCTGACATAAGCTCCAAAGTGCCATGACCTATTTCACAGGGTAGCATAAATTATCTGTAGCTTCACTGAGGCATAAAACATCGCCCCTACGTATGGAATTGGAGGATAGTGTGAACTGTGGGTTCAGAACCTGGTCTCACCGCTTCCCTTCTACCTAAACATGCAAGTCATTGCTAAGCGAGGCCCTGGATCACCACACAGGAAGCTAAGCATAACTTTATATAAAGGGTTGACTTGTGAAAGAAGAAACAATGTTAGAAAATCACGATGTGGAAATATTTCAGAATGGCAAAGAATTTTTTTCTCATATTCAGGACTTTGCTTTGATTAAATGTGTACCCTAGAGGAATTAAGAATTTTATCAATAAATTCCTTAAGCATGAGCCACAAATCTCTTGGTAGTGAATATATATAAAGTATTCAAATGGTATTACTTTAGTTAAATTCATTTCTGCAATAGTAGCTCCAAATTAAATAATGACTCAAGCACCCCACCTCCTACTTATGCACACGCACATACACACATCATCACCATCTCTGTCTCTCTCACAGGCAGATTATTGTTCTCAGTGTGGTGATTCATGGGCAGGGTGCCTCTGTGATGTGGCTCTGCCATTCCAAGGGCCCTGTTAATCATCATCCCCTCCCAGAATTGAGGGAGAAAAAGGGACACATTCTCCTTCTAAGAGAATGTTGTTACACAGCAGACCTCACTTCCACTCACATTTCACAGGTTAAAACAATCATATAACAATGTTTAACCACAAGAGAGGTTGTAAAATGAGGTAAGTTATAGTTAAGAAAAAAGGGAGTAAATGGTATTTGTCACACCAGACACGGATCATTCATTGTCTGGATGACCATAGATTCCCCTTTTATAAGTCTGTGTGCCATGTTTAACCTAATGATTATGAACCCATTGGCAATATATTGGTTAGCAATGGATTATAATTATAGGTTTGCTATGAATAAAAGTTAGTCCTGTGTAATTAATCTAGTTCTTTTTTTAAATTTAATTTCTTTTTTTTGGCTGCATTGGGTCTTCGTTGCTGCACTTGGGCTTTCTCTAGTTGTGGCGAGCAGGGGCTCCTCTTCATTGTGGTGCGCAGTCTTCTCATTGCAGTGGCTTCTCTTGTTGTGGAGCATGTGCTCTAGGTGCGTGGGCTTCAGTAATTGCAGCATGTGGGCTCAGTAGTTGCGGCACACGGGCCCTAGAGTGTGCGGGCTTCAGTAGTTGTGACTTGTGGGCTCCAGAGCGCAGGCTCAGTAGTTGTGGAGCACGAGCTTTGTTGCTCTGCAGCGTGTGGGATCTTCCTGGACCAGGGATCAAACCTGTGTCCCCTGCATTGGCAGGTGGATTCTTAACCACTGCACCACCAGGGAAGTCCTAGTTCTTTTTATAATAGTGTATTAGATTATAAATTTGGGGACATAATGTAAACATTGTGTATCTACTTCTGTCAGATGTTTGGCAAAATTTTTCAAGAAATTATTTGTCTCGGAGGTAGAAATGTGAAGTAGATCTCAGCTGGGCTAGATAATTAACACCTGTTACAACAACCATATCCAAAGTGTACCAGTAGATGTATCAATGTTGGTCTCTTGGGGTGTCTCCAGTGCTGTGGCTCAGGACTCAGACTTGACCCCATACTCATTAAATACTTTAAAGGCCAAAATATCTAGTTTATCATCCTTTACCACCAAGTAAAGCAAAAGAGTATGGTTATAGAAGCAGAATTTTTTAAAGTTCTATTCAGTCTGGAACCTGTTACAAAAATAAAATAGTGGGACTGTGTATGGACAACTAGAAACTCCTATCCTAGTCTGTTTGCACAGCAGCTGAAGATAACTATGAGTGAGAACCTTGGCCTGATTATGATTCATGAAAAAACAAGTTCAGTAAGCCATCAGTATATCATGGCTGAAAAAAGAAAAGGAAAGAGATAGTTCCTTTTGAATTCTGTACTCCTATCAGAGCATATCTGGGGTGACTTTTTGTTCTGGGCACTGTATTTTAAGAGAGACGATGACCAATGTATTGTGTCCAGAAGAAGATATATAGGATGAGGAAGGTAGGAAAACAAATCTTACAAAGAAGAATTGAATAAACAGAAATTTTGTTCCTTGGAAAAATGGAAGGTAAAGAAATAAATATGAAAAGCTGTTCAAGTGACACAGGAATTGCGTATAGGACATCTAAACATGAACTCGTGAACAAATGCTATTTTAGAATAACTATATGACAAAGAACACTTGCTAATATGGATTGTTATTCTAACATTGTGCTTAAGGCTTTAGGTGGGGTGTCTCATTTGAAAGGGGTTGAAAATAAAACACTCAGCAGTCACTAGTTTCTTTCTTTCTTTCTTCCTCCCTTTCTTCCTCCTTCCCACCCTCTCTCTCTCCCTTCCTTCCCTCCTTCCTTCCTTCCCTCCTTCCTTCCTTCCTTCCCTCCCTCCCTCCTTTCTTTCTTCCTTCCTTCCTTTCTTTTTTTCTTTCTTTCTTTCTTTCTTTCTTTCTTTCTTTCTTTCTTTCTTTCTTTCTTTCTTCCTTCCTTCCTTCCTTCCTTCCTTTCTTTCCTTTTCTCTTTCTTTCTTTCTTTCTTTTTCTTCCTTCCTTCCTTTCTTTCTTTCTTTCTTTCTTTTTCTTTCCTTCTTTCTTTTTCAGCAGTCACTAGTTTCAATTAGGAAATCCCATTGGGCAAATGTTGCCAGATCCTTCCACCTTCAGGTAATGTATGTTCCTTCATTAAGATTCAGTTCTGCTCCTTGCAGGAGCTCCCCAGTTCATTTTACTCCAGGGTTCTGCTGATCTTTGCAGGCCCCACTCAGGTTGGCTTGCTCTCTGTGGTTTGGCTGGTTTTGGATGGCCTGGTTGGAATGGCATGGCTTAGTTTCCCATAGTCTCCCATCCTCTGGCCATCTAGTCCAGGCTTGTTCACAAGGCAGTGGCAATGCCTGTTGAGGCCTGAACCACAAATGCTATGCTGTCACTCCTGCTGCCTGCTATGGGCCAAAGCCAGTCACAGGGCCAGCACAGATTCAAGAAAAGTGACATTGTAATTCATATAATAACAGGGAAGTATGGAGAACTGGTATAATTTTTAGAATCTATCAATATATGCAACAAGAAGTATAAGAAAATTATTATAGCTAAGAAAAACATAAATTTTGATTGTCATAAGTTTAAAATAATTATTTGGAGCTCTAACATTCCAGTTTTGGTTTCAGTATTTCTTATTGATTTGGAAAGATGAAAGTAAGTAAAAACTGTTTAATCTGTACTTTTAGCATTTCTCATGAGAAACACTTTTCAGAAGTCACTGGTTCCTAGGGACATGAACATTAGTAAAAAGGAAGAAATAATTTCGAGATATGTAATAAAGTGTACTGAAAGGAGGTTTTCATGGAAAAATATAAGTACTTATATTTTGTACAAAACCTATGGTATATTTAATGTGGGTAAACATAAGATTTCCTTTCTCTCTCTGATTTATTTAAAATCCAATTTAAAAATAAATCTTATATGCTTAAAAAGAAAATCAGTTGTACCAAACAGTAAATTATGTGTCACATTAGTTATACATAAAAAGAGTTCTGTAGAAATTCAAAGGGAGATTGTTTAATTAGTCTGTCTGTGTAATTAAGAGAATTTTCTTGTCAGATAAATAGCATAATCCAAGGCTTGGAGAACAAATGCATAGGTCATGGCCAGAGGCCACTGAGAAATCTAATTGGAGTGTGGGAAATTAAAGAAATGGAAAAAGGTTGTCTGAAATTTAGATTAATCAAGTTTGAGAAGTTTTAAATGAAAGTTAGAATTGTTAGGCACTTAAATTACCAAAATGTGAAACACTAATAAAATTATTCAGGAGAATTAAATAACAACAACAAAAAGGTATTTTAAGAATATTTTAGTAGGGTTATTTTTTAAAAAATAATTTATTTAAACTAAAAAAACAAAAAGCAAGAACAGTTGACCCATTTCTCATCCCCTGTCCCCAACTTTGGAAAACACCAATCTCTTCTATGTATATATGAGCTTGGTTTGTTTGTTTGTTTTAGATTCTACATATAGGAGAGATAATACAGTATTTGTCTTTCTCCATCTGACTTATTTCATTTGGCATAATGCCTTTGAGGTCCATTCACGTTTTCACAAATGACATGATTTTACTTTTATGGCTGAATAACATTTTATTGTATATTTGTACCACATCTTTATCCATTCATCCATCTATGGATGTATAAATTGTTTCCATATTTTGGCTACTGTAAATAGAGGTGCAATGAACCTAGAGGTGCATATGTCTTTTCGAATTAATGTTTTTGTTTTCTTTGGATAATTACTCAGAAGTTAAACTGCTAGATCGTATGTCAGTTCTAATTTTAATATTTGAGGAACCTCCATACTGTTTTCCATAATGGTTATACCAATTTATATTCCCACTAACAGTGCACAAGGTTCCCTTTTGTCCAAATTCTAACAACATTTGTTATTTCTTATCTTTTTCATAATAGCAGGTGTGAGGTGATATCTCTAACAGGTGTGAGGTGATATCTCTCTGTGGTTTTGACTTGTATTTCCCTGATGATTAATGATGTAGAGCATGTTTTTATGTACATGTTGATCATATATATATATATCTTCTTTGGAAAATATCTATTCAGACATTCTGCCTATTTTTTAAATTGAATTCTTTGTATTTTTGCTATCAAGTTGTATGAGTTCATTATATATTTTGGATATTAGTCCCTTATCAGATATATAATTTGCAAATATTTTCTCCCATTCAGTAGGTTGCCTTTTCATTTTCTTGACAGTTTCCTTTGCTGCACAGAGACTTTTTTCATTTAATGTAGTCTCAATTGTTTATTTTTGTATTTGTTGCTTTTCCTTTTGGTATCAGATTCAAAAAGTCCTATGACCAAGACCTATGTCAAGGACCTTACTGCCTATTTTTTTCTTATAAGGAGTCTGAAAGTTTCACGTCTTATGTTCAAGCCTTTAATCCATTTGGAGTTAATTTTTCTATATGGTATAAGAAAGTGGTCCAGTTTAAACTTTTGCATGTGGCTGTCCAGTTTTCCAAATGTCATTTATTGAACATTATTTATTGACTGTCCTTTCTCCTTTGTAGATTCTTGGTTCCTTTGTCATAAATTAATGGACCATATATATGAGTTTATTTCTGGGCTTTCTATTCTATTCCATTTGTCTATGAGTCAGTTTTTATGCTAATACCATACTGTTTTAATTACTAAAGCTTTATAATATAATTAGAACTCAAGGAGCATGATACCTACACCTTTTTTTGTCTTTCTCAATATTACTTTGACTATTTGGAGTCTTTTATAGTCCCATACAAATTTTAGGAATGTTTTTTCTATTTCTGTGAAAAATGCCATTGGTATTTTCATAGCCATTGCATTGAATCTGTATATTACTTTGGGTAGTATGGACATTTTAACAGTATCAATTTTACAATCCATGAGCAAGGACTACCTTTCCAATTATGTGTGTCTTCTTCAACTTCTTTCATCAAAGTGCTATAGTCTGGGGGGTCCAGGTCTTTTACCTTTGTGGTTAAATTTATTCTGAGGTATTTTATTCTTTTTGATGCAATTGTAAATGGGATTATTTTCTTAATTTCTCTTTCAGAAAGTTACTTATTAGTGTATAGAAATGCAATAGATTACTGTATATTTCTTTCATATCGTGCAACTTTACTGAATTCATTTATTAGCTGTAATACTTTTTCAGTGAAGCCTTTATGGTTTTCTATAGATATGTCATGACATCTGCAAATAGTGAATGTTTTATTTCTTCCTTCTCAGTTTAGTTGCCTTTTATCTCTTTTTCTTATCTGATTGTCGTGGTAGGACTTCCAATACTATATTGAATAAAAATGGTGATAGCAGCCACCTTGTGTTTTTCTGATCTTAGAGGAAAAGCTCTTAGCTTTTCACAGTTAAGTATGACTGTTAGCTATAGGCTTGTCATATATGGCCTTTATTATGTTGAAGTATATTCCTCTATACCCGCTTTATTGAGAGTTTTTATCATCAATAGATGTTGAATTTTGTCAAATGATTTTTCTGCATGTATTGAATTGATCATATGATTTTTATTTTCTGTCTTGTTAATATGGTTTGTCATATTGACTGATTTATGGATGTTGAACCATTCTTGCATTCCTGGGATAAATCACACTTGATCATGGCATATAAGTCTTTTAATGTATTGTTGAATTTGGTTTACTAACATTTTGTTGAGGATTTTTGCATCTGTGTTCATCAGGGATATCGGCCTGTAATTTTCTTTTCTGTGGCATCCTTGTCTGGTTTTGGTATCAGGGTGATACTGGCTGTGTAAAACGAGTTTGGAAGGGTTCCTTCCTTTTCTATTTTTTGGAAGAGTTTGAGAAGGATTAGCATTAATTCTTCTTTGAATTTTTGGCAGAATTCACCAGTGAAGTTGTCTGGTCCTGGACTTTTGTTTGTTGGAGGTTTTTGATTACTCCTTTAATCTTCTTACTAATAATTGGTCTGTTCAGATTTTCTATTTCTTCTTAAGTCAGTCTTGGTAGGTTGTATCTATTTGTTGTATATTTCTAAGAATTTATTTCTTCTCGGTTGTCCAATTTGTTGGCATATCATTGCTCATAGAAGTGTTATAGTCCTCTTTATTTCTGTGGTATCAGTTGTAATATCTCCTCTTTCATTTCTGAATTTATTTCAGTCCTCTCTCTTTTTTTCTTAGTGAGTCTATCTAAAGGTATGTTAATTTTATTTATCTTTTCAAAGAACCAGATCTTAGTTGCCTTGATTTTTTTTTCTATTGTATTTTTAGTCTCTACTTCATTTTTTTGGTATCATTTTTTTGTTATTTCCTTCCTTCTACTAACTTTAGGTTTCATTCTTCTTTTTCTAGTTCTTTGAGTTGTAAAGTTAGGTTGTTTGAGACTTTTCTCGTTCTTTGAGATAGCCATTTATCACTATAAATTTCTTCTTACAATTGTTTTTGCAGCATGCCATAAATTTTGATTGTTAAATGTCCATTTGCATTTGTCACAAGGTACCTTTTCATTTCTCATTTGACTTCTTTGACCCATTGGTTGTTCAGTAGTATGTAGTTCAATTTCCACATATTTGTGAACTTTTCAGTTTTCTTTGAGTAATTAATATCTAGTTTCATACAATTGTGATTTGAAAAAAAATGCTTGATATGATTTCATTCCTCTTAAGTTTAAGATTTGTTTTGTGGCCAAATGTATATTCTGTCTTGAAAAATGTCCCATGTGCTCTTGAGAAGAATGTATATTCTGTTGCTTTTGGATGGAGTGTTCTATAAATATCTGCTAAGTCTATCTGGTCTAATGTGTCATTTAATGCCAATGTTTCTGTATAGATTTTCTGTCTGGATGTAAATGGGGTTTTAAAATCCTACTGACATAACCCATTAATGTAAGTGGGGTATCAAAATTCCCTACTATTATTGTATTGGTGTCTATTTCTCCCATTAGGCCTGTTAATATTTGCTTTGTATATTTAGGTACTCCTATGTTTAGTGTATAAATATTTACAAATGTTATATCTTCTTATTGAATTGGCTCCTTTATCATTATGTAACACTTCTTTTTCTCTTATTACAGTCTCTATTTTAGAGTCTACTTTGTCTTATATTAGTATAGCTACTCCAGCTTTCTTTTAGCTTCCATTTTCATGGATTTTAAAAGTTCAATTCCTTCACTTTCGGTCTGTGTGTCCTTACCTCTGAAGTGAGTCTCTTCTAGGCTGCATATAGATGGATCTAGCTTTTGTTTGTTTGTTTGTTTTGTTTTGTTTTAATCCATGCAGTACTTTATTTCTTTTGATTGAAGAATTTAGTCCATTAATATTAAAAGTAATTATTGATAGGTATGTGTTTATTGACATTTTATTGTTTTCTGGCTGTTTTTGTAGTTCCTATCTGTCCCTTTTTTTCTTCTCTTGATCTTTTTCTTTGTGTTTTGATGACTTTCTTTAGTAGTATGCTTATATTCCTTTCTCTTTATCTTTTGTGTGTTTACTGTAAGTTTTTGCTTTGTGGTTACCATGAGGCTTACATATAACAACTTACATTTATAACAGCTGACTATTGTTACTCTCCCCCCAAATACTATGTTTTTGATGTCACATTTTACATCTTTTTATTTTGTGTATCCCTTAATTATTGTATAATTATAGTTATTTTCACTACTTTTGTCTTTTAACCTTTATACTAGCTTTACAAGTGATTAAACTACTACCTTTACTATATATTTACCATTCCTGTGAGATTTATTTTTTCATATGTGTTCTTGTTACTAATTAGCACCCTTTCTTTTCAGTTAAAAAAAGTCCCTTTTAATATTTCTTGTAAAGCCAGTTTAGTGGTGGGAACTCCTTTAGTATTTGCTTGTCTGGAAAACTCTTTCTCTCTCTACTTCTGAATGATAACTTGCCAAGTAGAGTATTCTTGGTTGAATTTTTTTTTCCTTTCAGCACTTTGAATATATTGCGCCACTCCCTTCTGGCTTGTGATGTTTCTGCTGAAAGTCTACTTGTAGTCTTATAGGATTCCCTTGTACGTAACAAATTGTTTTTCTCTTGCTGCTTTTAATATTATCTCCTTGTCTTTAACTTTTGACATTTTAAGTATAATGTGTCTTGGTGTGGGCCTCTTTGGGTTCCTCTTATTTGGAACTGTGGGATTCCTCAATCTGGATGTCTTTCTTTTCCCACGTTAGAAAAGTTTTTAGCCATTATTTCTTCAAATAAGATTTCTTCCCCTTTCTTTCCCTCCTCTCTTTCTGGGAACCCTGTGAGGCAAATGTTAGTACATTTGATGTTGTGCATAAGTTCCTGAAGCTATTTTCACTTTTTTCCTTCTTTTTTTTCCTTTTTTGATGCTCTAATTGGGTGAGTTCCACTGCCTTGTCTTTGAGTTGACTGGGCCTTTCTGCTGCTTTATCTGCTCTGCTGTTAAAACCTTTAGTATATTTTTCTGCTCAATTATTGTATTCTTCACCTCTGTGACTTATATTGGGTACTTTCTTATATTTTCCATCTCTTTGTTGAATTTCTCACTGTGTTCATCTATTCTTCTCCCTAATTTGCTTGAGTATCATTATGATCATTACTTTTAACTCTTTATCAGGTAAATCATTTATCTCTGTTTTATTAAGGCTTTTTTCTGAGGTTTTATCTTGTTTTCTCATTTGGAACATGGTCCTCTGTTTCTTCATTTTGCTTAACTCTCTGTTGGTTTCTATCTCATCAATGAAACAACCACCTTTCCAAGTCTTGAAGGATTGGCCTTGTGTAGGAGATGAACCTTGTCATTAAACTCTGCCTCAGCTCTTGATGTTTCCCAAACATTTGTGCTTGTCCTAGCAGGCTATTATATTTTTAATAGCTCCCAGTATTTGAGGATATGACAATTCGTGTCAGTGTCTCATACGGGAGAATCTCTGCACATTGATTTAGGCTGGAAGCCAGATTCAGGCAACAACTTTTATAAGTATGCAAATATATACAGTCCTGTAGGGCTATAAGCATAAGTTCTGCTGTCCACCAGAGCTAAGCAATCTGGAGGTGTCCCTGAGTGGCAGTCACAGAGATCAGGGCTCCAGATGAGTGTATATGCTCTTTTCTGGGTGATACTGGTGAACTGGAGCAAGGCAGAGGGAGAATGCCAAGATGGCATCTGCAGCCTATGTTCCTTGAGAGCAGGTCCAGAGGCCATGAAATATGTGCCAAACCTGAAGACTGCCCCTCAGGCCAAAGCTCCAGGACAAGCAAAGGGGTCTCTTTCACAGAAAGATTGGAGAGTGTGCCTCGGTCCACTGTCTGTGAAGTGCCTTGGAGGTAGTAGCCTGCCAAGAACCGTCTCTATTATTGCCAAAGTCCTGTGGGACCCAGGAATGAAAGCTCCCTCAGCCACCAGAGACAGATGGTCAAGGGGTATCCCCTGGGCAGAAGCTGCAAAAACCAAGGCACCAGAAATAAAAACCAGGGCACCAGATGCGTGTAAACTCCCCTCCAGGAGACATGGGTGCTCTGCATCATGGCAGAGGATGAGCATGAAGACAGTTCCCACCCTCTGAGGTCTCTGGTAAGGATTACAGTCTGCCCCTAGATGAAAGCTTAACTAGAAGCCTGCCCCTTAGGCCATAGTCATGATGATTACCTAATAGACCTCCTTCACAGAAATACTGAGCTCCTGGGTCTGTTGCCTTTTGCTGTGCCCTGGGAGTGGTAGGTGTTTACGAATCCTTTCTCCATTGGTCGCAGTCCTGTGAAATGCATGAAGAGAGTCCCACTAGCCCCCAGAACGAGGTAATGTAGAGGTGTCCCCTGGCAGCAGTCACAAAAATTGGGGTGCCAGGCAGGACTATGGGCTCCTTTCTGGGTGACACCGATTATTACAGTTTGCATGGGACCAGGAACACAGGTTCCCCTGGACTCCAGAGCCAGGTAGCCAAGAAGCATCCCCTGGGTGCACAAGTAAATAGCGGGGCCCTAAACCCATGGAAAAGCTCTCTTCTGGGGGAAGCTGGTGTTCTGGAGCATAGTAAAGGGAGAGCACAAAGATCGCACCAGCCAAGTCTCCATCCCTGGAGGGAGTTCCAGCAGGCTTCTAGATGTGTGTGTGTTAAATTAGATTCCTGCCCCTCGGGCTGATACTTTAATATAAGAATGAAAGCCTCCCTCACTTTTAGTCTAGATGTGATCAGTTGCCTCTGAGCTGGGCTGTGGGGTGGGTGAATCTGAGTGTATGAGCCCTATAATAGCAGTTTCTCAGATTGCTACAGTCTTGTGGGTTTCAGGATGTGAGCCCTATGGGTTTTCAAAGTTACATGTTTTGGGGACTTATCTCTCAAGTGTATGTCTTAAAGACTGTGGTGCTTGATGTGGGTTTGGAACCCTTCACTCCTCAGGGAGAAGCTCTGGGTTCTGAGTTCCCTCTTATTGTGGGACGCTGTACCAGGGGTGGGGTTTATGGTGAGATTATGTCCCACCTTATCCTATCCGCTTCAGTGTGGTTCTCTTCTCATTTGCCTAACGTGTAGTTGCCACTCAGCCAGCTTCCAGGTTTGTTTGTTTTTTTTAAGAGGAAATATATGTAGCTAGAGATTCAGTGTGTTTGTGGGAAGAGGTGAGTTCAGGATCTTCCCACATCACCATCTTGAACTGGAACCATCTAATTTTGTATTTAAATTAGAAGCTAATGAGACAGAGAGATCAGTTGGAAATTGTTTCCATAAATTTTGTAGACTTTGGTATTAAATATTGGAATTACGGTTTTGATGGTGAAATAGAGTGATTTTATTTTGGAACTATAAATAAAAAGAGAAATAATAGGTAAATACTATTGTCAGTAAAGTTACTCCTATGCCTCTCAGTTGTTTAACTGGAACATATCTGCTGAGAATGCAGTGTGAGGAGAATGGTGCCAGCATGGCCTAACTGGGAGAGACATTAACAGGAAGTTGCCTCCATAGAGAGGAAGAAAGACTGTCAATTCTTCCAGTTTGAAACCATACTGGGAAACCCACAAAGAACTCAAGCTACTTCCCCTGATAAATCTGTTGGCTTGCTGAAGAGCAAACTGCCTTCCTTGACAGCTTTCTGCCACAAGTTCATCCAGAAACAAAATATAAACTCCTTTTTCCACAGATTGAATTTTGCCTTTAAAGCATTACATTTGCCTATGTCTACAGATATAAACTATATCTAATGGATGTCTTTAGGATGTAAAGATACGCAGCTGCACTCTAACTTAACATCTGTGAATTATTCTTTGACATTGCTGACAAAAATATGGCCAATGATGTTTTCCACAAAGGATACTACCTAGTATTACTTTTATTCCCAAATCCCAATGAATTTTTTAGACCGACTGTAACTCACATTTCCATCAAGCAGTTCAGATTCTTAGTGGTTGGGTGGAGATGGAGGTTTTTCAGGACAGAATTCACTACATGAAGACAGGTACCTATTATATCAAAATATTATAAAAAAATACATCCCCAATAGTGAGTATCCCAGGGATAGTAAAATATTTATCTATCAATGACATTTTTCTCACATTTATCAATGTTACTCTAGCTATATATAACTACATATTAAATTGTTTTAACACCCATATTCTCTCCCTTCTTTGTTATAACTAGAACAATAAAATGCAGACTTTGAGAGTGTTTATTTGATTTAAGTATTTAATATTTTATAATATATTTTTTCTATAACTTTATTAAGTATTTAGAAAAAGTCCGTGACCAACCTAGGTGTTGTGGACACAAAGATGATAAAACTCCTGCCTGTGAGCTTCCCACAGTCCTGGTTGGAAGCCTACATCAAAGACCTACTGGGAGTTATGAGAATAGAGATTAGGGGAGGGGGCACTTATGTACGTACAGAAGTGCAAAGAAGCTTCCCAGAAAAGGTGACATTTGAGCTGAGTTTTAAAAGGTAAGTAATTTCTCTAGGCAACAGTAGGAAAATAATTCTGGATGGAGGAATACTGTATTAAATATTCCTTAAAGCAAGCCACATTTTTCTTGCACATAATATATGTGCACTATGTATAACTATTATAGCTAGTTTTAGCTATTACAGTTAATCTATGTTACCTAAAATATTTAGCCAGATCTGGTATTTGGAAATTACTCAGTGGATTGGTAGGAAAAGGTGTGCCTTGGGGGAGGGAACATAGGTTTTAGGTATGTGTGAGAAGAAAAGGGAAGAGGTAGATCGCTATGGTATGTTTATAGAAGTAAATAGGATGCAGATGTTTTCCAGAGATTTAGCCCTCAAAACATATTCTCTTTGTATGGCCTATGAAAAAGAGAGTGTAGAAACTTTCTTGTACGACCTGATGTATATTTTTCTTAGTTAATATAAGCATAGATATATTGGGTTTAAATGAACTGCTTGTTCAATTGCCAAATATCCCTTTATAATCATTTTTTTAATTTAAGCTCTTGTTATGCAAAACACTATATAGGTTCTTACTGAATTCCTTTTTCTTTTTGGAGGTTAAGAGAATGTATAAAACAGAGTCTTAAGGCATATGCTAAACCTCTACACCTGTCCCTCTTTTTAGTTTTACATTTAGGAATTCATGACCAAGCAAATGGTAGCTATGAGAAATATCTACTGTGAACCTAAATTTAATTGTAAACTAGCAACTTAAAACTTTAAATTTATTTTTTATAAAATTCATAAAATGTTTTTTTAAATGAAATTAAAGCATGGATTATATTACTTGATTTTTCTACATGATTTAACAAATACACCTGACTGAATGGTTTCTGATGAAATAAATGTATTTAACCAATTGTTCTGTATTGCTGTCAGATTTTAGAAGACACACATGTTTAATTGTTGGCATATTCTAGATTAAAATAGATTCAATCTCTAAGAGTATCTGCTAAAGTGTTACAAACACAGTACAGGGTATCTCCAATTTTCTGATACGTAAGGGAAAAATGAAACACAAATAGCCACCATACTGCCTATTATTTTATAAAATTTATCAAGATTTCCCCTATTTCCTTTGTTAAGTATAAAAGGGGGAGGAGATATAGGGATATATGTATATGAATAGCTGATTCACTTTATTATAAAGCAGAAACTAACATACCATTGTAAAGCAATTATACTCCAATAAAGATGTTAGAAAAAAAATCATTGTGTTTACTTTATAACTAAGATAAATTAAAACCAACCCCAAAACTGCCTAGTGAACTTTTATTTTATAGAAAACTTTTTATTCCCATATTTTATTATTCCCTATCTAACAACTAACTTTCATTCCTTACTTTACAAATTTGCACTGATAATTATAAATGCCTAAACTATCTGATGTAATACATATCAAAGTGATAGGCACAGCCAAATTGTGTCATATAAATGAAAGGTATTCTGCATAGCATTACACTACTAATAACATTCTTCTTTATGTTTAGTGGCCGTCTTAAAATGAAATTGTTTCCTAATTATACCCTAATGTTTTTCTACCTTAATATTTCCATGTTATTAAGGCATGTCTAAAAATGACAGGGGAGTCATTGCACACCTCATTAGTTTTCATATCGCTGAAATTCCATTTCATAAGAGAACTCCTGTATTTTAGGATGCATCCTTAATTTTATTCCCTTAGCTGATTTTAAATATATAATCACACATTTGGAAGAATAAATGTTTGCAGTTTAAGCCTAACATCTCTTTACCTTTTGGTGTATTTCATAATCTGCAGCAATGAGTGGGATGCTGGTCATGTGAAATATTTTAGATTAATTAGAATAGTTAATGAAAATTTTTGCTTCAGTATGGGACAATGTAGTGAAGTGGTATACCTGCATGAATTTTAAGAGTTGTTTTCATTGGTGAATTATTCAATGCTTACTGCATGCTGGGAACTGTTGTTTGAATCTAGTAAAAATTAATCATATTAATCAATTGTTAACTTTATTTATGTGGTCACAAATATGGAGAGGGGAACCACATTTTGCAAAATATAGCTGTCATAAAGTTTTGAGAAACATCTGTCAGTCATCTATTATGGACCAGGTAATATAAAAGCGGTGGAGAGTCCTACAAAGAATTATCCGGTTTCTTTACATTAAGGAACTCACTGAATTACTGAATCTTGATGATGTTTTTTCATGGGCATTTTTCTATACCAGTTTCTCTCTAAATATGGCAACAATTAATTCTGATGGGGGAAAAAATAATTATCATACACGCCAACTTTGTGGAGCACCAATCTCTGCTTGATGTTTTTACCTACTCACCTTTATTTTGTTAACAGAGACTGTGACAATTTAGTGTTCCCTTAGACATCAAAGAATGAAAATAATAAAAGTAATAATACAACAAAGATATATAGGAATTTCCATAGTAGAAGAGGTCAATAGTTCATCTAGTTGGATGTATTTCTTCTGAGTATTTATTTTCCAAAATAACTAAGACCAGATATTTTAGAGAAAAGCATAGCACTGACATAACATAACCTAATTTGCTACAGGGAAAATCTCTTCTTTATTCCATTAATGATTATATAAAGAAGAGTGATGTACTCAAAATTATGGTAAAAATTATTATTCTATCTGAATAATGAATAAAAACACTTTTGAATTTAAAATATGTATTCCTTTCATCAACTCTTGAAGAATAAATTATGGACTTTTAATCACTTTTTCTCATTACACATGTGAATATACTTGATAGAATTTAAAAGTTTGAATATGGGGACTTATATATTTTTATTAAAGCAAAAAAGCCTCTGATCATCTGCTAAATGACTTAGGTGTACGATAGAACTACTCTGAACATCATTTTGTTCCTTTGTAAGTTATTTATGATGCTGAATTTTGTCTTAGCTAAAGTAGGTAGAAGCACTTTCAAACTACAGAGAAAGATTTAAATATGATCACTATACTATATAAAATAGAGTAACGATCTCCACTTCTTCCATAATAAATTAATAACGTCTAATAGCTAACAGAAGTTGGATTCTGAAGAAAAGAAAAGCCTTTAAATTTTAATATGCTTTTAGATAGTGGAACTAGAATTAGTTTTCCAAAGCAATAAGAATTTGGTATAAATACAATGTATCCTGTGAGTCTGAACCTCAATCTTTCAATGTCTGTCATTTCATGTAACACATATTTAGTAGTCCATGTCACCCACATCAGGCCAGCTGTTTATTGGTGGGGAATATGTGGATATACCAATGAATTCCATCAGCTTAAGACCACTGTCTGAATGTTGATTCAAAATGACTTTTTTAAAATCATAAACATTTCTTAATCAGAATCAGTCAGTGCTGATTAACATGATAATCAAAAAAGTTAAATTCGTGGATAGAGACACTGAGAGAAGTATGATCACAAGAAAGGGAAATATATATTTTAGTGGTATGTGAGCAGTTGTTACATGATACACTCTCGCCTTCCTATCTACATATGCCTTTGGATGGCTTCTTCTACACTGTAGCAAGGAAGCTCTGTCATATCATCTTTATTTAGTATAGACTACTTTTGGTTCTAGGATTCAGTCAAGCATCCAGTCAAAGTGACTCAGGCATTTCTATATAACTCTAATACATGGAATACAGAATTTCTGTTTAGTACATGGTGTCAACAAATTTAGGTTGATCCAAGATTATTTTTTTTCACCTTGATCCAACACACTAAGAATTCACTCCCATACATATTCCCCATAATTTGTCTACATTATTAGCTAAATTTCACAATTCTTTTGATGAGTATGGTGAGTCTGGCTGAGTCAGACTTAGTACCTGAATCCCCTGGGCTTGCATGGTGAGGGAATGAGTTGAATCAGCAGTCTCCTGTCTGAAAACTACCTTAGAGGAGGCTATTACCCTTTCTTCAGGCAAGAGTAAAGTAATCACCTCAGACAAGGGAGGAAGAGCTGCTTCTATTGACAAAGGCTTGGTAGAATTAAAAGGTTCAAGGTCTTTACCTTCATCAGAATATACACACATACAGTCTTGATTTTTAGGCTCTTTCTTCTTCCCAGTCTATGTCCTATGGCAGTGCCATATTAGTGCTCAGCATTTTTCTGTCCTGCTAATTACTAAGTACTGGCATTAATTAGATCAGCCTGGTTGAAAGAAAGCCCACGTTGTTGAACCCAGACATGATCTTTATTTCTAATATCGCTTTTTAAATTGTAAGCCCACTGAGTAATGAGATCACTCAGAGAAAAGGCTGATGGACATCCAAAAGTTGGGTTACCGTATCTACCTGATTTTTGACAATCTTCTGTTTTTGGTGAGCATTCACATGGAACAGACTCAAAGTCCATTCCGGGTGGTTCATCTACAGAATTTTTCCTTCATTTACTTGTCATCAATCTTCTGTTCTTTTCAAATCTGTGAACATCTATATGTGTGCCCCAATAGTCTGTGCTAAGAGTACAGATCTATGATTCAGGCTGGAAATTCCTCAAAGGCAGAATAAAAACAAAACAAAGCAAACAAACAACAGAACAAAACAGATATACCACTCCAAGTGCTGCCCACTGTGGAGTTTTCTTTCCTTAATGTCTGTTGAGGATAATCCAATGGGGCTATGGCAGTTTATTTCTGGTAGGTGTCATCACATCATGAAAAAACAACTGTAAACCATTAACCTTATCATACTGAAGTCTCTGTGAAGACTTACGTGGACTAAGGAACTGTTAATGGCATGAAAGAAACACCCTGGGAGTAAGAACCATTTATTCACACAAGTTACTTGTGCTTCTGAGAACCTGCTTGACTTCAATATTGAATGTGATTGGTCTTAGGTGCCAAGTAGCACGTCAGCTTTCTTCCCAATCTGGCTCAGCCATATACCATTTTTTTTTTTTTTAACTTTGTGCTCCACTCAAATATGTAATAAATACATAAGAAAATACCTATTTATATTCTCTCATCCCTTATTTGGTACCATCAGCATCTGTCCCCCATTTCAGGATCACCAATGTGAATTAGCAAAATCTTATAATCCCTCTGGCATGTAACTCTTTTGTTCTTAGGCTTGATTTAGTAATTTACTCCTGGAGCATAACTCATTCTGATTGTAGTTTTTAGTCAAGAATCATAAGGAAAATTGATATCACCTTGCAAAGAAACTACTCCATGTGATGTCCCAACAATCCTCATGGAAAACAGGACCAACCTCATATGACAGGAAGGAACATTGCTTCTGCTTGTCAAGAACACCCCACTCTTTCCCAATCTACTGCTCTTACTTCCCCATAATAGACTGGTGTGGCTATGAATTCGATCTATTTTGTGACTCAGCAGTCCACAAAATTAAATTCTGTATCTGATTTTGGTATTTATTGGAAGTAAAGCAGCCATTTAACCCCATATTATTTTTTATTTTGTTACATTCCAGTGTATTAGACCCATGCCTTACAATGCACATTATTTCAAATGGACAAGGCAATGATTTAAATAAGGTTTGAACTGCCTGTTATTTACTCTCCAGGCCTCATTTTTCAGTGGTAACTGCATAGCTTTGCTACCTCCAAACATTTTTTGGAGTGGATAAATTCTAATTTTGGATAAATAGATCTAGAAGACTTATTGCCCCAAATCACTTCTGGTACTAGATATTAGATCAAAATATAACTGGTAATAAATAACAAAACCTTTCTAGCTATTTTAAAGAGAAAAAATTTTTGGACAAACAATTGTTTAGTTGGAGGATCTGGAAGGCACTGGCTCAAGGGTTAACTCCAGGGATACAGCGGCTGTGATGCAGAGACCAGGGAGTTTCCTTGAGAAGTCTTATATCCAACTTTCTGAAAGAATTCTGATGTGTAGAGTTTTTAATAATATTTGCTACAAGTCAAAGTCATACATTTATTTTTTTCTTAATTTCTTTTCAACAGATTTGTTATAACTTGTGCAGTAAGATTAGAGAATTTGTGTGTGTCCATTTTTGAACATAATGGAATGTTAAATTTATGAAAACTCAAGACAGAAACTGTAGAATAAAAACTGAACTCACTGGACTATAAATCTGTAAATAGCTACAAGGTAAAAAATTGAGTGAAGACACCATTTTTGTGTCTCAGGAAAATAAGTCCTTGCTTAAAGCCAAAGAAAAAATACATTCAAATACAAAGGACCAGTTTCATGAAATGCCTAAGTTCGAACACAAAGGTATTGTACCAAAGATACATAGAGGAAAGATATTGATCAAAACATAACAGAGAAAGTAATGGAAAAGCTTAGTATACTGAGACAAGGTTAAATTTCTATTTAAAATTAAAGTTACAACTTACTTCTTTTGATGCCAGTAAGATATTATATAGTAGTATTTTCTCAGGAGAACTGTCATCTTGAAACACTATTTCTAAGAGAAAGGAAAGGAACAAAACCAGCTGTTAGAATCATATACTACTTTTTCATAGAAAATAGCCAGTAGGTCATTAATCATCTAGTCCTAATCTTATATTATTGCTTGCATTTATGGAAATTAAGAAAGAACAGAAATAAGAAAAGAGGAAGAGGAGAAAAAGGAGGATGGGGAGAAGAAAGAGAGAGAGAAGAAAGAGAACAGGGAATGGTAATGACTGAGAGATGGTGAGAAAGAAAATCAAGAGAGGAATGTGCCCTGTTCTGATTTGCCTCAATGGACATTTGGAAGAGGATATGCTTCAGCAGTGGAATGTGGTTTTTTTTAATCTAAATATTTTAAACAATATTTTTCTTATTTAAGTTGTGAAGATTGTCTTTTTCTTTCTCTCACACAGTTAATAACTATAAATTCATGTTCTTTTCCATTGAATTTCCCACCATCCCGAATTGTCCCGGCAAGATTTTGAGTTTGCCTTTGCCAAGTTCTGAAGGTTTCACTTATTCTAGGCTGACATTATGTTAACTTCTTATATTACAGTTCTGACACGATGTTGGTAGTGGTTTATTAGTGGTCACAAAAAGACATGCCCAAGTCCTTACCTCTGGTACTCGTGAATGTGACTTTATTTGGAAATAGGATCTTTGCAGGTGTAATTAAGGTAAGAACCTCAAAATGAGATCATCTTGGATTTAGGGTGGGCAGCATTATTCACAATAGCCAAAAGCTGGAAGCAACCCATAGGTCCACCAATGAATGAATGAATAAGAAAATGTGGTACATACACATACACATGTGGAATATTTCTCTTCCTTATAAAAAAGGAAAGCCTGTCATATGCTACAACATGGATGAAATTTGAAGATATTATACTAAGTGAAATAAGCAGTCACAAAAAATACTGTATGGTTCCAGTATATCAACCAAACTTATAGAAGCAGAAAGCATAATGGTGGTTGCCAGGGGCTTGGTTGTGGGGAGTGAAGGAGGAATGGGGGGACGTTCAACAGATATAGAATTTCAGTTTCACAAGATGAAAAGTTCTAGAGGCCTGTTGCACAACAATGTAAATAGAGTTAACACTACTAAACTGTACAGTTAAAAATGGTTGACTGTGATTTTTAAAATTAAAAATAAATTAAAAATAAACAGATCTAGGGGTCCTATCGGGCCTCTAATACAAACAGAGCAAAGATAAAAAAGAGAATTCTGTATACTTGGACAACATATTAATTAGTTAATTCCAACTAAATTATTTGTAATTGGCACAATTCATTAGATATTCTAAAGAAAAGACAGAAGGGCACACATGAAAGCAGTGTGAACAGGTTTATTTAAAAACCTTACAATTTTTATATCAGTACCTGATACTTCACTAGATGCAGAAACAGAAACCACTGACTCTGAAGCCAGTCCATAACCTCGGCATCTGATGCAATGTGTTATGTTAAACACAGCCATCCGCTGCTGCATCCAGCCATCCTCCAGGTGACATGTGCCAACACCACTACCCTGAGCCCCCTCCCTAGAGCTGTGCCCATCTGACAGGTCTCTAAGTCCCAGCGCTTCCCAGTACAACCCAGCTCCTCCTTGTTTATGCACAACCCAGCAGTTTCTGCACGATGCAGTATGTGTTGGGCAGCTTGCCGAACGCATGCCTGTTCTTGTCTATTTTTCAGACAGAACACAGAAACACTGCACATCTTTTTCTTTATAAACATCACTCATGATTTTCTATTTATCTCTTCTCTTCCAGCCTTGTAAAATATATCTGCTATAACAGCAGGGAGCCTCTGATTGTGATTATGACTGTGACATTATCTGAGAACAGGTGTGGGAGTGCTAAGATACTGATAAGAATTCAACTCTTTCAAAAACTTGGAACCAAATGGGCTCCAGGACACATGTTCCTTGCCAGGAAATGTAGTCTTGGAGTCTGAACCTCTGAACAAGTATCGCTGTCACCTACTTCAGGACCAACAGGCATCTGGAATGTGTGTTTCTTATATTTTGGTGACTCTCTTAGCAAAAGTGTTCTGCCAGCATGTGCTGCACAGCATTTGTGTGAGAAACTGCATCTCAAGGTGCTGTAATAACTAGTGCTTAGACACTTTCAAAGGATTTTTATAATGGTCAGAGTTGTTTCAGAAACATTTAAAAAGTGAAAGACTTCGCTATTAACTACATGTCAAAGGTAATACTGTAGGATATCTCAATTGTATCATTTTGATAAAAAGCAATATTATAATATAAATAGCAACGTTGTCTCTATCAAAGGATGTCCAGTTTTGAAATTTATTTATGTTGCTACTGAGAATTACATAGACAAGATTTCTACGATTTTATTGTCAATGAGAAATTATCTTATATTTGCTTGGGTTCCACTTATAGGCCAAAACACGGCACAATCTTTTTTTTCTCTGGTTTGCCTGTCTGGGGCTAGATTGAATGTTTTAGAACATATGAATCCCAAGAAGAAGGAGAATTGACATCAAACGCTTCAATTAGCCCCAAGGGAGCTATTTTAAACAACTTTGGTTTCCAAAGTCAAGAACATGTTTAATCGTTCAACAGTAGCTTTGGAGAATGTGCTTCTACTTTCTGATGTTGTCAAAGTTGGCTTTTATTAGAATGCTAATAACCTCACCAGCAAAATGTAGTATTAGTAGGAGCAAAACAATCCAGGAATCAGCAGATTTTTGACACAGAATGCTGTCAGGATCAGTTACATAATTTGTGGGGCTCAGTGAGAAATGAAACTGTGGAGGACCTTGTTCAACATGCAGGAAAAATGTGCTGTTCAAGGTACTGACACACAGAGGTTTTCCCATTTTTTCTGCGGTTTCTCTCTGACTTTTCATGGTGTTTCAATTTGCTATTTAATGTCAGTCTAAGTAAAGAAAAATTAATGTTTTAAGCTACTAACATGAACTTTACCATTCATTTTTATCTTGTACAATGCCAGTTCTACATGCAAATACAAGAATCTTCTACTCATATGCAGTACCCCCCAAATTACATAACTTGTATGTCTTAGCTTGTACGTATATATGTACACCATTCTTACCCGAACAGTGGAAACACTACACAAAACAAACTCAAGTGTTTTTATTTTATTTCTTTATGCACGCACAGTCAACCACCACCCTCTAGTGTTGGCTTACTGATGATGAGTAAGGAAGAACTGAAGGGGAAAGGAGTGATGGGTTGGGTGATCTTTCCCTTTCCTTCTATGTCATCAATATCAGGATAAGTGGTTGGTTAATACAGGGAAGTAATATATGAGTAAGAAAGAATACAGAGGGCTCCTTGGCTATCAGTGTTTCTTAGAACCCCATTGCCTTCGGTGTGAGTTCCGTTTCAGGTGGAAAGCATGGCTTCTCGGCATTGTTAGTACCCAGGCTTCCTCAGTCCTAGAACTCACGCACGCTTACCTTGGACTTGCTTTGAATCTTGCTGAACTCTTTTCCTATAAATCATGGGTCCATAGGAATCCCGTGCTCGTGGGGCCTCCTGAGCCCATATGCAAATCAGATGACAGGGAATGCCTGACACACATATTGAATGTATCTCCTTTGCTCACAGCTACTCCACTGCCCCATTAGATTCACTTGCAAAACAGCAGTTCTGAGATAAAGAACATTATTAAGAATGTTAAGACAGTGACGGAGCCTTAATCAGGCCTGGGGTCCTTCTCAGTGCATGGCTTTATGCTCTTGCATTTTTACTGGTCACATGCCCATGAATTCAGCCCTAAATGCTGTATTAATGTAAAATGATTCAGGAGTAATTTTATTTTGAAATCACTGCAGCATATGATTTCGACAATAAAAATTAATGTTACTCATAATAATTGTTAGTAGCTCATGTATACAAATGGAAGGAAGGAAGCTTGAGCAGAACACCAGCAGGTAGTTATAAAATAATATAAGTTCAGCTTCTAGCCCTGAGCCCGGCAAGGCGTGGGCACCAGTAATTATTTATTTCAGTATTTTTATTATTTAACTGAATCAAGTATATCTTGGCATGGATCATTTTCATTCCTTATTAGTTTTACATTACTGTATACTTTAGAAAATAATTTCTGTTAAATAACAAGATACTAGAGAAAGGCATACACCCCAAATATTAATAATTACTTAACTTTTAAAAAATATAAAGGTTGTCATTGTATTTTTGATTTAGTAAGACTTCATTTTAGTTTAATTCTTTTTCCCCCTTTGATTCCAGAATGCTGCATATGTTGCAGTTTAAAACATACCCATTTACATTGTCTATTCTATTCCTATATACATATTTTTTTCTTTCTAGATGGCCCCTAGCTTTGGGGGAATGTTACAAATTGTCATTGGAAGGGATCTCTGGTCCTATACTCTTCTCCAAATCCTTACTGATATCCACCAGGGATGTAATGAGTCTGGATCTGCCTCTAGGTGTGTGTAGGTCTCCACTCCCAGTGTATGTAACTACCCCAAATGCCCCTAATTTTGAGATCTCCATGTTTTGGGATCTTCTTATCCAAAGCCCAAAACTTTTTAGATACACTTGCCTATGCAGTTTGTCTAAACCTTTTTCTCCCAATGAGGCATGAAAGAACATTTAAGTTTCCTGCAGACCATAACCAGGTCATGAGAAACAGGAGGTATTATCCTGGACTTTCTCCCTGTCTATCTCAGCCATTCCACCTCTCCTGCAGTCGCTACACACTGGCACTGTGTGTTTTTCAAGATTCTCTTCTCTCAGAGTTTCAAATGGGAAGCAAATTCTTTCTCATTGGAATGCTCTTGAAAACTATCAGATTTTTCCAATTTTGGCAGAAAAGGGTGGGTGGTGGTCACTGGAAACTCACTCAAAAGAGATGGATCTTCTCTCAACTAAATTTCCCCAACTAAATTTATCCCAACTAAATTTATCCCAACTAAATTTCTCCCTGAAATTACACTCCCACAGAGGAAGGACTTTTATCTCCTTTTGTGAGAAAAAAAAAAATATTCTTATGGCCTTTTGATGATTTGTCCTATTTTATGGCATTTAGGGAAAACTTGCAGTTCAGAAAGAAAGGTCTCATCTCAAGCAGATGGTTTTTGCAGTGGAACACCATGTTATTTTGCCTATAGTCTTTTTACAAGGTTCTGTTTTGAAAGACAAATATAAACACAAGTTTTGTTTCCTTTGCTGGGTTCTACCGTTCCAGCAAAGTACTTGATGCCTCTTGTTTGGAGCTGTAAGGAAGCAAAAATAGCAAATTCCATTTACAAGTATGAATCCATTACACTCTTTGAGCATTGATCAAGTTGCCTTAATGTTTTTCTTAGATTAACTAAACTTTAGACAAGTTTGTTTCTGACTATAGATCACTGACCTCTCTTTTTTTAGAGCATTTACTTTTAGAAAACTTAATTCTTTCTCTGCCCCTTTTAAATATATGTAACATTTCTTCTAGCTACTTTCCAGTTTTACAACCCAAGGCTGTCTTTCTCAAGAACCTGAAATCATGTCTTTGAAATGTAAATATTAAAGGATGTAGCATTCCTATCTCCCAGTCTCTATGAAAGGATAAGTGTCTTGATGGGTGCAGAGCAGCAGACACACCTGGCTTAATCACATTAATGAGAAAAACATTTGCCAACTCAGGAATAACTGTGTGCTCACATCACATTTGTCAACCTCCCCTTTAATGTCCTCCAATACTTTTCCACCAGCTCACCCCAGCACTTAAAAACCATCCACCTTTTGCTTTAGCGGAGGGGTGTTCAGTCTCTTTTCCCTATTGCAATAGTCTTCCTTGCATGTTAACTTTATCTCATGCAGTTTCGATTTGATAGCATCATAGAGAGACTTACAAATCATAAGTGAAGAGCATGAGTCCCCAGTTCTTTCATTCAAAAGCGACAACCATTGCCAGATTTCAAAGAGGAATATGGAAAAGATCTTTCAGGACTGAAAACTGTTTACTGCAGAGATAAAGACCTTGGCTTTCCACAGCTGTTCTACCCTACCTTTTTTGATCAAACCATTGCCTAGCAACAGCTGCTAAACTGAGAAAGAATTCCTGCCTCTTCTGAAAACCAGCCTTGACCAACTATTCCTGAAAGCAGCTGAGTCATCCTCATGATAAAGCTCTCCAAGTACTTCACCTTCATAACCCAAGGAAAAACACTTCTTTGGAATTGCTTCAGTATTTAGAATGAAGGCCCATGTTTAATGATGCACTGGGTGATTTTGTTGTTGTTCTACTATAAGTTGTCTGAGACATTTCAACCAAAGCAAAAGTTTGGTAGAGCTATCATTACTATGATTACATATATTTTTTTTAACTTTTTACTTTATATTGGAATATAGTTGATTAACAGTGCTGTGCCAGTTTCAGTGTACAACACATATCTCTTAAAGAAAAGATGAAAGCATGCTGAAAGTTGACAATATATATTCTGAAAGCATATTTTATAGGTCATACATGTTCATGCTATTTTAAAACATTATTTGTCCTTAAATTATTAGTCTAATCCCATCTCATATTGTGTTACAAGTTTAGATGAGCCTAAACAATTGATTCTCTACCAGGGATGATTTTGTCCTCATGCCCCTGGAGACATTTGGCAATGTCTGGAGACATTTTTGATTGTCATGATTGGGAGGGGTGGGGCCACTAGTATCAAGTGGATAAAGGTCCCATATGCTATTCAACATTCTACACTGCATAGGACAGCCTCTTACAGCAAAGAGTTACCTGGTGTAAAATGTCAATAGTGACAAGGTTGAGAAAGTATGGCCTAGAAAGGAGATACGGTATTTTTGTCAGTAACCTATGCAACGCAATGAAATGAGTAAATTAGTTATTTTACCAGGCACATTAACTCTTTGAAACCACTATAATAAGATTAGTGGCGTTCTTCAAAGGATTAACACATTAATGGGAAAAATTCCATTCTATTCAGAAGTAGATTAGAGTTTATATGTTGAGTCCTAGTTCAAGATTATGGAGTTTCTGATAGCTGTCAAGGGGACATGGTACCTGATGAATGGAAAGGCTAATATAAGCTCTGCACCTATTTTACCCAAATATTTATATGGTGCTTTCTGTAAGCAAAAATCATCAGCAGTGGGACTCAGGATTACTCAGTTAAAAATTAATAGTAAATTTAAATCTAAAGTGATTTCCTTCCTTTGTTGAGAGAATTATCTTTCAGATTGATATGTCTAAAGTAAATATAAATCTCCCAGGAAAAAGGTTTCAACATTGAGCCTTCTATAGACTCAGATTTACCCTGTGATACTGTCATATTTTGCAAGTTTCATAATTTCAGTTTCCTTTGCATAAAAGAGACTTTTCTCTGTTAGAAGTCTCCTTTTTTATCCCAGAAGAAAGTCACAGTGTTAAAATAGCTTTTAAAGGATATTTTTCACAAAAGAGGGAGGAGTTATAAACACTTGAGAGTTGAGTGTAATAATAGATAAATAGGGGAACAAGCTGGAATTTAGGAGGTAAACAAACATACCTTATTAATAGCTTGGGAACACTTGTGTAAGATTCACTGACTGATTGCACTCAGTTTCCCTTAAGCTTTCCATAGTCTGGTTGTAGATTATTCCGGAATGTCAGTTTTGTGCTCTGAAATAAAGGGGCCATTAAGAAGGCGCTCTCCTTTCTGTATGTTATCTTCCTTAAGTAGAAAAGTTTGAATGAGTTAGATGATTTAGTTAAAAGTGAAGAAGAATATGTGGAGTTTTTAAAAAATATCTGGGCTATTTAAAGTAACATATTTTTTGAAGAGATGATATTCATTATTGATGAACTCCTACTATTTACATTCCATTCAGTTAGAAAGACTTCAGAAAAATTAATATTTATAGTAAGACTAATTTTTCTAAAGCTCTCTAACATTTTAAGGAAACATTTCATTTTCCCTCAAATTGAATGGTTATAACTTTTAAAAGAACATCCTGGGAATTGTAGTGTATCTCTTAATGACAGTAAGTAACAATATTTTCATTGTTTGTCTCATCTCTGTTCTCTGTTAATGTATTTTCAGCAATCAGAAGCCAGAAAGAATAAGACACAAAAATAGATAATAGGAACCTCTATAGCAGCAAGGTCTCAGACAATAGAAATAAAGAATACATGTACAATAAGCCTGTTTATTAGGATTTGAACCACAATAAATTTTCAAAGACTTATGTTTAATCTATTGATAAGTAAGATGTCTTTAAAGGTATTATATAAGTCATATGCCATTAATAAAGATTTGTTTCTGGTTTTGCTTTATGGTCACGTATCAAAAAATGGCAAGTTTTTCCTGTGGACAATTGAACTCAGCCATTTGTATGGATATGGTGAAGAGCTGCATATTACCAGAAAATAAGTAAAGACAATTAAAACATTTATATTCAGTCACTGCAGAGTCGAAAACAATTTGGTTGAATTTACAAATATATTTTTAGTCACTAATTGTTTTCATATGTGTAAGTGTATGCAACTTGGGAATGGTTTTATACCATTTCAGTTTTTTGTCTCTTTTTCTGATATTTTTAATTTAGTTTTCAGCCAATTTTTTGTTGTTGTTGTTCTACTTGTTTTCATGAATTTAAAATTTTGTCCTGAGACTTCCCTGGCAGTCCAGTGGTTAAGATTTTGCTTTCCTATGCCGGGGGTGCGGGTTCGATTCCTGGTCGGGGAGCTAAGATCTCACATGCCTCGTGGCCAAAAAACCAAAACATAAAACAGAAGCAATATTATAACAAATTCAGTAAAGACTTTAAAAATGGTCCACATCAAAAGGATCTTTAAAAAAATAATAAATAAATAAGTAAAATTTTGTCCTGCCTCTTAGTGAATTGTCTGAGAGCAAAAAGCTACCAATGATTGTTTTGAAATTATTCAAATATTTATTTTCATAAAAATGGATGATTAAGAAATTTTAAAACCATTTGAAAGAATTTTTACTTTTTCTCAAGTATTTTTATTTTAAAAATATAATTTGTATTTGATTAATGGTGGCTATATTACCTCTTTAAATATGTTTTCACCATTTTCTTGCATTTTTAATTCTACAAAAGCAGGATTTCAAGTAGCATTTTAAATATAATTTCTGCCACTGCTTGTAGTTGCTATAATGTAAAACAATTTCTCCTTTTAAGACTAAAGCTTTAGAAGGAATCATGTGCAATCTCAGTCACATTCAGTGACAGGTTTAGACATAGAAAATGGAACTATGATGCTTCGAATCATGTGTAAATTTTCAAAACCATCTCAGAGTTTGTGAAAATTTTCCCCAGATTTAGATAAAAAGATGAAAATGCTCAAAGGTGAATAAGGTGACAAAACACCCCCACTGTGCACAGTATTTCAAAGTATTGAAAGTAATTGGCTAGAAATCATTGTTGACCAATTTGACTTTTTTGAGTAATGTGGCATAATTATCAATTTTTGAGTCCACAATGTCTTTTTCAACTATTTTGTTTTGATTTAAATACAATAGGCCTATGTTTGCCAGTGCCAGCCCTGGAATTTCAAAGCCACTAGGAGAGAAAATTCTGTTTGAGGCAATTGCTCATAAAAAATTCTCCCGGGGGAATTAACTTTTTTTTCTCTTTAGTCACTGAAGTATAGTGTGGAATTACCTCAGAATTCTCAATTTAATTGTACTTCAGAAATGAGAGATGTCTAAGAGTTGACATTGTTGATATTGTTGAGTAAAAGTAGCACTTTTCCAGGAAAGTATGGTTAGTGTGACACTGCTTTCATACAAGAAAAAAAAAAAACGACTTTAAAACATCTACATGCAGTTGATTGTCATTTTTCAGGATAGTGAACAGTAGTGATAGAAGTGTTTTACCAGGTCTCTGGGCATCCTTTAGCCCCATCAAGTTGACACATACAACTGACTACCACACAACCCCATTTAGCTGGCTACTAGATGCAGGTCTGAGGAAAAATGATCTGCCTAATGATTGAACCTTAAGACCAAGATATTTAGTATCATAGTTAAAAAGTCTCAAAAGGACAAATGAACAAGTGGAATGGCATAGAAAATAAAATGACCTTTAATTATTTTAATACATATTTCCTTTCAGAATTTAAATAATTTAGGGGGTGGGTAAAATTGTATAAAGTGACCTTGAAATTAATAGGATAATAAATATGTTAGAATATTCAAGAATATTAACAATAAAAACCCAGTGAAATGAACTTACTTCCTTACCAAATTTCACAATATGTGATAAAGAATTTGTAGTGTAATCAATGTGAGTTACAAATAGACAAAAAAATGAGTGAAGCAGAGTAAGGCATCCAGAAAGAGATTTCAGTATAAAAGGGAAATTAATATTCAGTATAGCTGTTAGTTCAGTCAGTGAGAAAGAAGGGGTTAGTTAATACATGTTGCTGGAAAAACTGGCAATCCATATGTAATTATTTAAAACTAGACCTCATCTCAAGTCTTATACAAAAAATAGACTTACAGTGGCTTAAATAATTAAATGTTAAAAATCCTGATATAGTTTTGTGGCAATAGTTTTGAAAGTTAGCTTTTACTGAATGAGAAAACCCTTTATTGACCAGGACCACTATTTTGGTGTCTGACTATAAACACACAAAGTAGAAAGAACTCGGTGTATGATCACACCAGTTTCTCCTTGTCTAGGAAGGAAGAGGGGCATCCTTACAGACGGCAGGGCTGGAGACTGGAGTGTGAAGATAACTGACCTGGAGAAAAGAGAGATTAGCAAGGACTCAGCGCACCCTACATAGGGATGGTTTGGGTGTTGAGATAGGGAGGTGGCAAAAGGCTACAGGAATACTTGCACAATTTTCCTACTTCCCTGCTGACCACAAGGTGGTACAGGAGAGGACAGCAGAAAGAGCCGAGGCAAGTGTCTGCTCAGAAGGCCAGGACAGCACTCTTCCATTTCTCCTGCTCACTAGAGGCCAAAAGACTACAAAAAGTTTCATGTGCTGCCAGGGACCGCATACAAGGTAGCTGACTTGACTGGTGAAGTACAAGAGAGGTCCCATCATCAAAGGGCTAAAGGATCCTTTTGGTTTTTGTTTTTTAATTGAAGTATAATTGATTTACAGTGTTAGTTTCAGGTGTACAGCAAAATGATATATATATACATTTATATATTTTTCAGATTTTTTCCCTTATAGGTTATTACAAAATATTGGAATGGTTCCCTGTGCTATACAGTAGATCCTTGCTGGTTATCTATTTTATATAAAGTAGTGTGTATATGTTAATCCCAAACTCCTAATTTATCCCTTCACCCCTTTCCCCTTTGGTAACCATAAGTTTGTCTCCTATGTCTGCGGGTCTATTTCTGCTTTGTAAATAAGATCATTTATATCATTTTTTTTAGATTCCACATATAAGTAATATCATATGGCATTTATCTTTCTCTTATTTACTTAGTATGATAATCTCTAGGTCTGTCTTTGTTGCTGCAAATGGCATTATTTCATTCTTTTTTATGGCTGAGTAATATTTCCTTGTATATATGTACCACATCTTCTTTATCCATTTATCTGTATACCACATCTTCTGTCAATGGGCCTTTAGGTTGCTTCCATGTCTTGGCCATTGTAAACAGGGCTGCAATGAACATTTTCTTTTTTTGTGGTATCTTTGATTCTTTAACTTAGAGCTGTAAGGAGGATCTTCAAGCCATGGTCTCTAGTATTTGCAGCCAGACATCAGAGGATCTGCAGGTCAGTGAGAGGCTGATGACGTCATGGTGAGAATGAGCTAGAGCTCTGCTTCCTGGGAGCTATGGCCCTGCCCAGAGAGTAGACTGAAAGTTCATTTTACTGCAAATAGGAGGAGAGAGCTTGATCCACACACCAGCTTAAAGAGGTCAAACACAACTGGCAGTCAGTGGCAACTTGCATAGAGTGAGTGGGCCCTCTTCTTGAAGAAAAATAAATATTCCTCTGTTTTCACACACATCAGGAAATGAGGAAGGTGCAGGAGTACCCAGGGGACAGATTGCATAGGGAGTTTGAATATTACAATTGACTGAATAAAATGCACCAAAATAACTCATTTAGACTGAGAAAAAAAGGGGGGGGGGAATATCGACATGTTTAAACCTCTGGGGTTTTTTTCCCTTCCATCAGTGGAAATTAGAGTTTGTGAGCAAGATGATATTTATTACAGAATATAAGTTTCCTTAGAGATATTTATAGTTTGCATATATGGATTCTACTGTGTACATGCTAATCTCATTAAAACTTATTGGTGAATTGTTATTGCTTTTATTTCACATTTTAATTTGTACAGAAACCCTGAACAAAAGCTATTAGACACCAAAAAGATAAAAAATCTTATATACCAAATAAAAGTATATTGCATCCTAATCCCACTAAATGTACAAAACGTAACAAAAGAAATACTTGTTTAATTGTTAATTTCTATTGTTTGATATGAACAATATCACAGGTTTTGCCATCACTTTAAAATGAGAAATATGTAAGAAAGCCAGAAAAATAAATATTATACATTAAAAAGAAAGCAAAATTTTGGTTTTCAGTGAAATTTGAAAAATCATTGAAAGTCAGAGAAAATCTCCTTTGTCATATTTAGGTGACACTTTTCTGTACTTCCGCTCTTTCCTTAGTCTTTTATATTGCTGATCATTCTCTTCAGTGTTCGTCTCTGTGTTTAGCAGGAGGTGGGGTAAGAGTTTCCTTACGTCATGCTTTCTCTGTTACTCTTACAGTTTTTCTATTTCTGATTGATCCTTTCATATTATTGTTCCTGAGGCCTCTATACATTGAGAAATGTAGATGGTCAGTATTGTTCGGAAAACATGAAGCTTGGAGGGAGTATTTGATTTTTCTTAGGATAGTAGAGTCTTAAGAATTTTTGCTTCCTCAGGAAGGCACTTAGTGGTGCACAAATAACTGAAGAATCATGCAAGAAGGAGCAAAACTGAAAAGAATTAAAAACCTGCACCATTAAGGAAGAGATGGAAACACAACATGGGCCCCAAATCCCAGGTGAGAGGAAAAGTCTGGAGGAGACAATGCCCACATTTTTCTTTAACCTGAAGGAAGAAATAAATTGAAATGTTATTAGGTAGCATGCGGATGGGCATTTATGTGCCTCACTCACACTTAGCAAACACTTAGGGACAACATTAAAAAATGATTTGATATTCTGGATTTTAGCTCAAATCTAGACTCTTTCTTATGCCATTATAAAGAATTAGTTAATTTCATGTAATTAAGTAAGGAAATACATTTTCCCACAAGAGAACAAAAGTAGGTGAATTGTAGCTCCTAAAGTCATAATGGATGAGGTTCCTGAGTAATTACCTAATACTGACATTAACTTGCTCAAGGATCTGGCTTTTTAATACCCTTATCCTAACATAAGATCCAATTCTAGTCATCCTAAGCACAGTTTTGAGAAAAAAAATCCATTACTTGCCAAATCCCTATTTATTTGTTTGTTTATTTATTGTTCATACAAATTCTGCAGTGTAAGAATAATTACCTGATTTTAGAGATGATAAATTTGAGGACCAGAGAGATTAAATAAGCTACTCAAGGTCACACATATTGTATTTGATGGAAAAGAGATTCAACGCCTGTGATTTTTCCTAAATCACAATGCACTTTGAGATAAAAGCTTTACTCCTTAAGCAAATAGTGTAACATTTGTAATTCACAAAAATTCATTGACTGATTACATAGTAAGTTAATGATTTATTGATGTACTCCAAGTTACATTTTCTTTGATATAATACTTCCATACTTTCTATATAATGTATTTACTATTTTCATAACTTAATATTTGAATAACAGCAACAAAAAATAATACCCTAATGATAATCACTTAGCTTCCCCAAATAGAGAAGTTAATTTGTATTTAAGACACTTGGAAATATTGTTTCCATTTATTGGCATATTTATTCACTGACCTTTTTTTCCTAACCAGCTTCTTCTCTATTCCTTCCACTTTCATGTTTGGCTATAGAGAGGGCTAGTAAATAGGGAAATTCCCCTGTTGTAATTGCAACCTTAATGCCCATTTCATCCCTCTCTCCTTGGAACAACAAATATAGTTTTGGAAAACCACCTCAGATCCAGGAGTAGGTCCTGATTAGTTAAGCCAAGTTATGATAGCCATCTCTCTTGTCTGTGTTTGGCTCAGTGGTAAGAAAAGTATTAACTCAGCAGGCCTGGCTTGCTCCAACCCTGCATATTCCAAAGAAGGGCCTTTGGTCAGCTCCCTTTAAGATAACCTCTGAGTCTTTGGAATATTCCACCTGATAATAGGTTTGCCTGAAGCCTTGGACCTTGCTGTATGAGTGGATAAGTATATCCTAACAATATGATAGACCATGGATGCAGGTGATGGTGTGTGTGGTGGGATTGGAGTCTGAGAAGCTGAGATCAGTCATGTGGGCACTGCCCCTGTGACATGGAGGCTTGGGTGAGCTTCCTAAGTTGGCAACATTTTGAATGTGTTGTTACATGTTGTTGCTGGGAGAATTAAGGGCATTCCCAGGTGACTTTGATGGGAGCTATTTCCAGAGTAGTTGGAAACATGTGCTGCTATTTCCTGGAATGTTCCCCATGAACTCTTTCTTTTTGCTGATTTTGATTTGTACGCTTTCAGTGTAATAAATTGTAGCCATGAGCATAATAGTTTCTGAGTTCTGTGAGTTCTTCTACAGAATCATCAGAACTGAGCGTTGTCTTGTGGACTCCTGACACATTCAAGAATCCAAATTTAGCTAATCATTGCAGTGTTTTCTCCTTAGGAATAAATAAGCATGTAGCCTTAGTTGACCCTCAGAATAAACCAAACTTAAGTATCAGACTACTTCTGGATTTTCTGTTATTTCCATATTAAGCCAGTAAGTTTCTGTTTTCTTGTTTGTTTCTTCTTACAGCCAGAAAGCATTCTAAGTGAAACACACAGGATATATTATGTTCATACAAGAAGCAGTTCCGTTTGGGTTCAATGGTATTTCAAATGGAGGACTTATATTACCTTTAGTATTACCAGAGTTTAAAAGGCTATAAGCCTATTTTTAAAATAACATGCTGGTAATTGGATTGCCTCTTTAATTAGAGTTGAACATTTTGTAGCTATTACCAAGAGTATCAAAATTGTGTGTGTGTGTGTGTGTGTGTGTGTGTGTAATTAACAAATATATGTATTTTCCCCAAATGAGGAATTGTGGCATTGGTAAGGTATCTTCTAAATAATAAAATCTGCACAGGTTGCTTCAGCTATAACACTTTTGAAATTTTAAAAAAAATATTGCTTGTTAATGTTATTAACCCTGTAATTTGCATCCCTGTTGCCAACAACAGTAACAACAGCAAATGTATTACTTCTACAAAATATCCTTTGTGGCATTCAGATTTAATGAACAAACTGAGAAGAAATAATTCAACAGGGCAAACTTCAAAAGAAGAATGTTGGAAGGAACATTTTTTATGAATACAATGTATTTAATATTTTATATAAAATATACATTTTATTATTAGCAAAAGTTTAGTTTCCTTTGGACAGGGGAAAATAGAATGATCCAAGCACTCATTCCCCTGTACCAGCAGAGGAAATAATTAAACATATGTTTACTGAAATAGTCTTTTATTTTAAAATACTTTTTCCTTTGATTTTTAGTATTGAATTTTTAAAGACAACCCCAAAAGTTTTGTAGCAACTTGCTGATGATTATTTGTATATTATATCTTATAAAGCATAATGTATTGTGATACTTGTAAAGTATCATATTAGATAGTATGTTAAAATGAACAGATTCTAAAAGAATATTTTATTATATTCTCTTGACATTAATAGTTTAAAGTTAATTGAGCTTGGCATTTAGATCCAGCTAAAAGACCACATTTTCCCCCTCTGTTGTTATAAGCTTTTCTTTCTCCCACCCCTTCTTCTCCTCCTCCCCACCTCCTCTTCTCCCTCCTTTTCCTTCTTCTCTTCCTCATCTTCTTCTTGAACTTGCATTTAAATACACTATGTGCCCTAAGAGCATATCTACATAGTCAAAGCAAAATCTTAGTTATAAGATTTTTATCCTAATTTCTAATAGCTCCCAAATGCCCATTTAGTATCAACTTCAGACAGTTTCTTGATGTCATTTTGAGGTTGAAGAAAATATTGTTTCCTTTTTCTGTTAGAATAAATGCTGTTAAAATATACTCCTAGAAAGGAAAGGAAAGTTGATCCTATTTGAAGAAAGGCAATATCCATACATGAGAAAAACACAAAACATTTATGAAGCAAAGTAAAACATGTGAATATAGTGTCAGCGGAACCTGATTCTACTCTAAACTTTATTAGTAAGTTGTTGGTTTGGTCATCTGTTTAAGTCTATAAAACAAAGACTAAAATAATATATGTGTGGTTTCCTACATATAAATGATTGTATTATTCTGATATTATATAAATATAATATAATGAAAACTATACTAACTCTTAAATTTAAGGGGATGGTAACGAAGACTCTCTCCTTGGCAAATTTTAATCATGTTCCTCAAAGCATTAATTTTGACTAGGCTTCGACCTTGGCCTTTGTCCTTTCCTTGGGCTGTCTGTCCTGTCTTAGCAAAGGATCCTGCTAAGTCATCCCCCACCACCCTTGATATCTGACCCACCACCCTTGATATCTGATCGTATCTTATCAAGTTCCTCATCCCCCACTTTTGATGTATAAATGTTTGCAAGAATCCTGTTAGGCCAGTTTAGCAAGAATCCTCTACACTAAGTATTTCCTTTTAGTGATTTTCCACGCACTGACCTTCTTATTATGTTCATTTCATATAAATCCTCACCTATATTTGCTGTATTCAGATTTGAGCACAATCTCTCTCCCCTATTGCGATAGTCATGACCCCTACTGCAATTTTCTTAAAGTCTTCCTTACCGTCTTTAATAAGTGTCAGAATAATTTTGCTCTTTAACAGTAGCTAATGTCGAGAGCGTTCAGAGAGGGAGTAGCAAGTAAGAAGTCCTGATTTTTATGCCAAATGTTTTCTATAGCATAGAATTCACACTCTAATACTTAGTTTAATATCTTCAATAAAGACCATCCGATTTCCCCCGTTGATTTTTTTACAAAATTGAAAATCCAGTGTCACATCCCATTCTATCTATAAAGTATCTTAAATTAAATTTTCCACTGCCATAATATTTTCTAAAATGTTGCCCCTTTCAAAGATTGTAAGTAATTTTAACAATAATTATAGTTTAACCACTGGCTAAGCTAAGAATTTTAGACAAATATTTAATTTGAGCAAGTCTCCTTCTGGGTCTGAATTTCCATTTTCTTATCTGTGAAATGATGGGGTGAAGGGCTTGGATAAAATTATTCCTGTAATTCTTTCATTTGAACTCTGAAACTTAGTGACTTTGTAGACAAATACAAAATATTCCTAAAAAAGGATGTTTCTTCTATGGAGGGGTCTGGAGTCAGGAGATATAAAACCCTTCTGCAACTTAACATATGTAGCTGGCAGAGAAAAAGTCAGGAATATATATTTTTTGTAAGCGATTTATTTAAAATAAACAAATACAGTTGTGTGCAAGGTGACAGCTTTTTCACAAATCATCGGAAAATTGGGGAAATTTTGAACTAATTGAGTAGTCAGCTTACAACTAGATTTGTTCTGACTTCACAGAAATAAAAGGGCTCTGGAGTTAGGTGTGGGTTAGAGGGAGAGAAAAAATGTTAATTCTGCCTTTGGAACTAAAAGCTACTTCATTCTAGGTTTATTTCCTTTACCCGTGTGAATTACTGTTTAGAATGGGGCCTTTTGTCTTAAAATATCAAATTCTTACCAATATTTTGTCATAAATACCAAAGCAGTACAAGAAGTAAAATCAAAACAAGAATATAAATTTTATATATACTAATATGGTTATATTATTTATTCCCCTTGACACTAATCACAGAATTACTGAAAACACAATTACATGTGAAGTGTAATAAGTAATAAGAATGACAATTTGAGAGATGTATCTGAAGTTATACAGCTACTGCTTATTGTACCCTTCCTAGTAGTCAGCTTTCAGGTCTGTACACTTCATCCAACTGGTATGTAATTGTGGTGCTTTTAGATTGTGAATAATAGTATTTTTACCAAGTAAAACGAATCATCTCAATAAATTATTTTTTTGGTTATTATTAAACAAAAATGAAATTGATCAACATGGTCAACTACTTAATCCTCTAACACAACTCCCCAGTGACTTTGGGCTATTAAATACACACAGACATACAGACACATACACACACAGCACGTTTACATCTCAAACCTAGCATCAAAGAATTATTGACATCAGTGAGGATATTCAGAAGAATAGGTTGTGAATTGTCACTGAAATTGCAAAACCAATTATAAAACAGTTTTAATCAATGAAGGCATGTTGAAAGAAATACAAAAACTACTGAAGAACTATTTCAAAGTAGTTACTGTTTATTTGGATAAATAACCTAGATAATTATTCAAAAAAGCTGATATACAATATAGTTTCAGAAATAATGGACACATAATTATCATTTAATATATATTCCTTCTTTAGAATATATGCTCAATTCTTTTTTTTTAACTTTTTATTTTATATTGGAGTGTAGTTGATTAGCAATGTTGTATGAGTTTCAGGTGTATAGCAAAATGATTCAGTTATACATATACATGCACATGCATGCTCAATTCTAAAGGTCAGATTTTTCATTCTTTAAGATTTGTCTTTAAAGAAAATAATTCAAATATGAACTCTTGAAGACAAAGGAGGTTGGTTATTTGTCACATGAAAATACAAAACAACTTGTTTGCCCGTAGAATATGATTAACATAGATACTTGATGTCTTAGTCCTTTTGAGCTGCTGTAACAGAATACCATAAACCAGGTGGCTTAAAAACAACAGAAATTCATTTCACATAGTTCTGGGGGCTAGAAGTCCAAGATCAAGATCCCAACAGATTCGGTATCTGGTGAGGGCCTGCCTCGTGGTTCATAAAAGCCTGTTTTATTTTTTGTTTCTTTTGGCTGTGTCATCACATGTGCGGGAACTAACTGGGATTTTTTTTTATATGGACACTAATCCTATGCATGAGTGTTTGGTTTCACAATGTCCAAGATCTTATTGAGATATCCTAAATTTGAATAAGTAATGTCTCTGTTACACATGCTCCTGACATCAGAGATTTGAAAGTATCTATTAAGTTTTTGGAGTGAAGTTCCTCAAACAGTACTGTCTCTCTGATTCTAGCTAACAGAGAAGATAGTCTCAGAAAAGTAATTCCTGAATTCAGCAGCTTAGGGAAGCAGTGAGGCTGAAAAAAAATCTTGATAATTTTCCTCCTTTTTCTCCTTCTAAAGCTTGTATCCGAGATTTTGTAGTTGGTTTGTCATCATATAATATATGGCATTCTGTCTTGTTTTCCTCTTATGGCACTTTAAAGACCGGATTATCTCTTCATAACATGATATCTTAAATGTATGAATTTATCTGGTCTAAAAATTTTGTAGTTTGTCTCATAAGCGCTGTATATTTTTCAAAACCAAACTACATTTAAATAATGTCTTTCTCTAGAAAGTTGAAATTCCTATGAATTTATGAACATCAGAAATTACTTAAAAATACTGAGGTACACCTATGATAACTGATTTTTGCAAATTGAAAGGCCATTAAAAACCTCAAGGCAATTTCTGAATAATATGTTTTATTACATGTTTTCTTTCATTTATATATTAAAATTTTTATTTGATAATTTTGTATTCAAATTCTTTAAAATAGAGTCATCCAAATAAAGTCTACATGTTAAATTATTGTCTTCGTATTAGTTAAATAGATAATTCTACTTTCTAACTATATGAAAAATTGTATATGTAAACAGTCTGACTTATTGGCAATCAATGTTATCAATGCATCAACCCAATCCTGAATCCAGCAGATAGTATTTTGCATCTTTAATCATATACAAAATATTATAGTCCAGTGAATAACCAACTACTTTGGTTAAAGCTCTCTACCTACATAAGAAAATATGAAAATTCAAAATCTTGTCCATTAGTAGGTTTATAATTTCCTGATAATTATTAACATGTCTTCTATTCTCATTCAATGTAAGACTTCTAAGAGCAATTGTCTTCATTTTCTGTCTTTAAGTTCCTTCAGGTGTTTTCCACAAAATTTCCTTTAACACCCTTACACCGTACGTCACCAGGAACAGAACTTATACCACAAACAGATTTCTTACCGGCTGTTAAATAATTCATCAAAGGGTAGCAACTGCTAGTCACTATGAAGATGGCAGATGTGGAGCCACGTGGTAACTGGTGAAAAAAACTCCGCATTTCATTTGTCCTTGATGGTAACTATGGTTCTGTTTTGAATAAAAGTCCCACACAAGGATTTCATTTTCTATGAGATTTTATTGATATCAATAGGCTACCCACTAATATAAATTAAAATCTTTGAAAAGGTTTCTAAACCTGTGACAAAGCTGTGCAGATATCTGTAAGAAAATCTCACTGCTTTGCAGTTTGCCTCAAATATAATCTTTGGAATCATTGGATATGAAATGGTGTGAATATGTTTATTATATTTGCTTTTATTTTCATTCCAAGTTATATTTTGGGGCTAAAATATACATATTTTAATTGTTCTTTAAGTAAGACCTAATTTCATATGGAAAGAAAGAGAAAGGGAGAGACAGAGGGAAACTATAAAATTTTACCCAGTCATTTATTTAATTATCTCTAACCCCCTCCAGTGTCCAGAAGAAAAGCACGTATCACAGGCACTCTTATAATTTTTTATAGTGACAAGATTTTAATTTTTTTTGGTTGCAGAAGAACACAGTTCTTTTTGTTTTTTGTGTGAATTTACCTTAGATGAAGAGCAATCTATGCTTCAGATGTCTAGTATATACAATAATGTGCATAAAATTATTAAAGCAGAATAAACTTTTAATGGTTTAATATTGTCTTCATATTGAAATTTAGACTTAATAGTTTTTATTTTTATTCTAGAAAGAAAATGCTCTATCAACAAATTTAGATGGATTTGATACAATCCCCAAATCTACAAAATTGTGGACTATTATTTAAAGTATATAATACCCCCTGGTTCACAAAGCAGAGGTCATAAAATAATTTTCAAGCTGCATTATAGTATTCCATCATAAATATTTATTGATAATTTAAGAAAAGTTGCATTGTACTAGTGCTGGGTTTTAAACTGGTATATAGATGCCCTTTGCTTAAACTAGGTTGGGAGTCTCAAAAGATATAATTTATAAAACTGCCCTGTAATAGAATTGCCAGAACTGAAACAGAAAAAGGAAGACCAAAGTTTGAACAGAAAGACTTTTGTGATATAAAAACTTTCTTTCTATACTATGTTGGTAAATAAAGCTTCTAAAACAGACTTTGATTATTCTTTAATCACATCAGCAGTCTAGAGACACTGTGTCTAAATCCAGGGAATGCCTTAACATTCTCTAGGCAAAGAGTAAATTGAACTCTGCATCAGGTCCCTAACAGATGGATGTGGGCTGTCATACATTATGGCAGAATCAATGCCATTTGGCTCTGTCACTTTCTAGGCAATAAATATAGATTTCTTTTGCAAGTGATGCTTATCTAGGATATTTTATTCTTTCAGCTATAAGTGGATACCATCCTATTAAATATTTATTTTACAACTTACAAAATAGGTTGTTTGAAAGAGCTAGTAAAAAAAAAAGAAACCTGGCCTTCCAGGAGCAATATATTCACATTTTATTTGATTTCACTTGGGGAAGTAATAAAATATCCTTGCCCAGGTTTCATCAGGGATTCAACCCAGATTGTCGCAGTAAAGGCACACAAGAAAGTATCTACATGATGGCATCTGGAAATGCTCCGGACAAAATCTTTTATAATACACAATCCATCTGGCACTTGCCTGGGAGGAAAGCTTCAAAGAGAACCAGAATATAGCCCAAATGTTCTCTCAAGTGACACCCAAAGCGATCTGCAAACTCATTTGGTGTATCTTTGCTTGAGTAAAACTTTTATTCAAGTTGGTATCTGCTGGTATGAAATTTCTTTATTTTTCTTTTAGCAGATTGTTCTATTTATGGAATTTTAGCCTATAACCTCATCTATTTGTCTAACTTTTAGCCTCTACTCTTTTTTTCTATTCTTTCCATTATGGTTTATTACAGGATATTGAATATAGCTCCCTGTGCTATACAGTAGAACCTTGTTATTTATCCATTCTATATATAATGGTTTGCATCTGCTAACTCCAAACTCCCAGTCCTTCCCTCCCCCAAACCCCTCTCCCCCTTGGCAACCACAAGTCTGTTCTCTATGTTTATGAGTCTGTTTCAAGCCTCTATTCTTTATTGGACAATAATAAATTATTTCTTTATAGTAAACACACAAGGAAGAAAATTTTGCTCCATCGCTTTTTTTTTTTAAACTTTAATTTCATGGTGTACTTGTTTTGAGATGACAAAGTTGACGCTACAGAGCTCGTCCTGCCTTGTTTTCCTCTCCTTTTGCCTCCTAACATTGCAAGAATGGAATAGATGGTACCGGGAAACTTTGTTTCCTTTTTCTATTTCCTAAAGCTGTGAAAATGTATCATGTGTTTAGGGAAATACAAAAGATTTTTAACCCACTTACACTTTATTTCATGTAACTTGGGTATTTTGTAAACTTGTATATTTCGGGAGCTTAGGCCTAAAAGTCTTGACATCACAAAAACTTCTCAAAAGTACAGCAGAGTCATACCATTTGGGCTTCTAACACCCAAAAATTGCATATTCTGAATTTCTATAAACCATTGGCACCATGATTAGGATCTTAAATATGGATAATACATTTCACTTAATAATAATGTCACTTATTGAGCATTCATGAGGCAAGTATTCTCTAAACTCCTTATGTGAATTATCTCAAATTATATCAGAACAATTTGAGGCTACTACAGTTATTCTCATTTAAAATTTTTTTTTAAATTTTTACTGCAGTACAGTTGATTTAAAATGTTATGTTACTTTCTGCTGTACAGCAAAGTGAATCAGTTATACATATACATATATCCACTCTTTTTAAGATTTTTTTCCCATATAGGTCATTACAGATTATGGAGTAGAGTTCCCTGTGCTATACAGTAGGTCCTTATTAGTTATCTATTTTATATATTGTAGTGTGTATATGTCAATTCCAATCTCCCAATTTATCCCTCCCCCACTTTCCCCCGTGGTAACCGTAAAATTGTTTTCTACATCTGTAACTCTACTTCTGTTTTGTAAATAAGTTCATTTGTACCTTTTCTTAGATTTCACATATAAGCAAGATCATATGATATTTGTCCTCGTTCTGACTTACTTAATCAGTATGACAATCTCTAGGTCCATCCATGTTGCTGCAAATGGCATTATTTCATTCTTTTTATGGCTGAGTAATACTCCATTGTATATATGTACCACATTTTCTTTATTCATTCCTCTGTGAATGGGCATTTAGGTTGCTTCCATGTCCTGGCTATTGTAAATAGTGCTGCATTGAACATTGGGGTGCATTTATCTTTTTGAATTATGGTTTTCTCTGGGTATGTGCCCAGGAGTGGGATTCCTGGATCATATGGTAGCTCTAATTTTAGTTTTTTTTTTTAATTTTTATTTATTTATTTAATTAATTAATTTATTTATTTTTGCTGTGTTGGGTCTTAGTTTCTGTGTGAGGGCTTTCTCTAGTTGCGGCAAGCGGAGGCCACTCTTCATCGCGGTGCACGGGCCTCTCACTGTCGCAGCCTCTCTTGTTGCGGAGCACAGGCTCCAGACGCGCAGGCTCAGTAGTTGTGGCTCACGGGCCCAGTTGTTCCGTGGCATGTGGGATCTTCCCAGACCAGGGTTCGAACCCATATCCCCTGCACTGGCAGGCAGATTCTCAACCACTGCGCCACCAGGGAAGCCCTAATTTTAGTTTTTAAGGAACAGTATGGAATACTGTTTTCCATAGTGGCTGTACCAGTTTACATTCTCACCAACAGTGTAGGAGGGTTCGCTTTTCTCCACACCCTCTCCAGCATTTATTGCTTGTAGATTTTTTGATGATGGCCATTCTGACCGGTGTGGGTGATACTTATTATACTTTAGAGTTGCATTTCTCTAATAATTAGTGATGTTGAGCATCTTCTCATGTGCTTTTTGGCCATCTGTATGTCTTCTTTGGAGAAATGTTTATTTAGATCTTCTGCCCATTTTTTGATTGGGTTGTTTGGTTTTTTGATGTTGAGCTACATGAACGGTTTGTATATTTTGTAGATTAATCCCTTGTCAGTTGCTTCATTCTGTGGGTTGTCTTTTCATTTTGTTTATGGTTTCCTTTGCTCTGCAAAAGCTTTTGAGTTTAATTAGGTCCCATTTGTTTATTTTTGTTTTTATTTTCATTAATCTAGGAGGTGGGTAAAAAAGATCTTGCTGTGATTTATGTCAGAGAGTGTTCTGCCTAGGTTTCCCTCTAAGAGTTTTGTAGTATCTTGCCTTACATTAGGTGTTTAATCCACTTTGAGTTCATTTTTGTGTATGGTGTTAGGAAGTGTTGTAATTTTATTCTTTTACATGTAGCTGTCCAGTTTTCCTAGCACCACTTATTGAAGAGACTGTCTTTTCTCCATTGTATAGTCTCACCTCCTTTGCCATAGATTAATTGACCATAGGTGCATGGGTTTATCTCTGGATTTTCTATCCTGTTCTGCTGAACTATATTTCTGTTTTTGTGCCAGTACCCTACTCTTTTGTTTTGTTTTGTTTTTTTCAACTTTTTATTTTATATTGGAGTACAGTTGATTAACAATGTTTTGTTCGTTTAAGGTGTACAACAAAGTGATTCAGTTATACATATAAGTGTATCTATTCTTTTTCAAATTATTTTCCCAATTTTGTTGTTACAGAATATTGAGCAGAGTTCCCTTGTTGGTTATCAACTTTGAATATAGCAGTGTGTACATGTCAATCCCAAACTCCCTATCTAACTATACCTCCCCCCAGTAACCATAAGTTTGTTCTCTAAATCTGTGAATCTCTCTGTTTTGTAAATAAGTTCATTTGTGTCATTTTTTTTTAGATTCCATGTATAAGTGATATAATATGATATTTTTCTTTCTCTGTCTGACCTACTTCACCCAGTAAGATAATCTCTAGGTCCATCTGTGTTGCTACAAGTGGCATTATTCTTTTTAATAGCTGAGTAATATTCCGTTGTATATATGTTCCACATCTTTTGATGTACTCTTTTGATGACTGCAGCTTGATTCTCCCAGCTTGGTTTTTCTTTCTCAAGATTGCTTTGGCTATTCAGGGTCTTTTGTGTTTCCATACAAATTTTAAAACATTTTGTTCTAATTCTGTGAAAAATGCCATTGGTAATTCGATAGGGATTGCATTGAATCTGTAGATTGCTTTGGGTAGTATAGTCATTTTGATAATATTGATTCTTCTAATCCAAGAACATGGTATATCTTTTCATCTGTTTGTGTTATCTGTTATTTCTTTCATCAGTATCTTATAGGTTTCTGAGTACAGGTCTTTTGTCTCATTAGGTAGATTTATTCCTAGGTATTTTATTCTTTTTAATGCAATCATAATGGGATTGTTTCCTTGTTTTCTGTTTCTGATCTTTCATTGTTAGTGTATAGCAGCAGTCCCCAACCTTTTTGGCACCAAGGACCAGTTTTGTGGAAGGTAATTTTTCCACAGACTGGGGCGGGGGGATGGTTTCAGGATGATTCAAGTGCATTACATTTATTGTGCACTTTATTTCTATTATTATTACATTGTAATATATAATGAAATAATTATACAACTCACCATAATGCAGAATCAGTGGGAGCCCTGAGCTTGTTTTCCTGCTACTAGATGGTCCCATCTGGGAGTGATGGGAGACAGTGACACCTGAAGTGTGCTGCTATGTCCAGTCTACTCCACGATCTCATTTTCGTTGCTGTCACTGCAGAAAACCCTGCTTCACAAAGGTAGGATGTTGGAAATGGAAGCAGGCTTATCAGTGCTTTTGCAGCAATCTCAGGATATTCCGCCTTGTCTTTAATCCAGAACATACGGAGATCTGAAGTTGTCTCAAACATACTTTTAAGGCCACTGTCATTTGCGATCTCAAGCATTTGATCCTCTTCTAGCATGGACAAAGTCGACTCACCTGGCTTATTCACAAATGGGTTGTGGATCCATTTGTTCCCAGTTCAGGAGTATTTTGTGGTTGGGAAGTAATGCTCAAACTCTTTTGAAAGCTGAGATAGGTGATCATGCACCAGCTGGGAGAAAGAAGGCCCTGGCTCAGTCTCTTTCAAAATCTCTGCTAATGTTTGAAACACGTCAAAAATCCCAATGTGCACTCGTTACCCCCATAATTCTAGTTCGGCTTTGGATGCAGCCATTTATCTGCTGACTTGAACACAGTTTTCATTCTCCCCTGAAGTGACAGATTGAGTTCATTGAGGGGGTTGAATATGTCACACAAGTAAGCAAGTTTTGTGACCCATTCTGTGTCACTGAAATGTGCTGCCAGTGATAACTGTTTTTCTAAAAGAAATCTCTGGAGCAGCTCTTGGAACACAAAAACTCTGGCTAGTGATCTACCTTTAGAAAGCCATCTCACTTCTGTGTATAAGAGAAGATGTGTGTGCTCTGCGTTCATCTCCTCACAGAGCTGCACGAACAGACTGAGTTAAGGGCATGTACTTTAATGTGGTTAGTAATTTTAATCACATCCTGCAAAACGTTGTTAAGTTCAGGTCACATTTTTAGGCTAGCCAGCATTTCTCTATGGATGACACAGTGCGTAGACTTACATTCAGAAGCGACCTCTTTGACCCGAGTAGTGAAACCAGAAAGCTGTCATGGCAGCCTCGGTCCATGCATATACCAACACAAAATGACCAATTCAGTTTTCCTGATATGTAATCATTCAAAGACTCGAATAGTTCTGCAGGGGTGGTGTTGGTTGGCAACAAAAGTGCATATAACATATCCTCATGCACATCCTCCTGAAAAATGTATCGCACAGAAACAAGCATCGTTGCCTTGTTGTCAACATCAATATACTTGTCAACCTGGATTATGTACCATGGTCACTCATTAATCCTCTCTAACAGTTGTGCCTCAGTACCCTCTGCTGTCCATCAATTTTTCTAGTTATGGTGCTAGCCAAAAGAGGAACACCTTGTCTTTTTCCTGATCTTAGAGGAAATGTTTTCAGTTTTTTCACCATTGAGAATGATGTTTGCTGTGAGTTTGTCATATATGGTCGTTATTATGTTGAGATAGGTTCCCTCTCTATGTCCACTCTCTGGAGAGTATTTATCATAAATGCATTTTGAATTTTGTCAGAAGCTTTTTCTGCATCTATTGAGATGATCATATACTTTTTATTCTTCAGTTTGTTAATGTAGTGTATCACATTGATTTATTTATGTATGTTGAAGAATCCTTGCATCCCTGGGATAAATCCCACTTGATCATGATGTATGATCCTTTTAATGTGTTGTTGGATTCGGTTTGCTAGTATTTTGTTGAGGATTCTTGCGTCTATGTTCATCAGTGATGTTGGCTTGTAATTTTCTTTTTTTGTGATATCTTTGTCTGGTTTTGGTATCAGGGTGATGGTGGCCTTGTAGAACGAATTTGGGAGTGTTCCTCCCTCTGCAGTTTTTTAGAAGACTTTGAGAATGATATGCATTAGCGCTTCTCTAAATGTTTGATAGAATGTACCTGTGAAGCCATCTGGTCCTGGACTTTCATTTGTTGGAAATTTTTTAATCTCAGTTTCAATTTCAGTACTTGTGATTGGTTTGTTCATATTTTCTATTTCTTCCTGGTTCAGTCTTGGAAGGTTATACCTTTCTAAGACTTTGTCCATTTCTTCTAGGTTGTCCATTTTACTGGCGTGTTGTTGCTTGTAGTAGTCTCTTATGATCATTTGTATTTCTGTGGTGTCCATTGTAACTTCCCCTTTTTCATTTCTAATTTTATTGATTTGAGTCCTCTCCATTTTTTTCTTGATGAGTCCAGCTAAAGGTTTATCAATTTTGTTTATTTTCTCAAAGAACCAGCTTTTAGTTTCATTGATCTTTGCTACTGTTCTATTCATCTCTATTTCGTTTATTTCTGCTCTGATCTTTATGATTTCTTTCCTTCTACTAACTTTAGGTTTTGCTTGTTCTTCTTTCTCTAGTTGCTTTCGGTGTAAGTTTAGGTTGTTTATTTGAGATTTTTCTTATTTCTTGAGATAGGATTGTACTGCTATAGACTTTCCTCTTAGAACTGCTTTTGCTGCATTCCGTAGGATTTGGATCATCATGTTTTTGTTGTCATTTGTCTCCAGTTATTTTTTGATTTCCCTTTTGATTTCTTTAAGTGATCCATTGGTTGTTTAGTCGCATATTGTTTAGCTTCTATGTGTTTGTGTTTTTTACAGTTTTTTTTTCCCTGTAATTGATTTCTAATCTCATAGCATTGTGGGCAGAAAAGATACTTAATATGATTTAAATATTCTTAAATTTACCAAGGCTTTATTTGTGGCCCAAGATGTGATCTATCCTGGAGAATGTTCCATGTGCACTTGAGAAGAAAGTGTATTCTGCTGCTTTTGGATGGCCTTTCCTATAGATATCAATTAGGTCTATCTGGTCTAATATGTCATTTAAGGCTTGTGTTTCCTTATTAATTTTCTGTCTGGATGATCTGTCCATTGGTATAAGTGGGGTGTTAACATCCCCACTGTTATTGTGTTCCTGTTGGTATCCCCTTTTATGGTTGTTACCACTTGCCTTATCGACTGAGGTGCTCCTATGTTGTGTGCATATATATTTATAATTGTTATATCTTCTTCTTGGATTGATCCCTTGATCATTATGTAGCATCCTTCTTTGTCTCTTATAACAGTCTTTTTTTTTAATTCTATTTTGTATGAGATGAGTACTGCTACTCCAGCTTTCTTTTGATATCCATTTGCATGGGATATCTTTTTTCATCTGCTCACTTTCAGTCTGTATGTGTCCCTAGATCTGAAGTGTTTTTAGGTAGGCTGTCTGCAGTTGGGTGGGGCTGTGTTCCTGTCTTGCTGATTGTTTGGCCTGAGGCATTCCAGCTCTGGAGTCTCTAGGCTATTGAGCGCGGCTGGGTCTTGGTGCTGAAATATGGACCTCTGGGAGAGCTCATGCCAATCAATATTCTCTGGGGCCTCTGCCACCAGTGTCCTTGCCCCCACAGTGAGCTACAGTCAACCCCCAACTCCCCAGGAGACACTCCCAGGCCCCTAGTTAGGTCTAACCCTGGTTCCTATGGGGGTATTGCTTTGTGCTGGGTCCCAATGCATGTGAGGTCTTGTGTGCCCCTTCCAAGAGTGGAGTCTCTGTTTCTTCCAGCCCTGTGGAGCTCCTGTACTCAGGTCCTGCTGGCCTTAAAAGCAAATACCCTGGGGGTTCTTCCTCCCGATGCCTGACCCTCAGACTTTCTT